>NC_092709.1:201540560-201857346 GCF_047496885.1 Scyliorhinus torazame
GAATGAGCCCCAATTATCCAGAAATCTGAAACCCTCCCTCCTGCACCATCCCTGTAGCCACGCGTTCAACTCCTCTCTTTCCCTATTCCTCGTCTCGCTATCACGTGGCACGGGTAACAACCCAGAGATAATAACTCTGTTTGTCCTAGATCTAAGTTTCCACCCTAGCTCCCTGAATTTCTGCCTTACATCCCTATTCCTACCTATGTCGTTGGTACCTATGTGGACCATGACTTGGAGCTGCTCCCCCTCCCCCTGAAGGATCCCGAAAACACGATCCGAGACATCACGCACCCTGGCACCTGGGAGGCAACACACCAACCGCGAGTCTCTCTCGTTCCCACAGAATCTCCTATCTTTCCCCCTAACTATGGAGTCTCCAATGACTAATGCTCTACTCCTCTCCCCCCTTCCCTTCTGAGCAACATGGACAGACTCTGTGCCAGAGACCTGCACCCCATGGCTTACCCCTGGTAAGTCGTTCCCCCCAACAGTATCCAAAGCAGTATACTTGTTACTAAGGGGAATGACCACAGGGGATCCCTGTACTGACTGCTTCCTCCCAGCCCCTCTCACTGTCACCCATCTATCTTTATTCTTCGGAGTAACTACATCCCTGAAGCTTCTATCTATGACCACCTCTGCCTCCCGAATGATCCGAAGTTCATCCAGCTCCAGTTGCCTAACGCGGTTTCTGAGGAGCTGGAGATGGGTGCACTTCCCACAGATGAAATCATCAGGGACACTGTCAGCGTGCCTCACCGCAAACATTCTGCAGGAGGAACATTGCACTACCTTCCCTGCCATCCCCTCTAGACAAAAAAAAGAAAAAGAAAGAAAGAGCTTACCTGCTATTCACTCCCCTTCTCAGCAAGCTTTCACTCAGCAACCTCTGCGCCCCGCACGATAACACCTGAGGGAAAAAAAGAAATACTACTTACCAGTCACCAGCCAATCCCTTACATGCAGGCTGTGGCATCACGGTTCAACTTCTTTCTACTTCTACCTGACCTCGAGCCTTCCTCTTGATCTTTACAGCGGTTGGTTTTTTTTGGTTAGAGGAGGGGGTAGGGAGGGAAACACTGAAGAAGTGTTTCGGGTTTACATAGAACATAGAACAATACAGCGCAGTACAGGCCCTTCGGCCCACGATGTTGCACCAAAACAAAAGCCATCTAACCTACACTATGCCATTATCATCCATATGTTTATCCAATAAACTTTTAAATGCCCTCAATGTTGGCGAGTTCACTACTGTAGCAGGTAGGGCATTCCACGGCCTCACTACTCTTTGCGTAAAGAACCTACCTCTGACCTCTGTCCTATATCTATTACCCCTCAGTTTAAAGTTATGTCCCCTCGTGCCAGCCATATCCATCCGCGGGAGAAGGCTCTCACTGTCCACCCTATCCAACCCCCTGATCATTTTGTATGCCTCTATTAAGTCTCCTCTTAACCTTCTTCTCTCCAACGAAAACAACCTCAAGTCCATCAGCCTTTCCTCATAAGATTTTCCCTCCATACCAGGCAACATCCTGGTAAATCTCCTCTGCACCCGCTCCAAAACCTCCACGTCCTTCCTATGATGCGGTGACCAGAACTGTACGCAATACTCCAAATGCGGCCGTACCAGAGTTCTGTACAGCTGCAACATGACCTCCCGACTCCGGAACTCAATCCCTCTACCAATAAAGGCCAACACTCCATAGGCCTTCTTCACAACCCTATCAACCTGGGTGGCAACTTTCAGGGATCTATGTACATGGACACCTAGATCCCTCTGCTCATCCACACTTTCAAGAACTTTACCATTAGCCAAATATTCCGCATTCCTGTTATTCCTTCCAAAGTGAATCACCTCACACTTCTCTACATTAAACTCCATTTGCCACCTCTCAGCCCAGCTCTGCAGCTTATCTATATCCCTCTGTAACCTGCTACATCCTTCCACACTATCAACAACACCACCGACTTTAGTATCGTCTGCAAATTTACTCACCCACCCTTCTGCGCCTTCCTCTAGGTCATTGATAAAAATGACAAACAGCAACGGCCCCAGAACAGATCCTTGTGGTACTCCACTTGTGACTGTACTCCATTCTGAACATTTCCCATCAACCACCACCCTCTGTCTTCTTTCAGCTAGCCAATTTCTGATCTACATCTCTAAATCACCCTCAATCCCCAGCCTCCGTATTTTTTGCAATAGCCTACCGTGGGGAACCTTATCAAACGCTTTGCTGAAATCCATATACACCACATCAACTGCTCTACCCTCGTCTACCTGTTCAGTCACCTTCTCAAATAACTCAATAAGGTTTGTGAGGCATGACCTACCCTTCACAAAGCCATGCTGACTATCCCTGATCATATTATTCCTATCTAGATGATTATAAATCTTGTCTCTTATAATCCCCACCAAGACTTTACCCACTACAGACGTGAGGCTCACCGGTCTATAGTTGCCGGGGTTGTCTCTGCTCCCCTTTTTGAACAAAGGGACCACATTTGCTGTCCTCCAGTCCTCTGGCACTATTCCTGTAGCCAATGATGACATAAAATTCAAAGCCAAAGGTCCAGCAATCTCGTCCCTGGCCTCCCAGAGAATCCTAGGATAAATCCCATCAGGTCCCGGGGACTTATCTATTTTCAGCCTGTCCAGAATTGCCAACACCTCTTCCCTACGTACCTCAATGCCATCTATTCTATTAGCCTGGGGCTCAGCATTCTCCTCCACAACATTATCTTTTTCCTGAGTGAATACTGACGAAAAATATTCATTTAGTATCTCGCCTATCTCTTCAGACTCCACACACAATTTCCCATCCCTGTCCTTGACTGGTCCTACTCTTTCCCTAGTCATTCGCTTATTCCTGACATACCTATAGAAAGCTTTTGGGTTTTCCTTGATCCTTCCTGCCAAATACTTCTCATGTCCCCTCCTTGCTCGTCTTAGCTCTCTCTTTAGATCCTTCCTCGCTACCTTGTAACTATCCATCGCCCCAACCGAAACTTCACACCTCATCTTCACATAGGCCTCCTTCTTCCTCTTAACAAGAGATTCCACTTCCTTGGTAAACCACGGTTCCCTCGCTCGACGCCTTCCTCCCTGTCTGACCGGTACATACTTATCAAGAACACGCAGTAGCTGATCCTTGAACAAGCCCCACTTATCCAGTGTGCCCAACACTTGCAGCCTACTTCTCCACCTTATCACCCCCCAAGTATCGTCTAATGGCATCATAATTGCCCTTCCCCCAGCTATAACTCTTGCCCTGCGGTGTATACTTATCCCTTTCCATCATTAACGTAAACGTCACCGAATTGTGGTCACTGTCCCCAAAGTGCTCTCCTACCTCCAAATCCAACACCTGGCCTGGTTCATTACCCAAAACCAAATCCAACGTGGCCTCGCCTCTTGTTGGCCTGTCAACATATTGTTTCAGGAAACCCTCCTGCACACACTGTACAAAAAACGACTCATCTATTGTACTCGAACTATATCTTTTCCAGTCAATATTTGGAAAGTTAAAGTCTCCCATAATAACTACCCTGTTACTTTCGCTCTTATCCAGAATCATCTTCGCCATCCTTTCCTCTACATCCTTAGAACTATTAGGAGGCCTATAAAAAACTCCCAACAGGGTGACCACTCCTTTCCTGTTTCTAACTTCAGCCCATACTACCTCGGATGAAGAGTCCCCATCTAGCATCCTCTCCGCCACCGTAATACTGCTCTTGACTAGCAGCGCCACACCTCCCCCTCTTTTGCCTCCTTCTCTGAGCTTACTAAAACACCTAAACCCCGGAACCTGCAACATCCATTCCTGTCCCTGCTCTATCCATGTCTCCGAAATGGCCACAACATCGAAGTCCCAGGTACCAACCCATGCTGCCAGTTCCCATACCTTGTTTCGTACACTCCTGGCATTGAGGTAGACACACTTCAAACCACCTACCTGAACACTGGCCCCCTCCTGCGACGTCAAATCTGTGCTCCTGACCTCTATACTCTCATTCTCCCTTACCCTAAAACTACAATCCAGGTTCCCATGCCCCTGCTGCATTAGTTTAAACCCCCCCAAAGAGCACTAACAAATCTCCCCCCCAGGATATTTGTGCCCCTCAGGTTCAGATGTAGACCATCCTGTCTGTAGAGGTCCCACCTGCCCTAGAAAGAGCCCCAGTTATCCAGAAATCTGAATCCCTCCCGCCTGCACCATCCCTGTAGCCACGTGTTTAAATGCTCTCTCTCCCTATTCCTCATCTCACTATCACGTGGCACGGGCAACAACCCAGAGATAACAACTCTATTTGTTCTAGTTCTGAGCTTCCATCCTAGCTCCCTGAAAGCCTGCCTGCCCCTTTCCTACCTATGTCGTTAGTGCCAATGTGGACTACGACTTGGGGCTGCTCCCCCTCCCCCCTAAGGACCCGGAAAACACGATCCGAGACATCACGTACCCTTGCACCTGGGAGGCAACATACCAAACGTGAGTCTCTCACGCTCCCACAAAATCTCCTATCTGTGCTCCTGACTATAGAGTCCCCAATTACTAATGCTCTGCTCCTCTCCCCCCTTCCCTTCTGGGCAACAGGGACAGACTCCGTGCCAGAGGCCCGTACCCCATGGCTTACCCCTGGTAAGTCGCCCCCCCCACAAGTATCCAAAGCGGTATACTTGTTTCTCAGGGGAACGATCGCAGGGGATCCCTGCACTGACTGCTTTTTCCCAGTCCCTCTTACAGTTACCCACCTATCTCCAATCTTTGGTGTAACTAATTCCCTGAAGCTGCTATCTATGACCCCTTCTGCCTCCCGAATGATCCGAAGTTCTTCCAACTCCAGCTCCAGTTCCCTAACTCGGTCTTGGAGGAGCTGGAGATGGCAGCACTTCCTGCAGGTAAAATCAGCAGGGACACTAACTGCATCCCTCACCTCAAACATCCTGCAGGAGGAACATTGCACTCCCTTCCCTGCCATTCCACTAACTTTCTACCAAGATCTGGCTAACAACTAAATTAAATTTTTTATAAAAAAATAATAATAATATAATAAAATATGGTACTTACCTCAGACCAATGGGTTTTATTATTAGGTTAGAGGAGGAGGGCGGGTGGGAGACACTACACGTGTAGTGTCTCGGGTTTCCTCTCCACCAGAATTTATTGGTGAGGGTCTTCCCAGACGTCCGCGGGTCGACTTCCTGTTTCCGCCTAAAACACTAATTTAAAATAAATAAATAAATAAATAAATAATTCTCAGCTCCTGCTGAAATTGACTAACCAGCCAGCTCCACTCCCGCCAAAATCGACTGGCCTGTCCCTGCAAAGACAAGTGCTTTTAAAGGACAGACGTACCTCCCATCAACCACTTCCGCACTGCTCCCGCTGAAACTGACTCACCAGCTGTTCTCCCGCCGAAATCGACTGGCCTGCCCATGCAAAGACAAGTGCTTTTAAAGGACAGACTTACCTCCCAGCAACCACTTCCGCACTGCTCCCGCTGAAACTGACTCACCAGCTGTTCTCACGCCGAAATCGACTGGCCTGCCCCTGCAAAGACAAGTGCTTTTAAAGGACAGATTTACCTCCCAGCAGCCACTTCCGCACTGCTCCCGCTGAAACTGACTCACCAGCTGTTCTCACGCCGAAGTCGACTGGCCTGCCCCTGCAAAGACAAGTGCTTTTAAAGGACAGACTTACCTCCCAGCAACCACTTCCGCATTGCTCCCGCTGAAACTGACTCACCAGCTGTTCTCCCGCCGAAATCGACTGGCCTGCCCCTGCAAAGACAAGTGCTTTTAAAGGACAGACTTGCCTCCCAGCAACCACTTCCGCACTGCTCCCGCTGAAACTGACTCACCAGCTGTTCTCCCGCCGAAATCGACTGGCCTGCCCATGCAAAGACAAGTGCTTTTAAAGGACAGACTTACCTCCCAGCAACCACTTCCGCACTGCTCCCGCTGAAACTGACTCACCAGCTGTTCTCCCGCCGAAATCGACTGGCCTGCCCCTGCAAAGACAAGTGCTTTTAAAGGACAGACGTACCTCCCATCAACCACTTCCGCACTGCTCCCGCTGAAACTGACTCACCAGCTGTTCTCCCGCCGAAATCGACTGGCCTGCCCATGCAAAGACAAGTGCTTTTAAAGGACAGTCTTACCTCCCAGCAACCACTTCCGCACTGCTCCAGCTGAAACTGACTCACCAGCTGTTCTCCCGCCGAAATCGACTGGCCTGCCCCTGCAAAGACAAGTGCTTTTAAAGGACAGACTTACCTCCCAGCAGCCACTTCCGCACTGCTCCCGCTGAAACTGACTCACCAGCTGTTCTCACGCCAAAATCGACTGGCCTGCCCCTGCAAAGACAAGTGCTTTTAAAGGACAGACTTACCTCCCAGCAACCACTTCCGCATTGCTCCCGCTGAAACTGACTCACCAGCTGTTCTCCCGCCGAAATCGACTGGCCTGCCCCTGCAAAGACAAGTGCTTTTAAAGGACAGACTTACCTCCCAGCAACCACTTCCGCACTGCTCCCGCTGAAACTGACTCACCAGCTGTTCTCCCGCCGAAATCGACTGGCCTGCCCCTGCAAAGACAAGTGCTTTTAAAGGACAGACTTACCTCCCAGCAACCACTTCCGCACTGCTCCCGCTGAAACTGACTCACCAGCTGTTCTCACGCCGAAATCGACTGGCCTGCCCCTGCAAAGACAAGTGCTTTTAAAGGACAGACTTACCTCCCAGCAACAACTTCCGCACTGCTCCCGCTGAAACTGACTCACCAGCTGTTCTCACGCCGAAATCGACTGGCCTGCCCCTGCAAAGACAAGTGCTTTTAAAGGACAGACTTACCTCCCAGCAACCACTTCCGCACTGCTCCCGCTGAAACTGACTCACCAGCTGTTCTCACGCCGAAATCGACTGGCCTGCCCCTGCAAAGACAAGTGCTTTTAAAGGACAGACTTACCTCCCAGCAACCACTTCCGCACTGCTCCCGCTGAAACTGACTCACCAGCTGTTCTCACGCCGAAATCGACTGGCCTGCCCCTGCAAAGATAAGTGCTTTTAAAGGACAGACTTACCTCCCAGCAACCACTTCCGCACTGCTCCAGCTGCAACTGACTCACCAGCTGTTCTCCCGCCGAAATTGGGTTTAAGTCTCACTTGACAACAGCTCCTCCACAAACCACCTTCAAGTTAGGGTGAAAACAGAGGTATGCAAATTTCCCTTGCAACAGCCAATCAGCAGCTCCGCTCTACTGCCCTCTGCTGGATGCTTGTCTTCACTCGAAAAGCTAGGGTCTCTAGCTCAGGTACACCTTCAAGTTAGGGTGACCACAACGGCGGTATGCAAATTTCCCTTGCAACAGCCAATCAGCAGCTCCACTCTACTGCCCTCTTCTGGATGCTTGTCTTCACTCGAACAGTTAGGGTCTCTAGCTCAGACACACCTTCAAGTTAGGGTGACCACAACGGAGGCATGCAAATTTCCCTTGCAACAGCCAATCAGCATCTCCGCTCTACTGCCCTCTGCTGGATGCTTGTCTTCACTTGAACAGCTAGGGTCTCTAGCTCAGACACACCTTCAAGTTAGGGTGACCACAACGGAGGTATGCAAATTTCCCTTGCAACAGCCAATCAGCAGCTCCGCTCTACTGCCCTCTGCTGGATGCTTGTCTTTACTGAACAACTAGGGTCTCTAGCTCAGGAACACCTTCAAGTTAGGGTGACCACAACGGAGGTATGCAAATTTCCCTTGCAACAGCCAATCAGCAGCTCCGCTCTACTGCCCTCTGCTGGTATAGAAAGGAGATTTTGCGAGTTGCACATGAGGTACCAGTGGGAGGTCATTTGGGAATAAGGAAAACTCAAGCTAAAATCCAGAACCATTTTTATTGGCCTGGACTACATAAAGATGTTGTAAAATTTTGTCAATCATGTCACACATGTCAAGTGATAGGGAAACCTCAAGCAGTGATAAAACCAGTGCCCTTAATACCCATTCCAGCATTTGAGGAACCTTTTACAAGGGTCCTAATTGATTGCGTAGGACCGCTTCCTAAAACGAAAAGTGGGAATCAATATCTTTTGACGATAATGGATGTGTCTACTAGGTTTCCAGAGGCCATTCCAGTACGTAATATTACAGCTAAAAAGATTGTGGAGGAGTTACTTAAATTCTTTACTAGATATGGACTACCCACAGAAATACAATCGGAATAAAACAATTTAAATCAACTGCGTATCGTCCAGAATCGCAGGGAGCATTAGAAAGGTGGCATCAGACATTAAAGACAATGGTGAGGGCTTATTGTCAAGATTATCCAGAGGATTGGGATTAAGGAATTCCATTCGTACTGTTTGCAATTAAGGATGCACCTAATGAGTCAACCAAATTCAGTCCTTTTGAACTTAATTTTTGGTGATGAGGTAAGAGGACCACTTAAATTGATTAAGGAAAAATTGGTGAATGAGAAATCAGAACTTACATTATTGGATTACGTGTCAAATTTTAGGGAATGATTAAATAGAGCAGGTGAATTGGCTGGACAACATTTAAAAGTTGCACAAAATGTGATGAAACGGGTAGCGGACAAGAAATCCAAAGTTCGTAGTTTTGCCAGTGGGGATAAAGTTTTAGTGTTGTTACCAGTGGGAGGTGAACCTTTAAAAGCAAGGTTTTGTGGACCTTATCAGATTGAAAGTAAATTAAGTGAGGTGAATTGTGTGATAAAAACACCAGATAGAAGGAAGACTCACCGAGTGTGTCATGTGAATATGCTTAACAGGTATTTTGAAAGGGAAGGAGAGAAAAAGGAGGAGGTTTTAATGATTCTAACTCAAAGTGACGAACCAAATCCAGATGACCTGGAATTTGACATACGTCAAATTAAATTGGAAAACGAGGATGTTCTTAAAAATTGGGATAAATTGTTGAGTTACCTTCCAGAGGAAAAACGGACTGACCTGAAAGAGTTATTGATATCACATGGGCAAGTTTGTGGAGATAAATTGGGGAGTACTAAAATGGCTATACATGATGTAGATGTGGGAAAGGCTGCTCCAATCAAACAACATCCACACAGACTTGACCCTTTAAAATTGGCACAAGTTAACAAAGAGATTGAGAGTATGCTTAGAAATGGCATAATTGAAGTGGGTTGCAGCCAATGGAGCTCACCCATAGTGATGGTACCAAAACCAGACGGTACCCAATGGTTGTGTGTGGACTATGGAAAGGTTAATGCAGTTACAAGAACGGACTCTTATCCTACCCCACGTTTGGAGGATTGCATTGAGAAAGTGGGACAATCAGCTTTTATTTCCAAACTGGATTTACTTAAAGGTTACTGGCAGGTACCTTTATCGGAAAGAGCGAAGGAGATTTCAGCTTTTGTGACTCAAGATGGTATATACCAATTCAAAGTTATGCCATTTGGCATGAAAACGCCCCGGCCACATTTCAACGGTTAACTAACAAAATTGTTTCAGGATTGCCCAATTGTGCGGTATACACCGACGAGCTGATAATTTTCAGCCAGACATGGAAAGAACATTTAAAACATCTGATGGAGTTATTCGATCGACTTCAGGAGGCGGGTCTGGTGATAAACCTAGCCAAAAGTGAATTTGGAAAAGCCCAAGTCACTTTCCTTGGCCATACAATCGGGCAGGGTCGAATGGTCACATGGGATGTGAAACCAACAGTTATTGAGGAGTTTCCGATACCCTCAAGATGAAGGGAAATAATGCGATTTCTTGGCATGAGTGGATCTGATCGACCATTTGTGCAAACTTTTTGTAGCGTAGTTGTTCCACTGATGGACTTGCGGAAGACACGTCAAAAATTTCAGTGGACAGCGGACTTTCAACAGGCATTTCACTGCCTGAAAGCTGTGCTCACCAATGATCACGTGTTGGAGAATTACAAGGGACTCTGTGATCAGATTGAACTAAAGTATCTGACTTTAAAGAGAAATGCCAAGGCATAGAGAAATGGATGGATCGTGCAGAGACCTTCTTGTTCAAAGAGACTGTCAATCGAGAAGGATTTCAGTTGGAGGAAGAAGAACAAAAATGGACTATATTATTATACCTGTTTGCGTGTGTTGTTTTTTGAAATGAAAAAGTATATTTACTGTGTGCATTTCTTAAAGGATAGTGAAAAGGTGAAAAATGAAACCATCTTGAAGTTGATGGGTTTTTTTTCTTGGGGGGGAGGTGTCATGTGAGAGTACCTTTAAGAAATGGGTGTTTATAAATGGGTTTTTACTACTACAGTGATGTCAGAGAGTGGGTGGAGCTGGGCTGTCTGTCAGCTTTTTACTTTTGTTTTAGGCTGTTTGCTGCAGGGTGTGTTTTAGTTTCGTTTTCAGTGTTGGAGCTGAAGCCAGACAGAGCAGGTGTACTGTTGATCTCTTTGCCATGAAAAGACTATCTCTTGATCATTTGGTGAATTCAGAATTATAAATGTTTTCAGGAGTGAATGTAAACCTGATGTGCTTCTGTGAGAAGGTGTTTCTTCTATCTTCTGGATGTTGTTTGGGAAGTTATTAAGGATTACTTAGTGTTGTATTCTTTGGGGGTTGTATTTGAATTGATGGTTGCTAAGATGTTCACTGTATGTTTCAAAAAGGTTAACTTGAGTTCATAGACTAAACATTGTTTTGCTTTAAAAATTACTTTTCCATTTCTGCTGTACCACATCTGTAGAGTGGGCCGTGTGCTCCCCATACCACAATCTATTAAAAGTTGTGGGTCAGGTGACCTCCATGATACACTTTGGGGTTCTCTAAACCCCGGCCCATAATACAGTAAAGAAATAAAAGGCTACGGTGAGCGGGCAGGTAAGTGGAGCTGAGTCCACAAAAAGATCAGCCATGATCTTATTGAATGACGGAGCAGGCTCGAGGGGCCAGATGGCCTACTCCTGCTCCTAGTTCTTATGTTCTTTTGCTCACCCTCACTCAGGATTACTGCAAATGTAGAGGGCAAATACCAATATTGACTGGTTGGGTTGAACAGACTGTTTCCATGGGAACCTTTGTAAATAATTTCTATAGCATTTTAGGAATGAGTGTGAATTGTGACCAACAAAAGCCTGGCAAGGGTTTAGTTGTTCATAATCTTGAAATGCGAATTACTCCTGAAGCCCATAAATCACATGTAACACAGTTACTGAGTAGTATGCATAAATTAAGGTCACAGAAGTACATTCCATGCACGTTTTCCTTTGCAGTTCTATGTTTGCTACACAATTTGCACAGAAGTCCTTGCTGACCAATTAGCATCATAGCAACAATCCTCCACAGCAGCTTAACACCCAGACATTTCCTGTGTACATATTGGTGGCAGATATTTATCAGCTGACATTGATTGCTCCTGTAACTTCTTCAACAAGATCTTATTACTTCATTTATTGTTTTGAGTGTTGTCCTTCATCAATAAATTATATATTTTTTCTTGGCAATAATACAAATAAAAGTCTGCAGAATATAGGGTTAATAGTTATATTAATTAGATAATGATGATGTAAGTGTGACATCAGGGTCAGATGACCAAGAGACCCCACGGGAACAAGTCGCAAAACATTTGTGTGGCCAGACAATAATGTACTTACCACGAGGTCTTGGATGTAAATAGTTCTAAATAAATAATTTCAAGGAAAGCTAAATACTGACTACTTCAGTCGAACCTCAACGAGGCAGAAGACAACACAAGTGAAGGACAACAAGCCAAACCATGGTGGCCACATAAACCAAAGTCAGTTCTCAAATCGTCGGATTTGCCCATGAAAGTGGCTGGTTTAAAATCATTGTTGGAGAAGTTCAAACCTTAAAGTGCACAGTCAACAGATTAGAACCAGATTTTGCAGGAGTGAAATTCAGAAATGCTTCTGCTTGCGAACGATGATAGCAGCAAACTCTTCCGCAAATGGCAATTGTTGCCAGATCGATTGTTAACTTTAAAACTGAGATGACAGAATGATTACAGTACCATGTTGATGCCACTCGGCCAGTCACGTCCATACCGGCTTTCTGCAAGATAAACTCAGCTAGTCCCACTCGACTGCCCTTTCCCCAAGTCCTGCAATTTATTTTTGTTTGGGTGCTTATCAAATTCCCTTTCGAAAGCCATGATAGAATGCCTCCACCACCCTCTCAGGCAGCGCATTCCAGACCACGTCTCCATTTTTTTGGCTATCACCTAAAATCACTGTCCTCTGGTTTTCTGCCTAAGGAAACAACTTTTCCTAAGCCCTCTTTATCTTTTTTTATATAAATGTTTTTTATTGGGTTTTTGAACAAAGTATATTTACCGTTATGTACACATATATAGAAGAGAAGGGCACACACAAACATACCAAAAAAAATAATAAAAAAGAAATAAAAAATAAAATAAAGTAACTGGTAGGGTATTATGCACCAGCTCAACAGCAGCAACTCTGTACAATTGGCAATATTATTTACAACACATAAGTAGACATCTGTTTGGGGGGGGGGGGGGGGGGGGGGGAGGGGGGAGACTGGGGTGGTAGATATACATTTGGGTGCCGGAGAAACAATTATAGAGGGCAATACTCAAATGGGTCTGGTGCCCAAACTGAGACCTCCTCCAGCGTCAGGTGCTGCCACCACTGTCCCCACACCCTCAGGGCCGCCGCCACCATCGGACCTGTGGAGCACTTGGCCAGCGAGAACGGCACCGTCAACAGTGCCTCCAAGCTCGGGTCCTTCGGCTCCATGCCTCCATCCACTCCCATACCAACCCTACCCCACTACCCACTTTGTTACCATGGCTATATTTGCTGCCCAGTAATAATTTATCAAGTTTGGCTGAGCCGGCCGGCAGCTCCCCCCCCACCCTCCACCCCCCACCCCTCCACACCCCCTCATCCGCGCTCTAGCAGCACCTTCTTTACTCGTCGGACTTTACCCACCCACACAAACCCCCAAATCATTAACCCTCCTAAAAAAGCCTTTGGAATAAAGATCGGGAAGTTCTGGAACACAAATAAGAACCGTGTGAGAACTGTCATCTTCAACAATTGCACCCATCCCGCCAACAAAAATGGGAGCACATCCCACCTTCTAAAATACCCTTTCATTTGCTCCACCAACCGGGCCTGATTTAACTTGTGTAATTGTTCCCACCCCGCACCACCTGGATGCCCAGAAACCTGAAACTTGCCCCACTACCTTTAAACAGCAACTCACACAGCCTCCTCTCCTGCCCCCTCACCTGGATTGGGAAAACCTCACTCTTCCCCATGTTTAATTTGTACACAGTGAATGGCCAAATTCCTCCAGTATGCCCATAATCCCGCCAATCCCTTCCAGTGGATGTGATATATAAAGCAATAGATCATCCGCATACAGGTAGACTCTATGCTCCACCACCCCCGTACTATCCCCTGCCAACTCCTTGACACTCTAAGCACCATTGCCAGTGGCTCTATCGCCAAGGCAAGAGGCAGTGGGGAGAGTGGGCATCCCTGCCTCATCCCACAATGCAACCTAAAATACCCCAAACTCACTCCGCACACTCGCTGCCGGCGCCCGGTAACAACGGGACACAGTCCACAAACCCCTGCCCGAACCCAAACCGCCCCAGCACCTCCCACAGGTAATCCCATTCCACCCGATGAAAGGCCTTCTCTGCATCCATAGCGACCGCCAGCTCCACATTTCGTCCCTCCGGGGGCATCATTATAACGTTCAACAAACACCTAATATTGGCCAACAGATGCCTCCGCTTTACGACTCTTGTCTGGTCTTCCCCTATCACCCCTATGCAACTTGGCATCCACATTCACCAATGAAATTGGCCGGTAGGACCCACACTGCTCCGGATCCTTATCTCTCTTTAAAATTAAGAAAATTGAGGCCAGCGACAATGTGGGGGGCGGGGAGCTCCTCCCTCTCCTTTGCATCATTCAATGCCCTTACCAGCAGGGGTCCCAGGTCCCCCGAAAAAGTTTTAGAAAATTGCACCAGTAAGGCCTTCCCTGCCTGCATCACACCCATGCCCTCCATCACCTCCACCAATCCAATGGGCATTCCCAGCCCCTCCACCAGGTCCTCCTCCACCTTGGGGAATTCCAACCCATCAAAGAGCCGCCTCATTCCCTCCACCCCGGCCGAGGTTTCCGACTCATACAATATCTTACAAAAATCCACAAACACCCCATTCACCCCCACTGGGTCCAAGACCGATTTACCCCTCCTATCCTTCACCTTTCCAATCTTCCTCGACGCCTCCTGCTTCCTCAATTGTTGGTTTGGCAACATCCTACGCGCCTTTTCCCCATACTCAGACTGCCCCCTGGGCCTCCTCAGCTGCCCCACCGCCTTACCCGTAGATATCAGTCCAAGCTCCATCTGAGGTTTCTGCCGCTCCCTCAACAACCCAGCCTCCGAATACCTCCCATCAAACTGCAGGATCTTGTCCACTAACCTCATCTTCACCCGGTCCATCTTGTCTCTATGCGCCCGTATTGATATAAACTCCTCCCTCACCACTGTTTTCAGCACCTCCCATAGTGTGGCGGCCGTAACCTCCCCGTCATTCATCTCCACTTGCCCCCGAATAGTAGCCCTCACCCACTCACAAACCCCCTCATCCGCTAATAATCCCACATCTGACCTCCAATACAGTGGCTGCCCCCCCTCCCACCACCCACCCCCGGTCCACCTGCAAGTCCACCCAATGCGGCACGTGGTCCGAAACCACAATCGCTGAGTACTCCGAACCGACCACCCCCACCAACAAAGTCCTATCCATCACAAAATAGTCGATCCGGGAGTACACCCTGTGTACATGGGAGAAGAATGAAAATCCCTTCACCCTCGGCCTTCCAAACTTCCACGGGTCCACTCCTCTCGTACGCTCCATAAACCCTTTCAATTCCCTCACCACCGCCAATACCCTCGCCGACCTCGGACTCGACCGATCCAATTTTGGCTGAATAACCGTGTTAAAATCCCCCCCCCATTATCAGCCGGTGAGAGCCCAGATCTGGGATCTCCCCCAGCACCCGCCTCATGAATTCGACATTGTCCCAATTTGGGGCATAAATGTTCACCAGGACCACCGGCATCCCCTCTAATTTCCCACTCACCATAACGAACCTTCCCCCTGAGTCTGCTACTATATTCCCCACCTCAAACGCTACCCACTTATTTATTAGGACCGCCACCCCCCGCTTCTTCAAATCTAATCCTGAGTGAAAGACCTGACCCACCCACCCTTTCCTTAGCCTGGTCTGATCCCCGATCTTCAGGTGTGTTTCCTGAAAGAATGCCACATCCGCATTTAAGCTCCTCAAATGCGCGAACACGCGGGATCTCTTGACCGGCCCATTCAGCCCTCACACATTCCATGTGATTAGCCTGGTGGGGGCACATCCCATCACCCCCCCCCCCCCCATCCCCCCCAGCCCGGGTCACGCAACCTTCCAGGCCCACCCTGGGATGTCCATTATCATCAACCCCCCTCCTATCATACTTCAAAAGCCCCATCCCTATCAGCAGGACCCCCCCAAACAAAACAACAATCCCAACCCCCATTAACACACTAATTGCCTGCTCACCCTCCACTGTGCTCCCGTGAACTTGCACGCTCAGCTAGCCTGGCAGCACCCTCCCATGGCGGCTAACATCTTAACCCTCACTGATTATAATCTTCCTCCACCACCCCTGCACCTTTTTTTGTTAAAACATCCGCCCGTTAATCAGGGAAAAGGACCAACAAAACCGCTGGAGCTGCAAAATGTGCGACCACTCACACCAGGGGCTGGTTTAGCACAGTGGGCTAAACAGCTGGCTTGTAATGCAGAACAAGACTAGCAGTGCGGGTTCAATTCCCGTACCGGCCTCCCCGAACAGGCGCCGTAATCTGGCGACTAGGGGCTTTTCACAGTAACTTCATTGAAGCCTACTTGAGACAATAAGCGATTATTATTATGGCCGTCACCAGAAGTCCATCGGGGGAAGATTGAGAGGATAATAAGATGTACAGGTAATTAGTCAGTGCTAGTTATAAGTTCCAGAGGAGGAGCAAGACTCCATGATAACGTGCTCTGCATCAGATTGCCATCTTACCACACGAGACACAATAAAAGGATCCTGGTTTGGATGAAGTGTTTGGTGCATTACTTTATAAAGTACGAAGTCTTACAACACCAGGTTAAAGTCCAACAGGTTTGTTTCGATGTCACTAGCTTTCGGAGCGCTGCTCCTTCCTCAGGTGAATGAAGAGGTCTGTTCCAGAAACACATATATAGACAAATTCAAAGATGCCAAACAATGCTAGGAATGCGAGCATTAGCAGGTGATTAAATCTTTACAGATCCAGAGATGGGGTAACCCCAGGTTAAAGAGGTGTGAATTGTCTCAAGCCAGGACAGTTGGTAGGATTTCGCAGGCCAGATGGTGAGGGATGAATGTAATGTGACATGAATCCCAGGTCCCGGTTGAGGCCGCACTCATGTGTGCAGAACTTGGCTATAAGTTTCTGCTCGGCGATTCTGCGTTGTCGCGGGTCCTGAAGGCCGCCTTGGAGAACGATTACCCGGAGATCAGAGGCTGAATGCCCTTGACTGCTGAAGTGTTCCCCGACTGGAAGGGAACATTCCTGCCTGGTGATTGTTGCGCGATGTCCGTTCATTCGTTGTCGCAGCGTCTGCATGGTCTCGCCAATGTACCACGCTTCGGGACATCCTTTCCTGCAGCGTATGAGGTAGACAACGTTGGCCGAGTCGCACGAGTATGTACTGCGTACCTGGTGGATGGTGTTCTCACGTGTAATCGTGGTATCCATGTCGATGTTCTGGCACGTCTTGCAGAGATTGCCATGACAGGGTTGTGTGGTGTCGTGGTCACTGTTCTGAAGACTGGGTAGTTTGCTGCACACAATGGTTCGTTTGAGGTTGCGCGGTTGTTTGAAGGCAAATAGTGGGGGTGTGGGGATGACCTTGGCAAGATGTTCATCGTCATCAATGACGTGTTGAAGGCTGTGAAGAAGATGACGTAGTTTCTCCGCTCCGGGGAAGTACTGGACGACGAAGGGTATTCTGTCGGTTGTGTCCCATGTTTGTCTTCTGAGGAGGTCGGTCCGGTTTTTCGCTGTGGCACGTTGGAACTGTCGATCGATGAGTCGAGTGCCATATCCCGTTCGTACGAGGGCATCTTTCAACGTCTGCAGATGTCTGTTACGCTCCTCCTCGTCTTGAGCAGATCCTGTGTATACGGAGCGCTTGTCCATAGGGGATGGCTTCTTTAATGTGTTTAGGGTGGAAGCTGGAGAAGTGGAGCATCATGAGGTTATCCGTGGGTTTGCGGTAAAGCGAAGTGCTGAGGTGACCGTCCTTGATGGAGACGAGTGTGTCCAAGAATGCAACTGATTTTGGAGAGTAGTCCATGGTGAGTCTGATGGTTGGATGGAACTTATTAATGTCATCGTGTAGTCGTTTCAGTGATTCTTCGCCGTGGGTCCAAAGGAAAAAAATGTCATTGATGTATCTGGTGTATAACATCGGTTGAAGGTCCTGTGCGGTGAGTAGGTCCTGTTCAAACTTGTGCATGAAGATGTTGGCGTATTGGGGTGCGAATCTGGTCCCCATGGCTGTTCCGTGCGTCTGGTTGAAGAACTTGTTGTCGAAGGTGAAGACGTTGTGATCCAGAATGAAGCCATTTGTTCCCCTGACCCGGTGGGCCAGTCCGAAGTTAAGTATAGGCCTGTTAGTTGTAGAAGTAGCTTAGACGTAGAATTTGTGCATGAGTAGCGATTACGGTGTATAATAAATGTGCTTTGATTTGAATCTTACTAATCGGTGTATTGAGTTATTGATCATTACTTGGACTTGAACCTCGTGGCGGTATCATAAAGATACCTGGCGACTCGAGAGCAAAGGTAATAAAACAGAGCAATTGAACCAACCGGAAAGTTAGCAACAGTGGTGACCCTCAGGTTAAATCACGATTAGTCAGCTCTCCCCATCAAAACGGAAAGCAGCCTCTGGTAATGTGGGACTGCAGACGCACACAATTTAAATTAGGCTGGGATTTTCTTCTCCCAGTCAAATCTGAAATGAAAATCGCTTATTGTCACAAGTAGGCTTCAAATGAAGTTACTGTGAAAAGCCCCGAGTCGCCACATTCCAGCACCTGTTCGGGGAGGCTGGTACGGGAATTGAACCGTGCTGCTGGCCTGCCTTGGTCTGCTTTAAAAGCCAGCTCTTTAGCCCTGTGCTAATGGCAACAAAGTTGTGTTTATGTCAGCATGACAGGAACATCATTCTAATAAATTAACATATGATTATCAGGCCCAAATGCCAAAACTACCCCACACCATCAGACAATGCATCCATGGCGTTGTGTCGCAGAATGGCAGGAATCACGGCTGGTCTCTGAAGGTGTGCATCTGGTGAGTGGACCTCCCAGAGCAACTCCGGCACAGTGCAAGGATGGGTGCCAGGCGTAAGTGCCCAGGAATGAGCCCCCCCCCCCTCCCCCCCCCCCCCCGAACTCACCCAAGTTCTCCTGGGAGGTCTACTCACCAGATGAATGCTTTTGGAGACCAGTCGTAATTCAAGCCATTCTGTGTGAATGGCACCCCGCACCCCAATCCTCATGCTTCCAGGTTGTTAGTGGGGCAGGCAAATCAGAGGCCGGCCTGGCAGTGATGCGTCATGGAACCCATGACTTTAAGCCCCCCCCCTCCGCCAAGTGCTGCATTATACAGCAGAGAAAACCACCATTGCTGTCTGCTGCTTCAATGCCGCTTTTCCTGCCTGATATTAGCCTTTGCCAACATGGAAAATCCCGACCTTCATATTCAATAAAAGGCCTTTACATACAACTATCTGATGTATCAAAATCCTAAGAATACATCATGCTGCAGAACAAAATCTATGTCAAATGAAATGAAATTAGCTTCTGAAACGTTAACACCCTTGTACAAACCTCAAACTTCTTTGGAATCTGGCTTTAAGTAAATTATGACATGTTCCACTGTCAACAGGGTTTTTCTGTTCTGTGCACCCCCAGCCACCAGGAAACCCACAGCGGGGGTTCACCTTCAGTGGGACTGGAAGATTCCGCAGGAAGAACACCTGGAAAATTCCAGCCCTTTGATACAATATATTACAATTTGCTTGATATCTAAATGCTTGATATCTAAATGAAATATTTTATATATAGGAGTTAATAGGTTACTACGATTAATCAAATATAAATTACTTTGTCAAACCAGAAGAAATAAAGAATTCTACATAATCTACCAAACAAAGCAGAAGTCTCCGAGACAGTTATTCAACCAAATGGTATTTATTAAACACAATAAACCAGAGGGCAGTAATTAATACTTTCATTGGCAATTTTTTGAGTTTGTAAACATTAATACAAAGGTTTCCTACAATTGTAGTGTGAAGACAACTGAAGAGATGTACTGCAGGATAATGCATCCATGCTCAGACTAACACGTTCCGTACTACCATAGCTCATGTAAGATAATAATTGCAAACAAATATAGGCGGGTGTTCAAGAATGCCGTGATGAGAACCTATTCTTCAGCACGCTAAACGAGCAGTCAGATCACTTAAAAAAATTTTTTAGAATACCTATTGTTTTCCAATTAAGGGGAAATTTAGCGTGGCCAATCCACCTAACCTGCACATCTTTTAGGTTATGGGAGTGAAGCCACGCAGATACGGGGAGCAGTCTGATCACTTTAACGAAATTACAATACAAATATGTAGTTTGTTAATAGAGATCTCTACTCCACCCTTTTTAAAAGTCTCAAGGTTTTTATTTTTTGTTTTATTCATTTTTCCCATCTAAATAAATGATTTGGGTTTATGCAAGTTTACTTAACAATTAAATTCAGCTCCCAAAGTGTTGGATATAGCAACTGTTTCCAGGATAGCTGTTTCTTTTTAATCAAGAGGTGAGCAAAAAGGGAAGTTAAAACAATTTGAAAAATGGTCATGGAGATTTGGTGTTCACACTTTCTCTTTAAACTTAACTAAATAAATATTTTGTAATCTTTGCAGAAGAAGCTGATGGGCGATGACCTTTTAGAAAGTGATTGAATAGAAATATCTCCAAAACTAGCTGATATGTACAAATCTCAGCACGAATGGCAATTCATCTGCCATTGTACAATGTTTAAAACTGAAAATTCTTAACATCACGCAACATATTATCACACAAATAATATATTTTAAATAGATATATAAATACACCAGCAAGGGCTGAAAGTGCCATCCAATATATTGCAAAGCAAAAAGCAATTTGCAATGAAGATAAAATTGAATATAAACTACACCAGTTGTTATATAAGACATTATGATCAAACTTTTGATCTACTGAGCTGTAATAAACTGCTTTATGAAATAGAACTATGAGCTGCTACTATCAACACTTGATGCCAATAACTGAATAATCAGTTACAAGCAATTATTAACTTTCCACTAATTCACTACCATAACATAGTCAATGTAATACTGGCCTATGAGAAAGGAATAGTGAAGAAGCAGCACCATTATAGCTACATTACATTTTGTTAAGACATAGACATGCAATACTGGATAACAGATACCCAGGGGCAATTAAGCAGTAATCCCATTCAGTAGCTCAGATGTCAAATCACAACATGAAGCTTGGAGCCCAAAACCCTCTGTTTGTAATTAAATGTAGACTTAAATTTAATGACTACTTTACAATTATTGCTCTTTTTTCAGTTAGAAATAGGAGCTTTTCAAGGCTGGGGTCACCAGTGCACCAAATAAATTATGTGATATGGTGACTGTTGCTTTCTGAAAAATGAAATACCTGCAATGTGAGTAATGCAGATTTTCTGTGCAATTGCAGTAAACAAAATACTTTGTATCAGTGCATAGCTCCCATTCTGCTACTCTTCACACACTTGTATTGGTTAGGTTAACTAGCAGCTTGATTTTTAACCACAGTTTGAATTCAGTGTGACTGAAGTCATGAGGGCCAAAATAGACACAAGGATGATCCTATTCTAGAATCTTTCAACGATAATAATCTTTATTGTCACAAGTAGGCTTACATTAACTCTGCAATGAAGTTACTGTGAAAAGCCCCAGTCGCCATATTCCGGCGTCTTTTTGGGTACACAGACGGAGAATTCAGAATGACCAAATTACCTAACAGCATGTCTTTTGTGACTGTGGAAGGAAACCAGAGCACCCGGAGGAAACCCACGCAGACACAGGGAGAATGGGCAGACTCCGCACAGACAGTGACCCAAGTGAGAATCGAACCTGGGACCCTGGAGCTGTGAAGCAACAGTGCTACCCACTGATATGCCAAGTGATTGTGAGAGAATAAACATTATCCCAATTTTGTTGTGCTGCCTTCCATTTTCTTTTGTTTCCATTTTTTATATGAAAATTAATCTCACCCATAAATCTCAACAAATCATAGGACCATGGTTAAATAGCACAGCAAATTGTCCTTTGCATTCATTCTTCATAAATGACTAGTTATTGATTAACTGTCTCTCCAAAATATTGAATTTCGGTCACAAACATTACTCTTTTCAAGCAGGTTTTCCAACTTTTAATTTGGAAAGCTATTAGAAAAAACAATATTTAACACGGCATTTTAACTATTCGCCATTTTCTTCAACTACAAAAGTTTTGCGAACGTGTTTGACTTTGAGTTTCGTCATTTCCTTAGCTTAAAACATGCATAAACAAGGATAATTCAATGATAAACCCACATTCAGGCTTTCAACTAATCAATTTAAATTTTCCAATGATTGCTTTATAAATCTTAAAAGGATATTAATCATGTCATTTTGAGATAACTACATGGCAGTAAAATGTGTTAATACTTACTTCTACGGCTTCATTATATTTATTTCTTCCAACATTACCCAATTATCTTATCTTGTTCATGTTTCAAAGGAGTTTTGTAACTCTGACAAAAATCTAAAATTTTAAAAAGGGCACATTTGTCCATTTTCTGCTCTTTGAAAGTGGAGAAGAATTCCTATTATTCTATAAAGCGAGTCCCCCCTTTTGATTCACAGCTTAATTAAGGGAGGTAAAAAGAACATAGTGCTCAAGGTCTTCTGCTGTGCAATTATCTGCTGATGATTATTTTTGTGACTATTAATTGGACAAGAACCATGGGCTCACACCAGTTTGCTGAAAAATCCCAGTCAATCTCTTTAAATAGTATCACAACATTGTAGCTTGGGACGTGCAATGTAGTGATTGAAAATTACACTGTAAACCAGTGTAAAGTATATTCAATGGAAAATAAGGTATAATATACGAATCCCTCCAGATAGGATGCTAAAATGAGGTTTGTCATACAACTACTTTTCACTGATTTTGAATTAATATATAGGTTTTTGGGGATATCTACTATGTAATAAAAGGCAAGTTTAATTTTGGAGCATTCAATGGCAATTGCAATGTCTTGCTTTAACATCTAGAAATGGAAAAATCGTAGTTTAGTTCCACAAATAATATAAATTGCTTGGTTTCAATATCATTTTATACAGATTAATTTTTATAATAATATTTATTGTCACAAGTAGGCTTACATTAACACTGCAATGAAGTTACTGTGAAAATTCTGGCGCCTATTTGGGTACACAGAGGGGGAATTCGGAATGTCCAAATTACCTAACAGCACGTCTTTCGGGACTTGTGGGAGGAAACCGGAGCACCCTGAGGAAACACACGCAGACACAGGGAGAATGTGCAGACTTCACACAGTGACCCAAGCTGCAAATCTAATCTGAGACCCTGGCGCTGTGAAGCCATAGTGCTAATCACTATGTTACCGTGCATACTTGTTGGCAAACTCCAAAATATAATGATGAGGTGGAGCTAATTTAATAAATCTAAAGGTAAACTAAGGGCTGGATTCTTCCGCCCTGCCTGCCGTAAGAATGCCACAAGCGAGAGGCGGACAATGGAGAAGTCCATTGACCTCAGGCGGGATTCTCCGGGCGGATGCGGCTAGAGAATCCTGCCCATAGTTTTCTGCTTATTATTGATATTCGATGGGAGTTATTCCATTTTCAATAAATGACAATTTTTAAGAACAATGCTTCGAGTGAGATACAAACGTTGTGGTTTTGAACTCCAGCTTTAATTTTATTTATCTTTATCTGTAGTCTATTTCAATACCTACTCAAAAATGTAGATTTTGTCCACCAATTCGATTTCTTTCCTGCTTTTAACAAAATGCCATTGTTTCAACTTGCTGATCAGCAATGGCAATCTTGTATTTGTTTGTTAGCCATTGCGATAAATCAGGCACTTGGGTCACAAGCGACAGTGTCTATATCGGACTGGTTAATAGTGATTATTCTGCAAAAAAAAATTAGCCTAATTTTTTTAATATGAAAGACATTCGATAACATGCTATCATCATTCCCTTTCTTTCTCATTCTCTTGTAGGTTGTCATCTTCAGTGCCTGATTCCACAGGGATTATTGGATGTTTGACAGCCTGTATTTCTGTTTTTCACCTGGACTCGGAAGAGTGTTCCATCTGCACACATGCAGAGTTTATAGCGCTCCCAGCCATTGTCTACCAGGAACTCTCCAGTCGATGAGTTTGGAAGCCGTGTTGTATTAATCATCACAGTCCCATTGAGAATAATACTATTTACCTGAGCAAAAAAAATAACTGTGCTTTAGTAAAACCAATCGCCAATAAGAACAGAACATTAGGTAGGCATCTTCAAGAATTCACTTCCTTCGAAAAATGAAAAGGGAATTAGTATTAAAAATTCCAATGCAATGCCTCTAGTATGTGTTCAAAATCTGGACTCTTGCACTAAAAAATTAAAATCTAAAAATTTCAATTTCTAATGGCTGGCTTCCCTGTTTTCCAAACTTGGTCACCAAGACAAGATTTTTTTCAGGATTCTACCTAGCTACACCCAGTATCTACACTGAAAGCAATGGACCATCTGGTTATTCAGAGATACCCACAGAATTCTCAATCTTCCGGGTTCTCATTACATCAAAGCTCCATCGATTGCAAAGTTCTTCTTCCCACCCTTCTTTCACTTGTTCACATTTCTAACTGTTCTCAGTCTGATGAAAGGTCAATGACCTGAAAGGCAAATGGAATTTTGTCCTTCATTGCTAGAGGGATGGAGTTTAAGACTAGGGAGGTTCTGCTGCAATTGTATAAGGTGTTAGTGAGGCCACACCTGGAATATTGTGTTCAGTTTTGGTCTCCTTACTTGAGAAAGGACGTACTGGCACTGGAGGGTGTGCAGAGGAGATTCACTAGGTTAATCCCAGAGCTGAAGGGGTTGCATTACGAGGAGAGGTTGAGTAGACTGGGACTGTACTCATTGGAAATTAGAAGGATGAGGGGGGATCTTATAGAAACATATAAGATTATGAAGGGAATAGATAGGATAGATGCGGGCAGGTTGTTTCCACTGGCGGGTGAAAGCAGAACTAGGGGGCATAGCCTCAAAATAAGGGGAAGTAGATTTAGGACTTAGTTTAGGAGGAACTTCTTCACCCAAAGGGTTGTGAATCTATGGAATTCCTTGCCCAGTGAAGCAGTAGAGGCTCCTTCATTAAATGTTTTTAAGATAAAGATAGATAGTTTTTTGAAGAATAAAAGGGATTAAGGGATATGGTGTTCGGGCCGGAAAGTGGAGCTGAGTCCACAAAAGATCAGCCATGATCTCATTTGAATGGTGGAGCAGGCTCGAGGGGCCAGATGGCCTACTCCTGCTCCTAGTTCTTATGTCATCTGTGTTGTCCGACCTGGACTTTTTCTTGTGATTGTGAAATTGATACAGTATGTCATCTGCCTTGAAAACTGGTTTGCTTGTTCGTAGTGGAGCAAACTTGAATCGGTGAGATTTGCTGTCATGCCATGGTATGTCTGTACTCTTGCCAGTGTCAGGAGCTGTGCTGTTACATTGTCCTGCATTGCAGAGTTGTACCATGTCATACCAGTCGTTGCTCCAATGTTGTTGACATTGGTGCCTTAGGTATGCTTTTTGTTGTTGTTTTTGTAGGTTTTGTTGTTGTCTTTGTTGCGCTCAACGATCACACCAAATGGAGAATTTGAGTCCTTCACAAAGTTACTTGTGTCAGTGTCCTTTGTAGCATCTGCTGTTTCATTGAGCACGCCGTCTCTGATTCCTCGGCGCTCCCCGTCTGGAGTCATGGCATGTCCAGTTCACTGGAATCATCTTTGACTTGTCGATGCTCCCCGTCTGGAGTCCTTTCTGGTTCACCTGAATCAGCTTTGGTTTCTTGACACTCCCCGTCCTTTCAGGTTCACTTGAATCATCAGAGGTGTCTTGAAATGAAATAAAATGAAAATCGCTTATTGTCACAAGTAGGCTTCAAATGAAGTTACTGTGAAAAGCCCCTAGTCGCCACATTCCGGCGCCTGTTCGGGGAGGTTGGTACGGGATGCTCCCCTTCCAGAGTCAAAACGTTCAGGAATGCATTTTCTTGTGGAGAGGCTTAAGTGGATGAGGTTTGAATTAACGTGGTGTCACTGGAGTCACTAGTAGCCTCACTTTGATTGTTGAGTGCCTCTGCACATACTAGCTGAGGTCTGTCAGTCTCGCTGAGATGTTGCACGTCTTGTATGGGAATTGTGAAGCCTTTGTCACTTGACGCACATACAGTGGGTAGACCTTCAGTGTCTTCTTGTCAGTTAAATGAGCTGGGTAGACTGTCAGGCTTCTTCTGGTGGCTCAAATACTCTGGGTAGACTGTCATAGTATTTTTGTTGTTCATGTGAGCATGGTAGACTGTCATCGTCGTCTTGCTGTTCACGTGAGCGTGGTAGACTGTCATCGTCATCTTGCTGTGCACTTGAGCGTGGCAGACTTACATCACCTGCTGCTGGTTGCTCAGATAAGGTTGCTAGACCTTCATGGTCTTGTTCATGCAAGGACTACGCTCTGGAGTCTTGTGTTGCTTCCATCATGGAGTCTGTCAACGTGCTCGCTGTGGAGGCTTGTATTACTTGCTCTGTGGAGTCTGGCATGGTTCCCTGTGTGGAGTCATGCAGTGGTCGCGCTGTGGAGTCGATCTGTGCGCTCTCAACGGCGTTGTGCTGTGGTCTCGCTGTGGAGTCTTTCTGTGTTCTCTGTGAGGAGATGTGCAGTGGTCTCGCTGTGGAGTCTGTCATCGCTTTCTGTGCGGAGTCGGGGACTCTTCGTGATGCGTGGACCACTCTCGGTGTAGAGTCGGGGACTCTTCGTGGTGCGTGGACCACTCTCTGCGTGGCGTCAGGCCGGGCTCTGTGGGCTTGTACCTCTCTCTGTCTCTTGGCGTCAGGCCGCTCTCTGTGGGCTAATACCTCTCTCTGTCTCTTGGCGCCAGGCCGCAGCAGAATCCTGTACTTCTGGGTTAAGATGTCGTCTGTGCTGGGGTGAGGATCCTCAAATCCGAAGAACTCGTCCATGTCTGTGTCAGATTCTTTAATGTACACATCATCTCGTTGTGGTCCGGATTTGGAACTGAGCTCGCCACGTCCAATGATGATATCATCTTTCCAGTCGTAGTCAAGGACCATATCATCACTTTCTGTGTTGGAGCTGTCATTATGCTCGCGGTATCCAAAGAAGAAATCAACCCTGAGTCGTAGTCTTCAAGGACCATATCATTTCTTTGGGAGGTGCTAACTGCTTGTTGGAGGGTTCTGCGGAGGTTACTTTCAGCTACTGGTCGAAGTTCTGGCATTGTGCTGAAAGAATTGTGTTTTACGGCTTTAAATTTTTTTCTCTTATTTTCGGGCATTTCCCCTTTAAGCGGGCGTGGTCCGGGGCCTCTGATGTCATGACGCTTGTGACGTAGTGTGTAGGAATGGATTGCGCATGCGCAGATCGCTTTTCCTTTACTTTGCGCCGTTTTTGCAACTGCGCACGCGTGAGAAGCCGCGCAGAACACCGTTCTGCCGATTTGCGTCTTTTGGGGAACTGAGAATGTGCGGCTCCTTTCACAAGATGGCCGCCAATCAAAATCGCCGTTTGCTGCTGTTGCAGGCCTACCTTCACCTCGTGGTGAGTATTGGTGCATCTTTTACCGATCTCTTTTGTGTTTTCCTCGCAGTATTTTTCAAACTTGTCCAGGACCGTCTGGAAGTCTCTCTTGTCTTGAAGTCTTTGGAGTACTTGAAGATCTTAAAGATTTCTGCTGCACTTTCACCCGCAATGATGAGCAGAAGCTTTATTTTCTCTGCATCTGCCACGCCATCTAGGTCGGACGCTACCAGGTAAATCTCAAATCTCTGCCTGAATGCACGCCAGTTGGCACTGAGATTGCCGTGGTACCCGAGCTGCTGTGGAACCGGAATCTCGATCAACTTGCCTGGATGCTGTTGCTGGTTGTCACGGATATGTTGAGTTTAACTATATTGATTCAACAGGCACTCCTGGAACCATGTTGTGTTATGCTTCTTCATGTAGCATAAGCTGCTTCCTTGATGTATACTCTGACAAAGGAAGGTTGAGACTTGGAGATAGGTTTAACACATTTAGTGAACAGTTAACAATTCTCCTACTTGAGTTTGACTCTCCTGCTAATCTTGCTATAGTAACTCAGTCTAACTAACCAGTCTGCTCTAAGCCATGCGGTGAGTGTGATGCTTCTGATGTGCCCCTGTCCTTCTCTCTAAGTGTCGCCTGTGGAAAGAGAAAGAGCATGTGTGCCCTGTCCTTTTATATGGGTTGCCCCCTTGTGGTAGTGTCACCTCTGGGTGACTTGACTGCCCATTGGTCGTGTCCTATTCTATGTGTTCATTAGCTGTATGTCTGCATGTCATGATGTCGCTGGTGCTCCCTCTAGTGTTTACTTAGTCTTAGTGTATTTACATTAACCCCTTGTGTATTTACAGTGATGCATATTACCACAGAGTGTTCATTGAATGCCCCTTCATTCCTTTTTTCTCATTATAATTTCTCCTGATTCTGCATAAGGGCAATTTAAATAAATATTATCTTTCAGAAAGATGACTTGTTAAATGTTGATAAACACTATTAATGCCTCCAGAGTCTCCAAAGAATACAAATAGAAGAAAAACAATCTGTTAGTGAAAAATGAATGACCACTACTGTGCTTTATAGATTTCTAGATAAAGTTAGGAAAGACATCCACACTCACAGCCTTGAGTTCCATGTCACCCCTCATGCGAAATTCAATGGTTTTGCCCATGATAAAAACGCCTTCATTTCCACGCACAATCACTCGGCCGCCAGCGTGAATCTGAAGATCAGTGCTATGATTGCTTGTTATCTGAAAGAATAATGATCTAATTTGTTTCAGCAGCTTATATTGAATGAGTCAACATTGATATAAAATCCATATAAAATTCACAATCCATTTACTTGCTAACTGTGCAATTTCCACAAGATTGTATTCTTAATTTCCAACTTCTGCTTTAACAGCATCAGAAATGTTTATTGTTGTTGTTGTAAGTGCAGGAAAATTATTTAAACCAGTTAAGGTGATGTTTAAATTGGCAAACTAAATAATTAGAATTGAATCCACTCCCTCTTTCTATTCTGGTAATTCCATAAATAGATATACACCAATATACCAATACTTGTGGGACAGGCCATAACTTGTGAATGACAAATGTCATGTGAAAATAAACAGCATGCATGCCCATCCATATATACACACTATCCGAATATCAATGTAATGGACACATGCAAGTGCAGTGATGAAATGTAGGGACTCGAATGAAACATGAGAACAGTCACAGAAATAGACCTACAGCACTTTAGAAATGTAATGGGTGAAAAGTAAATTGATTTTCAAACAAAAACAGCAACATTATATATTGTTAGGAGAAACAAAGGGTGTCATTCGAAGAAAAAATCTATCGTGATCAGTATTTTTTTCATTCAAGGGATGTGGGCATCGCTGGCAAGGCCAGCATTTATTGTCCATCCCTAAATGCCCTTGAGAAGGCGGTCAGCTGCCCTTCTTGAATCACTGCAGTCCATGTGGTGTCAGTACACCCACAGTTCTGATAGGGAGGGAGTTCCAGGAAGTTAACTCAGCAAGCAACAAGAGGGAGGGAACTTCCAAGTGGTAGTGTTCCCATGTATCTGCTGCCCTTGTCCTTCTAAATGCTAGTGGTCGTTGTTGTGTTATCCTGTTTCGGATAATACAGGCTGCTACTTGATGCAGTCTTAACTAAAGGATGCTCCAGACTCTGAATCGAGTTCAACGTGTTGATTGAACTATTAACACAGTTCTCAAATGAGTTTGGCTCTCTGCTAACCTAACTGTAGTAACTCAGCCTAACTGTACCAGCTTGCTCTTAGCCACGTACTGGGGTGTGATGCTGCTGATCAACCCTGTCTAACTCTCTAGATGTCTGTCTGTGGAAAGAGGCAGGGTGTGAGTGCCTCATCCCTTTTATAGTGTTTATGTCATGTCCCCTTGTGGTGATGCCACCTCTGAGTGTCCTGACTGCCCATTGATTGTGTCCTATTCTGAGTGTTCATTGGTTGCATGTTTGCATATCATGACATCTCCCCCTTTTTTTTTTAGATGTATATACATGTGAATGTGTCGGTCTAATGTGACTGAGGAATACAGAGCAGAACAAACAAAACAAATGCTCATAAGTCCAGTCTCTGAGGCTTGCGTCTGATCCTCGTCAACCGCTGGAGAGGTGGTGGAGGGGATGACGGTGTCTTGACAGGCGAGTGGGAGGCACGACTGGTGGCCTCGTGGTTCGAGGTGTCTGGAGGTGGCAATTCGACATGTGGAAATGGAGGGGAAAGTGGTTGTGGGCGAGCAACTTTTCACAGTGCCCTTCGATTCCTTCGCACAATGGAGCCATCAGCCATACGTATGACATAGGATCTGGGCACGGCCTGTCGAACAACGACAGCCGGATCAGACCATCCACCATCCGGTAACTTGATCCTGACCGTGTCTGCCCGGGATAGTCCAAACCGGTGGCATGTGCGCCATAGCCCTGCTTCTGGCTGTCACGAAGCTGCTGCATCTTCTGCAGCACCGGGAGGTGATCAAGGTTGGGCAGGTGTATGGCTGGCAGTGTCGTCCACAGGTCCCTGTTCATTAGCAGTTGAGCGGCGACATGCCAGTGGACAAGGGAGTCGCCCGGTACGCAAGTAGTGAAAGGTGTATGTCAGAAGGGGAGTCTGAGGCCTTGCGGATGAGCTGCTTAACGATGTGCACCCCTTTTTCGACTTTGCCATTGGACTGCGGATAGTGCGGACTGGAGGTGACATGCCTGAAATTGTAGCTCTTGGCAAACGTGGACCATTCTCGACTGTGGAAGCACGGGCCATTGTTGCTCATGACGGTGTTCGGGATGCCATGCCGTGAGAATGTCTCTTTACACGCTTTGATGACGGTCCGTGAGGTGAGGTCTGGCCGCTTCAGCACCTCAGGAGAGTTCGAAAAGTAATTGATGATTAAGATACAGTCGCGACCGACTTCCGGTGGTGGCGATGAGTGAGTGAGCCGCACATTCGGGGGCTCTCACTCCGGCAGGATTTGGGGACCTGGTTCCCCGGTTTTGCGGGACAGTGGAGCGCTGGAAAGACGGCCACGGAAGCGCTGAGGAACGGGCAGATCTGCATGGAACCGCGGGAGAGCAGAAAGCAGCAAAAACGGGAGAGGAAGGGACAAAGGCAAGGTGCAGGGGAAGCTGACCCGGGAGCAGAGATGGCGGACCTCGGACCTGGCGATCCAGCAGGCGCTGGAAAACATGCTGCAGATGATAAAAAGCAGTTTTGAGTTGTTGAAGCGGGATAACTTGGACCCACTTCAGAAGGCAGTGGATCAGCTGAACCAGAGACTGGATGCCCAGGACGAAAAAGTTAAGGAGCTGGGGGAGGCGGTGGAGGAGCAGGCGGACGCGCAGACGATTGCTGCACTAGAAGTCGATGGGTTGAAGAAGAGACAGAGAAGACTGTTGGACAGAGTAGAGGAGCTGGAAAATAGAGCCCGCAGACAAAATCTGAGGATCATCGGCCTCCAGGAGATGGCTGAGGGAGCAGATGCCACAGCGTTCATGGCTGACCGGTTGATGCAGCTGATGGGGGCTGACGCCTATCCGCGACCGCTGGAGCTGGAGGGGGCACATAGAGTACAGGCGAGGCAGATGCGTCCGGGGGGTTCCCCCCCATCCGATGGTGATCAGGTTCCACAGGTTTGTGGAGAAGGAGCGGGTGCTGCAGTGGGCAAAGAGCGTTCAGAGCAGCACGTGGAATAACAGTGTTCTTCGCAGTTATCAGGACCTAAGCCAGGAGGAGGCAGGCGGCGAGCAGCCTTTAAACAAGTTAAGGAGGTGTTATTTAAAAAGCACGTGAAGTTCCGTCTGCTCTTCCCGGCTCGTCTTTGGGTCATGCATCAGGGCCAACACCACTACTTCTCCGAGCCCGAAGAAGTGATGAACGTCTCGAGGGATCAGGGGCTGGTCCCGAAAAAAGGACCCACGGACGCAAGCTAGGGTCCGAGAGTTATCGATTGGGGGGATGCCTACTGTGCCTGGACTGACGGTCGACTGTTTACTGCTTTAAAGGTGCCATGTGTTGTATTTTTGGGCAGCTTTTGCCTACGGGAGGTGCGGGGGGGAGATCCCCCTCTCGTATGCTCTTTTTTTTTCTTTTCTCTTTTTTCTGCTGTTGTTGGTACCTTTCGTCGTGTTCTCTGGGTGTGCTGGAGCCTTCATTGTAACACAAAGGTGGCCGGTAAGGAATGGGGATTAAAAGATGTTGGTTGAGATTTTTTTAATGTCTATGGTTTTTATGTTTGTTTTGAGTGGGTGATATACAGGTACTGTGTTGCTATTTTATTAATGCTCAGAAAGGGACGTGGGTTAACACTTTTCGGTGTACACAGCTGGAACTGTATTGTACCTGGAGCAGCCTCGCGGTGCTGTTTGATGTTTCCATCTTGTTTGATCTTTCCCATTTTAGTGAGACTGCTCCAGTGGGTCGGAGTGGGGGAAGATGTGCTGGGGAGTGGGGAGATGATTCGGGGAAACAATGGGAGTGAGACAAGTGGGCGCCGGAGGGATGAGTCACCGGGCTAGCAGATTGGCTAGTCAAGGGAGTCAGGTGGGGGGGAGAATACAGCCAGTGAATGGCAGGGGTGGGGTTATCGGGAGATGTTGCTAGGGGGAGGGGGGGGGGGGGGGAAAGACTTATTCTGCTGTTCTGCGGTCATGGGAGGGTCTGAAGTAGGTAATGGAGAGGAGGTTGGGGGTGGAGGTGGCCAAGAGGCGAGCCAAGAGTGGCGCATGGGTCGGGCTCAAGAAAGGTTATGGCTGACCGGCGTTGGGGGGGGGGGGGGGGGGGGTTGGTGCCCCCAACCAGGCTGATCACCTGGAATGTCAGAGGACTAAACGGGCCAGTTAAAAGGGCACGTGTGTTCGCGCACTTGCGGGCTCTAAAGGTGGACGTAATTATGTTGCAGGAGACACATCTGAAAGTGTCTGACCAGACTAGGCTAAGGAACGGCTGGATCAGCCAGGTCTTCCACTCGGGCTTGGACTCTAAGTCCAGGGGGGTAGCAATTATGATCAATAAGCGGGTTCAATTTGAGGCGGAGGGTGTAATCGCAGACGGCGGGGGCAGATTCCTTGTGGAAAGGGGCAAGCTGGAGGGGAGGAGAGTGGTGCTGGTGAACATATATGCTCCGAGCTGGGACGACGCTGACTTTATTAAAAGAGTGCTGGGGAACATCCCAGACCTAGACTTGCGCAAGTTGATGATGTGGGGTGGTGGTGGTGGGGGGGGGGGGACGGACGGACTTTAATCCGGTCCTCGACCCGGGGCTAGACCGGTCATGTCCCAGAACGGGTAGGCTGCCAGCAATGGCAAGGGAGCTGAAAGGGTTCATGAAGCAAATGGGGGCAGTGGACCCATGGAGAGCCAGACAGCCGAAGGGAAGGGGCTACTCGTTCTACTCGCATGTTCATAAAGTATACTCTAGGATTTATTTATTTATCTTGAGCAGGGACTGTGTGGGGGAGGTAAAGAATACGGAATACTCGGCAATCACTATCTCGGACCATGCCCCGCACTGGGTGGACCTGCAGGTCAGGGGGGGGGGGAATTACCAACGCCCGCAATGGAGGTTAGGCGTAGGACTGTTGTCGGAGGAGGGGATGTGTGAGAGACTGCGGAAGCGTACGCAAAATTACTTGCAGGTGCACGATACGGGGGAGGTTTCAGCAGCGACCCTGTGTGAAGCGCTGAATGCAGTAGTGAGGGGGGAGCTGATCTCAATTCGGGCTCACAGAGATAGGGCGGACAAAGCAGAAATGGATAGATTGGTTAAGGAGATTCACTGGATAGACGAGGAGCATGCGAGGAGATGAAACGGTTCCTGGACGGACTAACCTTCCCAAAAGTAGGCGGGGGACTAGTGGACGGGCTGGGGGCCCCGATTAGAGCGGAGGAGGTACTGGGGGGCCTAAAGGCCATGCAGTCAGGGAAAGCCCTGGGACCGGATGGATACCGAGTAGAGTTTTACGAAAAGTTCTCGGAGATAGTGGGACCAGTCCTGACTAGGGTTTTTAATGAGGCGAGAGACAGAGGAACCCTGCCTCCGACGATGTCGCAAGCCACCATCTCGCTGATATTAAAGCGGGCCAAGGACCCGGAATCCTGTGGGTCATACAGGCCAATCTCCCTTATCAATGTGGACGTCAAGCTCCTGGCCAAAGTCCTGGCGATTAGAATTGAGGACTGCGTACCGGAGGTGATTGGGGATGACCAAACAGGGTTTGTGAAAGGCAGGCAGCTGACAGCAAACTTGAGAAGATTGCTTAATGTGATTATGATGCCCCCGACGGGCAAGGAGGTGGAGGTAGTGGTGGCAATGGACGCTGAGAAGGCCTTCGACAGGGTGGAGTGGGACTATTTGTGGGAGGTACTCGGACCGTTTGGGTTCGGGGAGAGACTGGTTAATTGGGTCAGACTATTGTACCAGGCCCCAAAAGCTAGCGTAAGGATGAACAGGATAATGTCAAATTACTTCAGACTACATTGCGGGACCAGACAGGGATGCCCACTCTCCCCGTTGCTGTTCGCGCTGGCCATAGAGCCGTTGGCGATTGCGCTGAGAGCTGCAATGGGGTGGAAGGGAATGACTGTTGGAGCACAGGGTCTCTCTCTATGCTGACCTGCTCCTGTACGTGTCGGACCCACTGGACGGGATGGAAAATATACTGGAAACACTGAGGAAGTTCGGCCGGTTCTCAGGGTACAAATTAAATATGGCCAAGAGTGAGATGTTTGTGGTGCAGGCAAGGGGCCAGGAGAATAGACTGAAGGAGCTGCCATTTAGGATGGTTGGGGAAAGTTTCCGGTACTTGGGAATACAGGTGGCACGAGACTGGGGCAGGTTGCATAAGTTAAATTTGACTAGAGTGGTGGAACAAATGAAGAGGGAGTTTCGGAGATGAGATGCACTCCCGCTGTCACTTGCGGGGAGGGTGCAGATGGTAAAGATGACAATCCTCCCTAGATTCCTGTTCATCTTCCAGTGCCTCCCGATCTTTATCCCACGGTCCTTCTTCAAAAGGACCGGCAAAATCATCATGAGCTTTGTCTGGGCGGGAAAATCCCCACGGGTGAGGAAGGCGATGCTTGAAAGGAGCCGCAGCGAGGGGGGACTGGCATTGCCGAATCTGATCAACTACTACTGGGTGGCTAACATAGCCATGATAAGGAAGTGGATGGTGGGTACGGGGTCGATCTGGGAGCGGGTGGAGGCGGCTTTGTGCAGGGGCACCAGTTTGGCAGCCCTGGTCACGGCTCCCTTACTGCTTGTGCCGGCCAGGTACTCCACCAGCCCGGTAGTGGGGGCTGCCCTGCGGATTTGGAGCCAGTGGAGAAAGCATGCAGGAGAGGTGCGGGCGTCGGTCTGGGCTCCAATTTGTGATAACCATCAATTCGCCCCCGGGAACATGGATGGAGGGTTTCGAACATGGCGGCGGGTGGGGGTGGGGAGGGTGGGCGATATGTTCCTGGAGGGGAACTTTGCAAATTTGAGGGAGTTGGAGGAGAAAGCTGGGCTGGAAAGGGGAAATTACTTTAGGTGCTTACAGGTGCGGGACTTTGTATGCAGACAGGTCCCACCCTTCCCACGCCCCCCGCCAATAGGGATCCAGGACAGAATAGTCTCTAGAGGAGGAGGAGGAGGAGGGTAGAGTCTCGGATAGTTACAAGGTGCTCATGAAGGGAGAAGAGTCCCAGGCGGAGGAACTAAAATTCAAATGGGAGGAGCTTGGCGGGTAGATGGAGGACAGGGTATGGGCGGAAGCCCTGAGTAGGGTAAACCCAACCACAACATGTGCCAGGCTCAGCCTGATTCAGTTTAAGGTCGTTCACCGGGCCCACATGACGGTGGCTCGGATGAGCAAATTCTTTGGGGTAGAGGACAAGTGCGCTAGATGCGCGGGAGGACCAGCGAACCACGTTCACATGTTTTGGGCATGCCCTAAGCTTAGGGGGTACTGGGAGGGATTTGCGGGGGTCATGTCCCGGGTGCTGAAAACAAGGGTGGTGATGAGTCCAGAGGTGGCAATGTTCGGGGTTTCGGAAGACCTGGGAGTCCAGGGGGAGAAAGAGGCCAATGTTCTGGCCTTTGCTTCCCTGATAGCCCGGCGGCGAATACTGCTGGCATGGAGGGACTCAAAACCCCCGAAGACTGAACTATGGCTTTCGGACATGTCAAGTTTTCTGGGTATGGAAAAAACCATGTTCGCCTTGAGGGGATCTGTATTGGGGTTCGCCCGAAGGTGCCAACCATTCATCAACTTCTTCGCTGGAGACTGAATGTCAGCAGGGGGAGGGGGGAGATTAGAGTAGGAGGGATAAATAGGCGGGTAGTGTCGATGGGAGAGGAACGGGTATGTGCATTATGGTTTGGTTGAAGTGTTGGTTTTTTGTTGATGTTTGCATATTTCTGTAATCGGTAACTGTTTACAATGCCAAAAAATACCTCAATAAAATTGTTTGTTAAAAAAAAAAGATACAGGCGCGACCATTCTCGTGGAATAGGTCAATGCCAACCTTGGACCACAGAGAGGTCTCTAGGTCATGTGGTTGGAGCGTCTCCTAGCTGTGCGCTGGTTGACAGGTTTCGCAGTTCAGGACCATGTCCGTGATGACCTGGTTGATGCCGGGCCCTGCGTCTGCACTTTTCTACGCCCAGGAGTCCCCCATGAATTTGCCGCAGCACCATGCTCTGGAGACGTAGCGGGATGACTATCCTGTCCAGCTTGAGCAGGATGCCGATCAGCGTCATGTCGTCCTTGACGTTGTAGAATTAAGGGCATTGCCCTTTCTGCCAGCCAGTGCTGAGGTTGTGGATGACTCGCTGCAACAGGGGGTCTTTGGCCGTCTCTTCTCGGATGAGAACAATCTTCTCACCTGTTGCCGGGAGAGTGCTTGCACACAGTTGTACCTGCAATTCAATGTGCTGGATGATCTACAGTGGTTCACTGGGTGAGTTGACGGAACGGGACAATGCATCGGCGATGATGAGCTCCTTGCCAGGTGTGTACACCAAATTGAAATCATACCTCCGGAGTTTGAGCAGAATTCTCTGCAAACGAGGTGTGTCATGTCGTTCAGGTCCTTTTGGATGATGTGGACCAGAGGCCTATGATCCGTCTCAACAGTAAATGTTGGCAAGCAGTAGACATAATCATGAAATTTGAGGATGCCGGTGAGAAACCCTAAATACTCCTTCTCAATCTGCGCATATCTGGTCTTAGTGGGTGGCATTGCCCGTGACGCGTATGCTACTGGTACCCAGGATGACGTGTCGTCTCTTTGAAGCAACACCGCCCCAATGCCATCCTGACTCACTTCTGTGGATATCGTGGTTTCTTGGTCTGGATCAAAGAATGCAAGGACGAGTGCAGTGGTGAGCTTGGCTTTCAGCTCCAGCCACTCTGCGGTGATCCGCCTTCCACTCAAATGGGATTGATTTTTTTCACCAGGTTGCGTAGGGCTGTGGTGTGTGGCCAAATTCGGGATGAACTTGTCAAGGAAATTAACCATTCCCAGGAAGCGCAGTACTGCCTTCTTGTCCTCGGGGACTTTCATTGCCTCGATGGCTTTAATTTTGTCAGTGTCCGGGCGCACATCGTGTTGCGAAATCTGATCGCCCAGGAACTTTAGCGTGGATGTCCCAAAACAGCACTTGGACCTGTTTAGCTTGAGGCCATGCTCATGTATGCGTCGGAATACTTTCTTGAGTTGTAACACATGTTCCTCTGGGGTTGTGGACCAGATTATGATATTGTCAACGTAGACACGATGGAAAATCTCTGATGCCGAGATGATGCCAAATGGAATTTGGTTGTAGCAGAATCTGCCAAAAGGCGTGTTGAAGGTGCCTTCTGCTGGATTCTTCAAGTTGGATTTGCCAAAATCCTTGGGATGCATCCAATTTTGTGAAGAAGCGCGTGTGTGCCATCTCACTCGTGATTTCTTCCCTCTTCGGGATGGGGTAATGTTCCTGCATAGTTTTTGTTTAGATCCTTGGGGTTAATGCAGATGCGTAGGTCCCCCGAAGGCTTCTTTACGCACACCATCGAGCTGACCCAGTCAGTTGGTTTAGTGACCTTGGAGATGATGCCTTTTTGTTGTAGACTCGTGAACTCTGCCTTCAGGCGCACTCTCAATGGAGCAGGGACACGACGTACTGCATGGACCACTGGCTTGGCATCAGGCCGCAGTAGAATGTTGTACTCGTACGGCAGCGTGCCCATTCCGCTAAATACATCTGGGTACTGGGTTAGGATGTCGTTGATGCTGGCCTGAAGATCCGAATGGGATGGCATCGTGATGTAGACCCTTTGAATGCAGTTCAGTTGCTTGCAGGCGTGCGCACCTAGCAGGGACGCCGTATCTGGTTTAACAATCTCGAAGCGTAGGCTTGCTTGTGTGTGTCGGCTGGACACCTGCAGATGGCAGGACCTCAGTGCCTTGATTGCGTTTCCATTGTAGTCCAGGAGTTTGCAGGCAGCTGGAAGGATTGTGGGGGGCTTCTTGATTCTCTTGAAGTCCACCTGCGAAATCAGGTTAGCGGAGGCACTTGTGTCTAGTTTGAACTGGATGGGGCAGTGGTTGACCTTCATCATTGCATGCCATTCGTCCTCGGAATCCACGGCCAGGATTGATTGGACTTGCGATGTGTCCGGTGTGGCGTATTCGCACTTCGTAATAATGCCCACTCGGTAAGTGTTGTCCAGATATTCATCATCTGGATCCGTCGCACTGCCTGGATCAGAGTCATGCATTCAGTGTTGCACACTTCTGATGCGCCGCTGTCGGAATTGGGAGCGCTGGCTCCTGACTGGTGGTGCAGATCTGCACAGGGCTGCATAGTGGTTTGGTTTCCCACAGTTTAAACAGCGTTTGCCTCTTGCAGGACAGTTTTTTAAAAAGTGGGCGCTGCCGCATTTCGCACACGTCATGACGTCGACGTCTTGCGCATGCGGGGTGTGGTTTTCGGACAGCTGCACCTGCGCAGTGCGGTTTTCGGCCCCTTTGTGTTTCCAATTGCATTGCGCATGCGTTGGGCCCCAGGAAGAGCGCGCAAAATGGCCGCTTTCGTCAATGTGGAGGCGCTGCATCCGGGAGATGACCTGAACATTCTCCACCTCGTGAGAGGCTTGTTTTTCACATTCTGCCGTTTTGTACTGTGAATAGCAATTTTTAGAGTGCTCATGCACAGTACACGTTTCAATCGCGACTGGCAGAGTCATGTGCTTGATTTTCAACAATTGCTCTCGCAGAGGATCAGAGTGTACTCCAAAAGCGATTTGGTCTCTGATCATGGAGTCAATGATATCACCGAAGTTGCAGGATTGCGCTAGCAGTCTAAGGTTAGTTAGATAGGAGTTGAAGGATTTGTCTTTACCTTGCATCCTCTGCTTGAAGATGTAGCGCTCAAAGATTTCATTGGTGTCCACCTCGCAGCGGCTGTCGAATTTGTCCAGGATGGTTTGGTACTTCGTTTTGTCCTGCCCTTCGGAAAAGTGAAAGGAGTTGAAGATCTCTAGCGCATGGTCACCCGCAGTGGTGAGTAGAAGAGCAATCTTCCGAACATCGGTCGCGCCATTGAGGTCGAATGCTTCCGCGTAGAGTTGAAATTTCTGTATGAATGATCGCCAGTTGGCACTAAGATTGCCGGTGGTCCTGAGCTGATGAGGAGCCTGAATCTTGTCCATTGTGCATGTATTCAGTAGCTGGTTGTCACGGATCTTGCTGAGTTGAACTAACTAGATTGAACAGTCACTCCTGGTATCATGTTGTGTTATGCTGTTTCGGATAACACAGGCTGCTACTTGATGCAGTCTTAACTAGAGGATGCTCCAGACTCTGAAATTAGTTCAACGTGTTTATTGAACTATTAACACAGTTCTCAAATGAGTTCGACTCTCTGCTAACCTAACTGTAGTAACTCAGTCTAACTTGCTCTAAGCCACGTGCTGGGGTGTGATGCTGCTGATCAACCCCGTTTAACTCTCTAGATGTCTGTCTGTGGAAAGAGGCAGGGTGTGATTGCCTCATCCCTTTTATAGTGTTTATATCATGCCCCCTATTGGTGATGCCACCTCTGAGTGTCCTGACTGCCCATTGGTTGTGTCCTATTCTGAGTGTTCATTGGTTGCACGTTTGCATATCATGACAGTCGTGAGTTTGGAAGGTGATATTAAGCATGTATTGCTAACTGGGCTCTATAATATTACTATATGAATAATTTCTTTAAAGGTTAAATGGTGTTACTAAGGGTGAAGAAGGGTTAGAAATAGGTGCTCCAGGGTCAGTGCTCAGTCCATTTTTACTCTGGGTAAGGGTGAGTTTCTTCGGGTGGGTGGTGGGGAAAGAGAGAGAGAGAGAGAGAGATATTAAGATTATGGGTGCCTTATGCTTAGCTGGAAGAGCTGCAGCCATTGAAAACTAGCTGTCAAACAACCAGCCAGACAACAGAGCGATCAAGAGGTAGAACTGGAAGTCATGCACATACATTTGGAAGTTGTCCGTATGACTGTGGACAACGTCATCATAGGGCAACTAGCTGATAAGAAGGAGGATGGGAAGAGGAAGGATCATGTGAGAACTCCAGAAGTCACAATGTAGAGTTTACAGTAGGTTGTAAATTCTCCTGTTAGGAATGCTTGGGTAAGAATTGAAGCAAGTGAGAACAGTCTGATCAAACTGGACAATTGTGAAGAGATGCTGGAGGAGAATGGTGTGATCAACAACATCAAAATGCTGCAGGGAGGACAAAAAAGCATCATGGTCACAGAAAATAGCATTGTTAACTTCAGTCCCACGACATTGATGCAGGAATTTCACTAAGACCCAACCATCTCCAGCTGTTTATCAATGGCACCCTTCCATCATAAAGTCAGAAGTGGGAATGTTCGCTATTGCTTGTACAATGTTCAGCAACATCCTCAGATATTGAAGCAGCGTATGTCCTTATTGCAGCAATACCTAGACAACATTCAGGCCTAGGTTGATAAGTGGCAAGTAACAGGCAGTGACTATCTCCGAGGCATTGCCAATGCTGAATCCCCCTACTATCAACATCATACGAGTTACCATTGGCCAAAAAGTAAACTGGACCAGGAATATAACTACTGTGGCTATGTGAGCAGGTCATAGGTTGGGAATTCTGGGGCAAGTAACTCACTTTCTGACTCCCCAAAGCCTGTCCAACATCTGCATAGTACAGTCAGGAGTGCGGCCCCAACAACACTCTAGAGGCTCGATACCATCCAGGACAAAACAGCTCACTTGACTGACACCCCATCAACTACGTTAATACATTAATTCGCTCCACCAATGATAACAGTGGCAGCATTCACCAAAGGCCCTTTGACATCACCTTTCTAATCCACAGCCACTACCACTTAGAAGACAAGGCCAGCAGCATGGGAACACCACCGTCTGCAGGTTCCTCTCCAAACGACATGCCATCCTGGAAATATATTGTCATTCCTTCACTGTGATGAGCATAAAGATATCAGATAACTATTGGGGGAATAAACTAGCAATAGCCTAGGATTCCGAGCTAGCGTTAGCAGCAGCCGAGGCAGATGAACCCGTCGTCCCTATCATAGGGCAAAGATGTTCAAGAGCTTCGAACACTTGTTTGAAGTGAAGGGAGAGGTTTAAGGGGAGAGTTAGTGCTGCAGAAATGATGGAGGTTAACTTTGCACTATTCTATAGTGTGTGAAATAAACAAAGACAATTCGGCAAATTGTGCTATGGTGAAATAAACACTTTTAAAAAGATTTTGAACTGTTTCAACCTGACTCCCCAAAGCTGATGTTCAATTACAGAAAAAAGTGGTGGATGAAACAATTTTCAGAAAGCATTTGAGGGAACTCAGTGACCAGATTATGAAATCACAAGATGATATGTTCCCACAATCAAATAGCAGAAATTGTGTGTGAAATGACATGAGATAATGAACATTTAAAAAAACTAGCATGCTGAGCACTAACCCTCTCTGTGGATGCCTTTTGTACATTCAGAGTCTTGACACCTTTGGGCAAACGGAACTCATGGGTATCATAATCAGTGCTGAACACAGTTTTCTGGGTCCTGGGATCAACAAAAGACATGCCAATGTCACTGGTGATGGAGGTTTTGTCTTGCTCTACACTGAGCTTAGTTGTTCCCTGTTGAAACACCACCTAAAGGGGCACAGAATAAAAAGTTATGGTCATAGATGAACAAATATGCACCACAAATAAGAATTGCACAGGAACTCAACTACGTTTGTTTTTCTTCGCCATCCTGCAAGTTACTAAATAATATGACTGGTTATCAGTGGGGTAAGTCTGAGGATTGCATCCACTAGGCTTGTTCCAACATGATCTTCAATTTCAGCTATCTTGTTAGAGAGAGGCAGCTAGTGTAAGATATTTTCCCACAGGCCAGGAAAGAAAATGCCCCAGGCTACTCCTATGTGCCCCATGACTTCTCAAAAAACCATAAAGAGATAGGGAAGTAGATTTATTACTCTCTCCCATCTCCTTCAAAAGAGGAATGGTATGGTGTACAAAGAAGCCTGAAAAGGGAAATGAAAAGGTCCCCAATTTCTGGAATATGTGCAATATAAAAATACTAATCAATATTTTGGATTGTAACCTTACTTAAAATAAATTTAGAGTATCCAATTATATTTTTTCCCAATTAAGGGGCAATTTAGCACATTCAATTCATCTACCCTGCACATCTTTTGGGGTTTGTGGGAGTGAGACCAACGTAGACATGGGGAGAATGTGCAAATTCCACTTGGACAGTGACCCGGGGCCGGGATCAAACCCAGATTCTCAGTTCCGTGAAGGACTGGGCAACTCATGCCAAGGCCAAGTGGTGTCCAATCCTGTCCGTCTCTCAGTCTCTCTCCAAGTTGGGGATGAGAATTCTGACAAATGCCAACACATTGATCAACAAAGTTAGACATGTGAGCCACCTTCTCCTTCCCAACTCCCACAGAATATTTTGTGGAGATATTTGGGAAGTTGGTGGGGGAGAGTTGGTGGCAGGTCCGGGAGGCTTCCAGCGTCCCGGATGGCTTCATCTGCAGAAAGTGCACCCAACTGGAGCTCCTCACAGACCGCATGGTTCGGTTGGAGCAGCAATTGGATGCACTTAGGAGCATGCAGGTGGCGGAAAGCGTCATAGATCGCAGTTATGTAAATGTGGTCACACCCAAGGTGCAGGCAGAGAAATGGGTGACCACCAGAAAGGGCAGGCAGTCAGTGCAGGAATCCCCTGTGGTTGTCCCCCTCTCGAACAGATATACCCCTTTGGATACTGTCGGGGGGGATAGCCTATCAGGGGAAAACAGCAGCAGCCAGAGCAGTGGCACCACGGCTGGCTCTGATGTTCAGAAGGGAGGGTCAAAGCGCAGAAGAGTAATAGTAATAGGGGACTCTATAGTCAGGGGCACAGATAGGCGCTTCTGTGGACGTGAAAGAGACTCCAGGATGGTATGTTGCCTCCCTGGTGCCAGGGTCCAGGATGTCTCCGAACGGGTAGAGGGCATCCTAAAGGGGGAGGGCAAACAGGCAGAAGTCGTTGTACATATTGGTACTAACGACATAGGCAGGAAGGGGCATGAGGTCCTGCAGCAGGAGTTCAGGGAGCTAGGCAGAAAGTTAAAAGACAGGACCTCGAGGGTTGTAATCTCGGGATTACTCCCTGTGCCACGTGCCAGTGAGGCTAGAAATAGGAAGATAGAGCAGATAAACACGTGGCTAAACAGCTGGTGTAGGAGGGAGGGTTTCCATTATCTGGACCACTGGGAGCTCTTCCGGGGCAGATGTGACCTGTATAAGAAGGACGGGTTGCATCTAAACCGGAGAGGCATAAATATCCTGGCCGCGAGGTTTGCTAGTGTCACACAGGAGGGTTTAAACTAGTATGGCAGGGGGGTGGGCACGGGAGCAATAGGTCAGAAGGTGAGAGCATTGAGGGAGAACTAGGGAATAGGGACAGTGTGGCTCTGAGGCAGAGCAGACGGGGAGAAGTTGCTGAACACAGCGGGTCTGGTGGCCTGAAGTGCATATGTTTTAATGCAAGGAGCATTACGGGTAAGGCAGATGAACTTAGAGCTTGGATTAGTACTTGGAACTATGATGTTGTTGCCATTACAGAGACCTGGTTGAGGGAAGGGCAGGATTGGCAGCTAAACGTTCCAGGATTTAGATGTTTCAGGCGGGATAGAGGGGGATGTGAAAGGGGAGGTGGAGTTGCGCTACTTGTTCGGGAGAATATCACAGCTGTACTGCGAGAGGACACCTCAGAGGGCAGTGAGGCTATATGGGTAGAGATCAGGAATAAGAAGGGTGCAATCACAATGTTGGGGGTATACTACAGGCCTCCCAACAGCCAGCGGGAGATAGAGGAGCAGATAGGTAGACAGATTTTGGAAAAGAGTAAAAACAACAGGGTTGTGGTGATGGGAGACTTCAACTTCCCCAATATTGACTGGGACTCACTTAGTGCCAGGGGCTTAGACGGGGCGGAGTTTGTAAGGAGCATCCAGGAGGGCTTCTTAAAACAATATGTAGACAGTCCAACTAGGGAAGGGGCGGTACTGGACCTGGTATTGGGGAATGAGCCCGGCCAGGTGGTAGATGTTTCAGTAGGGGAGCATTTCGGTAACAGTGACCACAATTCAGTAAGTTTTAAAGTACTGGTGGACAAGGATAAGAGTGGTCCGAGGATGAATGTGCTAAATTGGGGGAAGGCTAATTATAACAATATGAGGCGGGAACTGAAGAACATAGATTGGGGGCGGATGTTTGAGGGCAAATCAACATCTGACATGTGGGAGGCTTTCAAGTGGCAGTTGAAAGGAATACAGGACCGGCATGTTCCTGTGAGGAAGAAAGATAAATACGGCAATTTTCGGGAACCTTGGATGACGAGTGATATTGTAGGCCTCGTCAAAAAGAAAAAGGAGGCATTTGTCAGGGCTAAAAGGCTGGGAACAGACGAAGCCTGCGTGGAATATAAGGAAAGTAGGAAGGAACTTAAGCAAGGAGTCAGGAGGGCTTGAAGGGGTCACGAAAAGTCATTGGCAAATAGGGTTAAGGAAAATCCCAAGGCTTTTTACACGTACATAAAAAGCAAGAGGGTAGCCAGGGAAAGGGTTGGCCCACTGAAGGATAGGCAAGGGAATCTATGTGTGGAGCCAGAGGAAATGGGCGAGGTACTAAATGAATACTTTGCATCAGTATTCACCAAAGAGAAGGAATTGGTAGATGTTGAGTCTGGAGAAGGGAGTGTAGATAGCCTGGGTCACATTGTGATCCAAAAAGACGAGGTGTTGGGTGTCTTAAAAAATATTAAGGTAGATAAGTCCCCAGGGCCTGATGGGATCTACCCCAGAATACTGAAGGAGGCTGGAGAGGAAATTGCTGAGGCCTTGACAGAAATCTTTGGATCCTCGCTGTCTTCAGGGGATGTCCCTGAGGACTGGAGAATAGCCAATGTTGTTCCTCTGTTTAAGAAGGGTAGCAAGGATAATCCCGGGAACTACAGGCCGGTGAGCCTTACTTCAGTGGTAGGGAAATTACTGGAGAAAATTCTTCGAGACAGGATCTACTCCCATTTGGAAGCAAATGGACGTATTAGTGAGAGGCAGCACGGTTTTGTGAAGGGGAGGTCGTGTCTCACTAACTTGATAGAGTTTTTCGAGGAGGTCACTAAGATGATTGATGCAGGTAGGGCAGTAGATGTTGTCTATATGGACTTCAGTAAGGCCTTTGACAAGGTCCCTCATGGTAGACTAGTACAAAAGGTGAAGTCACACGGGATCAGGGGTGAGCTGGCAAGGTGGATACAGAACTGGCTAGGCCATAGAAGGCAGAGAGTAGCAATGGAGGGATGCTTTTCTAATTGGAGGGCTGTGACCAGTGGTGTTCCACAGGGATCAGTGCTGGGACCTTTGCTCTTTGTAGTATATATAAATGATTTGGAGGAAAATGTAACTGGTCTGATTAGTAAGTTTGCAGACGACACAAAGGTTGGTGGAATTGCGGATAGCAATGAGGACTGTCGGAGGATACAGCAGGATTTAGATTGTCTGGAGACTTGGGCGGAGAGATGGCAGATGGAGTTTAATCCGGACAAATGTGAGGTAATGCATTTTGGAAGGTCTAATGCAGGTAGGGACTATACAGTGAATGGTAGAACCCTCAAGAGTATTGAAAGTCAAAGAGATCTAGGAGTACAGGTCCACAGGTCATTGAAAGGTGCAACACAGGTGGAGAAGGTAGTCAAGAAGGCATACGGCATGCTTGCCTTCATTGGCCGGGGCATTGAGTATAAGAATTGGCAAGTCATGCTGCAGCTGTATAGAACCTTAGTTAGGCCACACTTGGAGTATAGTGTTCAATTCTGGTCGCCACACTACCAGAAGGATGTGGAGGCTTTAGAGAGGGTGCAGAAGAGATTTACCAGAATGTTGCCTGGTATGGAGGGCATTAGCTATGAGGAGCGATTGAATAAACTCGGTTTGGTCTCACTGGAACGAAGGAGGTTGAGGGGAGACCTGATAGAGGTATATAAAATTATGAGGGGCATAGACAGAGTGGATAGTCAGAGGCTTTTCCCCAGGGTAGAGGGGTCAATTACTAGGGGGCATAGGTTTAAGGTGAGAGGGGCAAGGTTTAGAGTAGATGTACGAGGCAAGTTTTTTACGCAGAGGGTAGTGGGTGCCTGGAACTCGCTACCGGAGGAGGTAGTGGAAGCAGGGACGATAGGGACATTTAAGGGGCATCTTGACAAATATATGAATAGGATGGGAATAGAAGGATACGGACCCAGGAAGTGTAGAAGATTGTAGTTTAGTCGGGCAGCATGGTCGGCACGGGCTTGGAGGGCCGAAGGGCCTGTTCCTGTGCTGTACATTTCTTTGTTCTTTGAGAGCAGGACAAATCCAACTTGGCCAATTAATGCCCTATCAATCTACTCTCGACCATCAGCAAGGAAAAGGAAAGTGTCGTTGACAGTGCTATCAAGTAGCACTTACTGCACACTGATGCTCAGTTTGGGTTCTGCCAGGGCCATTCAGCTCCTAACCTCATTACACCCACAAACATGGGCAAATGAGGTAAAGGGAGAGTGACTCCCCTTGACATCAGGAGTTCTAGCAAAACTGAAGTCAACAGGAATCAGGGAGAAAGTGCTCAACTAGTTGGACTCATACCTAGCACAAAGGAAGATGGTAGCGATTGTCAGAGATCAATGTCCCAGGACATCACTGCAGGAGTTCCTCAGGGTAGTGTCCTCAGCCCAACCAACTTTAGCTGTTTCACCAATGACCTTTCTTCCATCATAAGGCGAGGGGAGGATGTGGTCAGCACCATTCTGGGCTCCTCAGGTACTAAAGCAGTCTGTGTCCATGGGCAACAAGACGTGGACGACTTTCAAGCTTGGGCTAATTAGTGGCAAGTAACATTTGCACTACACAAGTGCCAGGAAATGTCTATCTCCAACAAAAGAGAATCTCAATTGAGATTTAAAAGCATTACCATCACTAAATTTCCCACTATCAACATCCTGGGGATTACTATTGACCAGAAACTGGACTGCTCCAGCCATATAAATATTGTGGCTACAAGAACAGGTTAGAGGCTGGGAATTCTGTGGAGAGTAACCCATCCCAAATGGTATACTCTCCACTTGTCTGGATGAGTGCAGCTTCAACAAGACTTCAAAAGCTTAACACCATCCAGGACACAGCAGACCACTTTATTGGCACTCCATCCACCGCCTTAATTCAGAATTCCCTCCCTCCATTACCAACACACACAGTTGCACCAGTGTGTAGCATCTACAAGATGCACTGCAGTAACTCACCAAGGCTCTTTCAACAGCACCTTCCAAACCTGCGACCTCTACACCTAGAAAAACAGGGGCAGCATATGCATGGGGACACCACCAATTGCAAGTTGCCGTCTAAGTCAAACTTGGAACTATATCGTCATTATTTCACTGTTGCTGTCAAAAGCCTGGAACTCCCTTCCTAACAGCATTGTGGGTGTTCCGACAATAGACGAACTGCAGCGGTTCAAAAAGCAGCTCATCCCCACCTTCTCAATGGCAATTAGGGATGGGCAATAAATGTTGGTCAAGCCAACAACACCCAAATCCCATGAAATAAAGCAATAGCGGCCAGGAAGGAGGATAGGATAGGCGACTAGGGAAAAATCCTACCGGGGGTGGGGTGGTGGTGACTTTCCAATATTTAATTGGAAAATGTTTCCGTTCATCCAATACTGGATGTCGGACAAGTAGTGTGGCAAATCAAATGTAATTGAGGGGTTGACAGCGATGGTGGTGAGGTAGAGCTGGGTGTCATCAGCTTCTTTAAGACAATATCACAGGAGCGCTGCATGCAGTTGGGAAATAGGAAGAGAGGAGGGATCTTTGGGGTCTCTAGATGAATATTTATATATTTCCAGCCCCTCGTGAAAATTCAGTTATTTTAAGGGATATTTCACTTCACCCTGTTCACCCAATACATATTATGTTGGCTAACGTTTTATGTCAATTTTCCATATCTCGTTAAGAGCTCTGATAGCCTCAGCATTCTTTCTCAACTCTATTCGCTATTTTACTCTCTACTATACTTGCAAAACTTTAAATTATAAAAGGTTAGGCTTACTGGTTGATTGTTGCCAGTGATTAACAAGTCTTCATCTCTTTTGCCTCCCACGGTGCTCTTGTGCATGGGATATACCACTCCCATGTCAGACTCCTGTTTGAACCGTAGCAACCCTGCTTCGTGGAACTCCATACTATCACAGCCATTGGGTCCTATTCGAATTACAGCCCAGATAACGAGCGTAATCTGAAATAGTAACAGTCATGTTAAGTCTTTGCTCTGAATCTGAGATCTAGGGTTGCCTATCACTTGGACAATTTTGAGTAAATATAGAGCTAGACAGTCATACAAAAATATACAATTGCTTTCAAAATTATTTTCAAAAACATTTACATTTTAAAGTTAACTTTGCCACAGGTTCATGAATTCACAGATTAGAAATCAGCGAAGCATTTTGAGACACAATCTTATTCAAACCACAAATTAGTGCAAGTACACATTCAGACAAGCTACTATGCAAGTTAAAATGCTTCAACAGATGTTAGATAGAATTATTAGCTGCTTTACAATTTTTCATTGCAACATGAATTAGCTTCACTACTTTAGGTATCAACCATAACTTGTTACAGCACTCTACACTGTGAGTCATGGGTTTATATGTTGTCTCACCAGTGTAAAGAGCCCAAAAATAACAGAAAAGCAAATAACAGTTCTAATTGAAATATTAACAAAACACAAGCCACTGAAGTTTGAAAAAAAATATTTTAAATCTAGATCCATCAGAACAATAAATACGAAAACATATTTATAATAAAGCTTTTTTCAACAAAAAAAATTCCAAGGGGCAATTTAGCCTGGCCAATCCACCTACCCTGCACATCTTTGGATTGTGGGTGCGAGGCCCACTTAGACACGGAGAGAATGTGCAAACACAACACGGACAGTGACCCACGCCGGGCTCGAACCAGAGTCCTCGCCGCATTGAGGTAGCAGTGCTAACTCGCTGCAGTACATTGTTCTGCACCACCCTTTACAATAAAGCGAGTTCAGCAGATGTATCTGTAACATGGATCAGTTTAAGCCATGAGTCAAAAGCACTGACTTGAAATAATTAACCTATTTTAAAATACTCTCCTTTCTGTAACTTCCATAATAATTGCATTCACAGATATTTCATTTTGTCACCCAACTAGTATGCATCCATACTGCACTGTGGCAGTCATCATCAGCTTTCCTGTCGAGGATGACATCTGCTCAGGGTCGCAAGTTTTTGCCATGGGTCTTCATGTGACTGAACAAGCCCATTCTTGACTCTGAGATCTTTGGGCAGGATGTCCCACAAGGTGTTAGGATCTGAGTGCAGGATTTGCTTCCTTCTCTGCCACTGCTCTGCCTCATCATTAAGACATTGTCCGTCTTGGCCATTGCCTCCCTGGTAGCCCGGAGATGGATCTTACTATTGTGGAGGAACTGGACGCCAGTTCACCCGGAGGTGGCAACCGTTTGTCGTCTTTCTCGGGGAAAATTAAAATGTCAGCAAAAGCAGTATTCCGGGGGGAGGGATACAGCTTGATGGACAAGCTGTTGCCATTTTGAGGGATTAGTAGCAAACTCCTCTTAGTCATTAATGTCAATGCTACCACACTTCAAGGAGAACTTGAGAGTGTCTTTGAAGTGTTTTCTTTGCCCTGCCCTGGAATGTCGGTCATTTGAGAGTTCAGAAAACAGGACCAGACGGGAGAGACAGTTTTTGGCCGCCCGCCCAGTCCGTCGAAGTTGATTTTATAGGATTTTGCCTGTATGCTTGTGGAGCTGGCTTCAAGAAGGACACTAGTATTTGTTTGACGGTCCTCTCATTGAATCTTGAATCTGGAGAATGTGGAGAAGACATTGGTGATGGAATTTCTCTAGCGCTCGTATGTGACACTGATACGTAGTTCAGGTCTCACTGCAGTACATTGTTCTGTACACTAGGACTAAGTTGGAAAATGTTGTTTAAAAATCAGATAACATTCAAATGGAATTGCGGAGGCCTTTATTGTAAATTATTTGCTGCCGTAGTTTGTAGAAGGCTGAATTGGCACATCTGATCCGGTGATGGGTATCATCATCAATGGCAGCTGCCTCTCTGATTGCACGGCGGCGGATTTTGCTGGAGTGGCATTCGGCATCGCCACCGGAGGAAGTGGCATGGTTGGGTGACCTGTACGACTTCCTGCGGTTGGAGAAGATAAAGTATGAGTTAAGGGACTCAGCAGAGGAGTTTGAGAAAAGATGGGGGATGTTTGTGACCGTGTTTGAGGAACGTGTTCGGCGAACGCGCGCGGGGGTGGAGGGGTGATGGTGGTACAGACTATATAGTTGATTGTTGGGAAGTATATTTCCCGGGGTCTTTAACATGTAGCCTGCTTTGATACATGTTTGTAATAAAATACATTTTAAAAAATCAATGGTAGCCGCCAAGAGATGGAGGATATTCAACATATTCCAGAATCTCTCCTTCAATATGTAGGGGGAAGCTTTCTCTCTTCCGTTGGGCTGCTTTAGAGCTGAGACATTGATCTTCTTTCTCTTCAACTTTCGAACCTTGGAATGTCTTGGTGCTAGGTGGATCTTTATCAGCGATTGAAAAATTCTGTGATCTGTCCAGCAGGCCTCAAGCCTCTGCATGGATTTAGTGATAAAGTCATCATTTTGATTTTTGATCCAAACAATAACAGAATCCAGGAAATGCTAAATGCTAATGCTTTGATCTAGGATGCCTCCATGTGGTTTTGTATTTGTCCTCCTGGTGGAAGAAGATGGTTTGTTATAAAAAGCACACTTTGTCAGGAGAAAGATGCCATTTGCATTGGCTTTTCCCACCCAGCTTTTTCCAATGATTCCTCTCCAGACATTGGTGTAAATCCTGGCATTAAAGTACCACAAAAGGATGATATTTTCTTCTTTTTGGGATGGTAGTTAGGATTTCATCAAGGTCAAAATAGAATATCCTTAACAACTTCATCGGAGTCAAACGTCGGGCATAAATGCTGATGATGATGGCATATTGGTTTAGGCTCAGCTGTGAGTGAAGTGTCATGTGTCTTTCATTTATACAATTGGGGATTTCGGACAGTGAATCTAAGACCCGAGACCGGATGGCAAAACCAACTCTATGAACACAAGGGGTCAGCCGTTCTTTATTAGTAGAACGTGATCTCCCGATTTGGTCCTTCAGCTGCCCATCCCAGGAAGGTGGATCTCACTGAGGGTGACAATTTCAATTTTGAGTCTTGTTAACTCACACAAAACGATTGCAGCTCTTCTTTCCAGATGATCACTCTTGAGATTATTCATGAGCATTCTAACAATTTAAAATTTACTTTCCTTGACCACAAGGATAGTGATCCCTCAGGGTGTGGTTTCCCAGAGAGGAGAAAGCAGGACAGCCTATTTTTTAGGGCAAGCCTTCTGTATTTGTGGTGAACAGAAGGTATCCTGAAGAGGGCTGAAATGCTTTTGCCCAATGATCACCTCTGTCCCAACACAAGTGTCTCATTCTGTCATGTGCGTGCAGATTTTTGAATGGGGATTTCCAGGTTTATGACCTTGTCCCCGTTTCCAATTCTCCATCGCCACAGGACTTTGCATGACTTTGTTAACATGGCTAACAAATTATAATGCACAAGTCATGTAAATCTGGATTACTTAGTCAATGTTTTGCAGTTAGAATTTAACCATGAAACCAGAATAGTTATTAAACTTGAACAAAACAAAAAAACTAACATGTATAGTTATTCAGGTTTTCCTCATAACAATAACCAGGATTGGCAAGGTTGCACTGATCAACCTAAAGAACAAAATGGCAACAATGAACAAAATTGTGGCAATGCATGAGACAAGCACGAGAGAGTTGAAAATATACCACTTTCAGATTGCTCATAGACTTCTCAGAATAATTTTAATTTTGTATATTTGTTATTCTTTCACAGGACAGGGACATCACTGAGAAGGTCAGTATTTATTGCCTACTTAGACTTAACTGAGCAGCTTGCTGAGAGTCAACCACATTGCTGTCTGGAGTCACATGTAGACCAGGCCAGTTAAAGACGGCAAATTTCCTTCCCTAAATAAAGGACTCTAGTGAATCAGATGTATTTTTATGTCAATCTGCTAGTTTCATGGTCACCATTCCTGATGATACCTTTTCATTCCAAATTTAGTTGTTAACTGAATTTAAATTCCCTCAGCTGCCTTGGTAAGATTTAAACCAGTGTTCTTCAAACTCGGGGGCGCAACCCGCAGGTGGGTCGCGGGCAGGTGTCGGGAGGGTCGCGGAGGCGTCCTTCGCGGCGCTCCCGATCGCTCAAATCCCCGTGCAGCAGCCGGCTTTTAATAACGCCGGCTGCAAGCAGCCTTCAAAATGGCCGCGAACATGTAAAAAATTCGGCCACAGTGCGCGCGCGCACAATCATCGGCGCGCATGCACAAAACTATGCGCATGCGTGCCGATGATCGGGCACGCATGCGCACTGCAGCCGCTATTTTTTTAAAACGGTAGCAGCTTTTTGTTTTACATGTTCGGGGGGGTTTTATTCATTTAATTTTTTTTTCCATTTATTTATTCATTTTTTTTACAAGTTAGGTTTTTTAAAATTCATTTTATTCATTTATTTTACACGTTCGGGGTGGGGGGGGGGGGTTTATTTGATAAAATTTTACAGGAAAAAAATGCAGAACTTTGGACAGATGGAGACTCCATACTTTCCTACACCGGAAGGCTTCACCTTCATCCAACAGGTTCCATTGCAGGAGCGTGTACGAGGGCCAAAGGGACCCAAAACCATTTCCTCCATTTTTGTCAGCAGCAAACAAGGTAAGAGAAAATTGTGGGTCGCTCAGGTCGGCCGGCGTGGGTGGCGAATGTCGGCCAGGTTGGGTCGCCAAGGTTGGCTGGTTGGTAAAAATGGGTCCCCGGAAAAAAAGTTTGAAGAACACTGATTTAAGCTCATGTCTTCAGATTATTAGCCCAGGCAACTAGATGACTAGTCCAGTAACATAAACATTATGCATTACATCATGTGCATTCCCATTATCAGTATTGCCAACAAATTAACAAGACTGTACTCACAATTAAGTTAATTACTGCCAGGATAAACATAAGGACAATTATACAAATAGCCAGATTGCCCTTACGCCCTCTTAACCCTGTCCTGTGCAATCTCTCTTCATCAATTGGAACATAACCAGCCTTAAAGTTGCTGTTGTGCTCCTTGTTTACATTTCTCCGATCAACTGCTTTCTCATGCATGGAACGTCGGACAGGACCATTTGAACTCTGTTGAAAAAGCAAGGAAAATAATGTTCAAAATTAGCATAGCAAATAATGTGCAATTGTTTTACAGCTGGTCCCTACTGAAAAATACAACTCCTTCTTACTGTGCATCAATTTGAATCTTTGTGAATTGACGAATATTTTTCAAAGGTCTCAATTAGGTACGAATATACTGGTCTTTTTAAGTCTTCTGACTGTGTACTTGCATTTCGAAGAATGTGCAGTGGTTCTCTACAGCCAGAAATAATCACCAGCAATGTCTTTCAAACAAGAGAGGCAAAACTTGGCTAAGAAAACTGCGCTAAAGGTTGTCATTTATAACTAGTCAGGGAATAACAGTGACAGCAGAGTTATAATACAATATCATATCTAGAAATTCTCTCATAGAATGGAGCTTTTAATGGAGAAAATAATAGTACATTTTTATTTTTTAGCTTCTCTCCATTTGAAGAGTTAACACAAATTTGTCTGTTAACACCAGGAATGGGAGGGCTGTCTTTTGAGGAAAGGTTGGACAGGTTAGGTTTGTATCCACTAGAGTTTGCAAGATAAGAAAATCATAAGGGGTATTGACGGACAGGATGTTTCGTCCTGATGGATAATCTAGAACTAGGGGTCTATTAAAAATATTTTTAAATAAGGGACGGTCTCCCAGGTGCAGCCGCTGAATGGTGGAGCAGGCGCGAGGTGTTGAGTGGTCTACTCCTGCTCCTTATTTGTATGTTTGTTAAAACAAATAAATCTGATTCTACCACCCCTTCAATATTGTGAGAAACCCTTAAGGCAGTTCTTCAAGGAAACATGATCTCCCATAATGCAGATGCTATCAAACAAAGAAAACTGAAACAAGAACTGGTGCGACTCAATTTTAGAAATAGATCGGCAGTATTCCTCTGGGCGGGCAGATCTCCTCGAGCCTATAGAGCGATACGTCAGAGGGTGAGTCGAGTTGGTGGTATAGCTCTTCCTAATTTACTGCATTATTACTGGGGCGGTCAATATTCAAAAACTCCTTACATGGTGCCACGACCCAAGCCCAAATTGGTGTCTTTTGGCTGCTGCTCATCCTCTTTGTGGTCTGTGCTCCACTTCCCTTCTCCAACTTGAAATTCATGTCAAACCCTGTTGTGATATCCACTTTAAGAATATGGAAACAATTTTGTCAATATTTTAAGCTTTCTGCTCCTTCTCTACTGGGCTCTATTTGCCATAACCTCTTGTTTTTACCCTCCATGCTCGACTCGCCATTTGCCTTGTTGAGGGGGAAGGGACTCATACACTTTGCCAACCTTTTTGTAGATGGTAACTTTGCCAGTTTTAGCAAGATCACAAACAAATTTAATTATCTAAATCTAGACTCTATCGCTATTTTCCAGTTTGTGGTTTTGTATGCTTGTGCTTTCCATGTTTCCCTCAACTACCACCAAGTACTTGGTTGGAGAGAATTCTGTCTGTGCCCAAACCAACCCTGGCGCTGTCTCAAGGCTGTGTGACTGGTGGGAGGAGGCCCTGTCTAGGGTCAACTCCACAACCTCCTGTGCTCAGTTAAGCTTAATTCAATTTAAATGTCTGCATAGAATTCAGAATAAGCAGGTTTTCTCCCAATACAGGCAATATGTGACAGATGCTCACTCGCCCCCACTGACCACATGCACATGATCTGGTCCTACCCAAAGCTGATTGGCTTTTGGTCATTCTTTTTATGACACTCTTTCCAATATTCTGTACATTGAGCCACTGCCCTCACCTTTAACAGCTATATTCAGAATCTCACCTACACTGACCAGTCTCAATAAGGTTGAAGCAGATGTTATTGCATTTGCTTCATTAATAGCTCGCTGGCAGATTTTATTAACCTGGAAATCCCTCAAGCCACCCAGTGCTCTGTCCAAGTTAGAAGATTTGATTGTCCTTTTTATATCTGGAGAAGATCAAATATGTCATGAGGATTTCAACTGAAAAGTTTTTTTGTTCATGCCAACCTATTGTCTCTTTCTTACTGTCGACTGCTATGTTTACTGTTTTCTTTTTGTATAATTTTGTGTTGTATATTGGTTTATGTGGGTTGACAGGGGGAGCTGAATTTATGACTTATGTTCTCTGCTTCCTTGCTCCTTTCCTTGTTTGAAAATCAATAAAAAGATGTTTAAAAAAAGAATTACATAAACATTGCAACATGGAAATTGGCCATTTGGCCCAACCAATCTATTGATGTTTATCCTCCACATAAACAGTAATCCTAATTCCACATGCCTGCCCTGTTTCCATATAACTTTATATCCCTTTCTTCTGCCCACCTATATAACCAATTCTTAAAAGCTAATATGGTGTCTGCTTCAACCATAAATCTGGCCAGCTGTGCCCTAAATCTCTGGCATTTAAATATACAGCTGTGTCCCTCACTCCAGATCTTAGCCTTAGGAAACAGTTTGCTACAATCTGCTCTATCCCATTCCTTCATAATTTCAAATACCACCAGTTGCCCCTTAATCTCCCCAGTTCTGATGAAAGCAACTCAGTTTTCTTTGTATCTGTATTCCCTTATACCAGTCAATATCTTAGTCATTTGGTGCTGTACTTATTCTATTGCCTCAATATCCTTCTTAGTGTTGGTCTGAATGCCACACACAGCGGCTCCAACTGTAATCTTTTCTAAGGTTTGAATAGATTTACCACCATAATCGCATATTTTATATTCTATATCTCTTCTCATTAACCCTAGTATTTCATTACTTATCCACTTGTGGAGCTACTTTTGGGTGGAGCACAAAAAATCCTCAGCTCTTCGATCCACCCTCCCCTGCAAAATATAGTTATTTTTAGATATTTTACAGAAATTCATCGCATTATATTTCCTGTAACTGAATTCCATTTTGACGATAGCCTCTCTGCACTTGTTTCTCATCTTGCCCCTCCGTCCATTTACAATGCTCTCTCCATTTGTTTCTCAGTCTCTGCCATTCATCAATCTTTTCGCTCCTTCTTTTGCTTTTGCAATCCCAATCCCAATCCCCCTCTCTCTCTCTCTCTCTCTCTCTCCCCGGGAGCTTTTCTCTCTTACCTGTTCCGCCGCCATCTTGTCTCCGCTCTGAAAGCCCCGCCCCCTGGACTCAACCACCGAGAATGGAGGGGAGGGGGGGCGTGGGAGAGAGAAAGAGGGAGGGGGGAAGGCTGAGGAGGGGGAGCGGACGGGGAGGAGAGAGAGAGGGGAGAGAGGGAGACGTTCTTTTTTAGTGCTGGATCAAAATTCTAAAACTCCCTTCCTAATAATAAGGGAATATCTTCAGTCCATGCGCTGCAGCGATTCAAGGAGACAGCTCACCACGGTGCTGACACAGTGCTTAGCACTGCTGCCTCACAGCGCCAAGGCAAGCAGGCAGGACGGGAGGAGGGAAATGGCAGGGGGCTTTGGGTGTTGGTTAGCTAGCTTTTTATCATGATGTTCCTGTTTGTCCTTGCTCTTGTTTTTTGTTTGTATTTACTGTTTATACAAATGACTTAATAAAAATGTTTCAAAAAAAGGGATTGTATTCATTGGAGTTTCGAAGAGTGAGAGGGGATCTCATAGAAACTGACAAAATTCTAAGATTAGACAGGGTAGATTCAGAAAGAATGTTCCCGATGGTGGGGCGGTCCAGAACTAGGGGTCATAGTTTGAGAATAAGCGGTAAACCTTTTAGGACTTTAGTACGAAGTCTTACAACACCAGGTTAAAGTCCAACAGGTTTGTTTCGATGTCACTAGGTCCCGGTTGAGGCCGCACTCATGTGTGCGGAACTTGGCTATAAGTTTCTGTTTGGCGATTCTGCGTTGTCGCGCGTCCTGAAGGCCGCCTTGGAGAACGCTTACCCGGACATCAGAGGCTGAATGCCCTTGACTGCTGAAGTGTTCCCCAACTGGAAGGGAACATTCCTGCCTGGTGATTGTTGCGCAATGTCTGTTCATTCGTTGTCGCAGCGTCTGCATGGTCTCGCCAATGTACCACGCTTCGGGACATCCTTTCCTGCAGCGTATGAGGTAGACAACGTTGGCCGAGTCGCACGAGTATGTACCGCGTACCTGGTGGGTGGTGTTCTCACGTGTAATAGTGGTATCCATGTCGATGATCTGGCACGTCTTGCAGAGATTGCCATGGCAGGGTTGTGTGGTGTCGTGGTCACTGTTCTGAAGACTGGGTAGTTTGCAGCAAACAATGGTTTGTTTGAGGTTGCGCGGTTGTTTGAAGGCAAGTAGTGGGGGTGTGGGGATGACCTTGGCAAGATGTTCATCGTCATCAATGACGTTGAAGTCTGTGAAGAAGATGACGTAGTTTCTCCGCTCCGGGGAAGTACTCGACGACGAAGGGTATTCTGCCGGTTGTGTCCCATGTTTGTCTTCTGAGGAGGTCAGTGCGGTTTTTCGCTGTGGCGCGTTGGAACTGTCGATCGATGAGTCGAGTGCCATATCCCGTTCGTACGAGGGCATCTTTCAACGTCTGTAGATGTCTGTTACGCTCCTCCTCGTCTGAGCAGATCCTGTGTATACGGAGAGCTTGTCCATAGGGGATGGCTTCTTTAATGTGTTTAGGGTGGAAGCTGGAGAAGTGGAGCATCGTGAGGTTATCCGTGGGTTTGCGGTAAAGCGAAGTGCTGAGGTGACCGTCCTTGATGGAGACGAGTGTGTCCAAGAATGCAACTGATTTTGGAGAGTAGTCCATGGTGAATCTGATGGTTGGATGGAACTTATTAATGTCATCGTGTAGTCGTTTCAGTGATTCTTCGCCGTGGGTCCAAAGGAAAAAAATGTCATCGATGTATCTGGTGTATAACGTCGGTTGAAGGTCCTGTGCGGTGAGTAGGTCCTGTTCAAACTTGTGCATGAAGATGTTGGCGTATTGGGGTGCGAATTTGGTCCCCATGGCTGTTTAGGACTTTGGTGAGGAGAAATTTCTTCACCCAGAGGGTGGTGAATCTGTGGATTTCACAACCACATAAAGTAGTTGAGGCTAAAACGTGTGTAATTTCAAGAAAGAATTAGATATAGCTATTGGGGCTAAAGGGATCAATGGATATGGGGGAAGGCGGAATCAGAGTATTGAACCTGATGATCAGCCATGGTCATACTGAATGGCAGAGCAGGCTCGAAGAGCCGATCGGCTGCCTCTTGCATCTATTTTCTATGATTGGGCCTAGGCAGAGTGCTTTTTCAGAGGGTTGGTGCAGACTCGATGGGCTAAATGGCCTCCTTCTGCACTGTAGGGATCCTATGATTGCCTTCTCAAGGGCAATTAGGAGTGGACAATAAGTGCTATGCTTAGCTAGCCAGTGACGCATACATCCTGTGAATGGATCTTAAAACAAAATCATGATCTAGTATATTCCTAAAAAGGTATGTTGCCGAAGCTTTTCATCTGGCGTTCATCAGGACAAACACAAGGATGTCAAATTTTGTATTAGAGAATACATCCTGCTTGTGCAGCGTCACGTGATGTGCAATGATGTCAGCAGTGAGTGTTTGCGCGAGCTTCAGTTCTTCATCTTAGATTGCGTGAGCAACATCCCTATAAAACTTCTCATCGTGTTTGTTAGAATTCAAAGCGTGGGCGCCTCCATATCTTTTCTATTTGCGGCAAACTCAAAGATATAATTAAAGAGAAAACTGATGGTGAGGATTGAGACAAGAAAACAGAATTGCTGAACAATAAAATAAAATCAGCGACAAAAGCAGTGGCGATGGCGTCGAGAGCAGAGAAAGATTCTTGGGGCCAGATACACACACGTCAGGCAAAGCAAGCCGCCAATGCTGAAGGTTTTTTTAAAGAACGACTACAATCGTGAATGAGAAGATCTATAGTTTGAAAATTTGCTTGCCGTTGAAGGGGTAGAGTCTCAGTTGCATAGATCGTACACGTGGCGAAGCTGAATGGGCTGCAGGAACAGGGATTCATGATTTTTCAGACTGTACAAGCCACCATTTGGGAAGTCAGTCCAGTAAAAACGAAAAACTCAAAGCTGCATTGTGGCTAAGGGGATCACTTGTGCCATACATCCAAAGGAATTGGAGGGGAGGAAGTTGGTTGAAGGATTCTCGCTGTAGTCAGGAAGATGGTGAAAGTATTTTATAATTCATAGTAACTTTAAGGAGCGCCCATATATAGTGAATAGTTGGGTCCCAGCACCGATCCCTGCGATACGTCATTAGTCAGTGCTTGCCATTTAGAAAAAGAGCTGTCTTTCCTACTTTTAGTTTCCTATCTGCCAACCAGTTTTCTATTCATCTCAATACACTACCCCCGAATCACATGCACTTTGATTTAACACACTAGTGTCTTATGTGGGACGTTGTTGAAAGCCTTGTGGAAGTCCAAATAAACCGCACCTACTGTCTCCCCCTCTTCAACTCTACTAGTTATATCCTCAATGAATTCCAGTAGATTTGTCAAGCATGGTTTCCCTTTCGTAAATCCATGCTGACTCTGTCTGATTTTATCACTGTTTTCCAAGTGCTATAAAATCTTTAATAATAGACTAGAATTTTCCCCATTATCAACATCAGACGGATTGGTCTATAATTCCTCTACTTTCCTCTACTTTCCTTTTTAAATAGTGGGGTTACATTAGCTACCCTCCAATCTGTAGGAACTGTTCAAGAATCTATGGAACCTTGGAAGTTGGCCACCAATGCATCCACTATTCTAGGGTCACTCCTTAAGTAGTCTGGAATGTAGATTATCAGGTCTTGAGGATTTATCGCCTTTCAACCCCATCAATTTTCCCAGCACCATTTGGCACAGCGGTTAGTATAGCTGCCTCACTGCACCAGAGAGCCGGGTTCAATTTCAGCCTTGGGTGACTGTGTGGAGTTTGCACGTTCTCCCCATATCTGCATGGGTTTCCTCCGGGTGCTTTGGTTTCCTCCCACAGTCCAAAGATGTGCAGGTTAGGTGGATTGGCCATGCTAAATTGCCACTTAGTGTCCAAAGACACGCAGGTTAGGTGGATTGGCCATGCTAAATTGACCCTTAATGTCCAAAGGCCTGCAGGTTAGGTGGGGTTACGGAGCTGAGGCCGGGGAGTGGGCCTAGGTGAGGTGCTCTTCAGAGGGTTGGTAAAGACTTGATGGGCTGAATGGCCTCCTTCTGCATTGACGGATTCTTTGATTCTACTAATACTAACTATCTTCAGTTCCTCCCTCTCCCTAAAGCTGCGTTCCTCAACATTTCTGGGATGTTATTTGTGCCCTCCTTTGCGGAGACAGAATCAAAACATGTTGGCCAGCCATTTCCATGTTCCCCATCATAAATTCCTGTTTCTGACTGTAAGGGGCCTATATGTGTCTTCACCAATATTTTTCTCTTCACATACATATAGAAATTTTACAGTCAGTTTTTAGTTCCCTGCAAGCTTACTCTCATACTCTATTTTACCCTTGTCTGTGTGTGTTTCCTCCGGTTTCCTCCCACAGTCAAAGATGTGGGTAAGGGTGGGGGAGTGGGCCTGGGTAAGGTGCTCCTTCAGAAGGTAGATGCAGACTCGATGGGCTGAATGGCATTCTTCTGTCTGCACTGTAGGGTTTATATGGTTCTGTTTGCAAGGGACAGCAAAAGCGTGTGAAAAAGACGACACACTTCTTCAATGTTAAGACTCGCGGTTTAAAAAAATCAAGACAGTTAGGCATTCAGAGAAATTACTATCATCGTTAAAAATTGTCAATGAGGATTCCTCTTGCTAGAAAGGCAATGCGATATTTTGCTGAAGGGGGGGGGGTGCAATTTCTGAATGGTCCAACACAATAAGAACTGAGCAGGTCGTGACAAGATTGCCAGCAGCGAAGAAAAAATAGCGTTGCTACAACTAAAAAACAGCGGTGGGAGCAGGGCGCAAGCGTAGCGTCCCTGACACCAAAAGCACATAGCAATCCCGCCAACCCTTGTATAAATAGCTCAGAGAGCACTCTGGCTCAGCTGGCTGTGGGTCCCAGTTGTGTGTGTGCGCGTGTGGCCGGCCCCAGGAACTCGGAGCGCCTGCATCTCAGCCATGGCTGACACCTTGCGAAGGTTGGTCAATACGACGACCTATAAACTGCTGCAGAATAAACTTGAAACCTGGTACAAAGATTACCACGTGAGTTTTATTTTACTTTCATTCTTTTTTTAAAAATCACGGCAGTCTCTGGAAGCATGGAAGAAAAATGCTCTGCAAGATCTGACAGCATTTTCTTTTGCCAGACCATCATAAAATCGAAGCGCACCAGTTGCAAAATGATTGTAACGTTTTCCATGAATAAACTATTTGAAAACATTCATATAAGATCTAGTTTGCATTGAATGGAGCAAACAGACACACACGGGATTTAATCTCACGTGATCCACAAATGATCAATCTTGATTTTGATCATTATTTTTTTACTATTTAATGTGGGAGACTGCAGCTGCAAATATCTGGCAGCTTGTTTTTAGACATTCCGATGTGTCCTGCTGAGGGTTTTGTGAAAGATTTTGCCAAGTTCGCATGGAGATTTCCCGGGAGTTTGGTAACTAAGGACGCCCGTTGCTATGGCAATGTAGAAACCAGTCCCGGTAAAATTGCAACACATTTTCTGTAGCTACACTCAAATGTATTTTTCCTCCTTCGGTCAAAACTGTTTAAATACACTTGGCACTGACGTGTCAAATGAAGTTGACATCAGTACCCTAATTAGTGAAGAATAAAGTATAAATAGTTGTGACATTTTTCAGGCAGCCTTTCAGGAAAATAAACTACAGCAACTTGAGTTAGTTTCGTTTTTTAAATTTCCACTTAGGATCGAGTTTCAGGAAATATAGTATTTGCATTATCGTATGCAGTCGATACATGTCTCTTTAACAGGATTAGCTAAATCAGTGAACATTTGGAATTTTACATGGGCACTAAAATTGACCAATTGCTTAGTTTTATTTTAATCGAGTATGTGTGATTTCACCCCATAAATATTGGACACTAGTAATAATTTTCAAAACATTTAAATCAACCAATTGGAGAAGTCTTTCATGATTATTGTTACAATGGTTTAATTTACCGTCAGCAGTTTTGTCCGTTTTAGAATGATATCCATTTATTAAAGAAATATCTACTAACTTTTTACCAGTCTGATTAACCACATTCCTTTGACCAGCATGCACGAACGATTACTTGTCTCATAAATTGAGGAATATTCCTGTAGTTATCACACTTGTAGCCTTATCGGTAGCTTTACGTCAAATGTTGTTTTAGGGTGCTCTGTCATAGTTTATTTTTGGGAGTAGAAACACTAAAGGCCCAGAGTTTCCTCACTTTGATTCATACTGTTATAACCTGCCTACTGACGATTGGCTGGGGACGAATGACTATCCCACAATCCTATGGGAGTATGAACTTCCCCAATGAGGGGGGCGGAGAAACTCCTACTATAAATAAGCTGGCCAGTCCAGGAACCAGGAGGAAGGAGAAGGTAGCAAGGGAAGTTACTGCTATGTAGATAGTGTTATAGTAAATAAACTTTATTATTTTGTGTCCTTAAAACTCGTGCTGGATTCTTCGGGGCCCTTACAAAACTGGCGACGAAGGTAAAAGCTGAAGCCACCTCCCTGGATTTTTGTTGGATACAGGTTGGAAGTTGTTTTCTATTATACCATGCCTCTGTACGGACGTTTGGATGTTTTTGATGCTGCGCTGGAAAGCTGGAACCAGTACACGCAACGGATGCGTTACTATTTCCGGGCAAACAATATCACTGAAAATGAGCGCCAGGTGGTCATATTGCTCACCGCCTGCGGGCCGCATACGTTTAGGGTGATTAGGAGCCTTACGTACCCAGCTGCGCCGGACACCAAAACGTTTGACGAACTTGTGAATATAGTGGGGCAACACTTTAACCCAACCCTGTCCACGATAGTCCAGCGTTAACGGTTTAATACCGCTGAGAGGACCCCTGGAGAATCCCTTGCCGATTTTTTCATCCAGGCTACGCGGGATTGCGGAATACTGTGACTATGGTGAGACCTTGTCAGAAATGTTACGCGACCGTTTGGTTTGCGGTATTAACAATGCGGCCACCCAGAGAAAGTTGTTAGCGGAGCCAACATTGACTTTTCAACAGGCAATACAAATAGTCTTGTCCCGAGAGAGCGCAGAGCGAGGAGTACAGGAGCTACAGGGAATGGAAGTGCATGCCTTGGGGCGAAACCCTTTCCGCCCAAAAACGTCCCCCCCCGCACTCCTGCGGTACCTTGGGCGAGGCAACGACCAGACCGACGCCAGTGGCCATCGGACATTCCTCCCCGAAGGGAGCCTTCTCCAGAGCCAATGGATGAGGAGCCATGTCCGTGTCAGACTTGTAGGCGCCGACCCCGTCGCGGGCGGCGGTCCTGGGGACGCCAGAGGCGCCGTCGTTCCGACCGAAACTGGGACCAGCACAGGGGCCGTAACTGGGACCAGCCCAGAGGCTGTACCTTCCATGTGGATGAACCTGCGGCAACCACTCCTGAGGACGTGGAGACGGAGGACGACTGCCTGCAGCTGCATTGTGTGGCAGCTCCCCGTGTGGCCCCCATTAAGGTGACAGTACGGGTCAATGGCCACCCGCTGGAGATGGAGTTGGATACTGGCGCAGCGGTCTCCGTGATCGCCCAGAGGACATTCGACCGCATCAAGCAGGGTATACAGACCCTTACACTAACTGACTCACAGGCCAGGTTGGCCACCTACACTGGGGAACCACTGGACATTGCAGGAGCTACAATGACCCCTGTTGTCTATGGACGCCAGGAGGGGCGTTTCCCACTTATCGTAGTGCGTGGCCATGGGCCCAGCCTGTTGGGTCGGGACTGGTTGCGCCATTTGCGGTTGCAATGGCTGCACATCCTCCAAACAGTTTCTGGAGGATTGACTGAGGTGCTAGGACGATACCCAGAGGTATTCCAGCCTGGTCTGGGGAAAATAAAAGGGGCCGTAGCCCGTATCCAAGTTGAACCAGGAGCCACACCGCGCTATTTCCGGGCGCGCCCAGTGCCTTACGCTTTGCTCGAGAAGGTAGAAGGGGAGCTCACTCGTTTGGAGAGTTTGGGTCGTCCGTTTTGCTGACTGGGCAGCACCAATTGTGCCAGTAATGAAGCCAGATGCCACAGTTCGCTTGTGTGGTGACTATAAACTTACAGTGAATACAGTTTCCCGACTCGACCGATACCCAATGCCTCGCATAGAGGATCTCTACGCGAAACTTGCAGGCGGACTCTCATTCACAAAATTAGATATGAGTCACGCCTACCTGCAGTTGGAGCTGGACCCTGCCTCCTGACCATATGTAACAGTTAACACACACCGGGGCCTGTATGAATATACACGGTTGCCCTTTGGAGTATCCTCTGCCTGCGCAATTTTTCAACGTGTTATGGAGGGCATTTTGAGAGGTTTACCACGTGTGGCTGTCTACCTAGATGACGTGTTGATTACAGGGAGGTCGGAGCAAGAGCATTTGGAAAATCTGGAGGCTGTCCTTAAACGCCTTTCGGAGGCTGGAGTCCGTTTACGTCACACAGTGCGTATTTCAGGCAAAAGAAGTAGTCTACCTAGGTTATCGGGTGGACCGCGAGGGTCTGCACCCCGTCGCAGAGAAGGTGCGTGCAATTCAACATGCCCCCACCCCGACTGACACTTCGCATCTTCGTTCTTTTCTCGGTCTCGTAAACTATTACGGGAAGTTTCTCCCCAATCTGGCAACTACGCTGGCCCCCTTACCCCTGCTGCTAAAGAAAAATCACACCTGGGTTTGGGGTCAGCCGCAAGAAACCGCTTTCCGGCGGGTAAAGCAACAATTGTCGTCGCCTGGGTTACTAACCCACTATGATCCGGGAAAGCCTTTGCTCGTCACATGTGATGCATCCCCGTATGGTATTGGGGCTGTCCTGTCCCACAAGATGGAGAACGGGGCCGAGCGACCGATAGCTTTCGCCTCCCGCACATTGACTGCAGCGGAGAAGAAGTACGCGCAGATCGAGAAGGAGGGCCTGGCAGTGGTTTTCGCGGTGAAACGCTTCCACCAGTATGTGTACGGCCGCCATTTCACTATCGTGACTGATCATAAGCCCCTGCTGGGACTCTTCAGAGAGGATAAGCCGATACCGCCCATTGCTTCTGCACGGATCCAGCGCTGGGCTTTGTTACTTGCTGCATATGAGTATTCTCTGGAGCACAAACCAGGTACGCAGATAGCAAATGCCGACGCACTGAGCCGATTGCCTTTATCGACCGGCCCCATGTCGACCCCCACGACCGGTGAGGTGGTTGCAACCCTAAATTTTATGGACACCTCGCCTGTCACGGCATCACAGATCCGTGAGTGGACCCAGACGGAGCCAGTCCTGTCAAAGGTTCGGCACATAGTCCTGTATGGTGGGCAGCATAGACAGCTCCCAGGCGAGTTGCGGGCATTTTCCTCCAAGCTGTCAGAGTTCAGCGTGGAAGACGGCATCCTCTTGTGGGGGACGCGTGTGGTTGTCCCGGGAAAAAGGCCAGGAGCTGATATTATCAGACTTGCACAATGGGCATCCGGGCGTGACCAAGATGAAAATGTTGGCCCGGAGTTATGTCTGGTGGCCAGGCCTCGACACTGACATTGAGAAGGTGGCCCAAAACTGCTCCATTTGCCAGGAGCATCAGAAGCTTCCGCCGGCCGCGCCCCTACATCACTGGGAATGGCCAGGGCGGCCTTGGGCACGCTTACATGCAGATTTCGCAGGCCCTTTTCAGGGATCCATGTTCCTTCTACTAATTGACGCCCAGTCCAAATGGCTGGAGGTGCATAAGATGCAGGGGACAACGTCCTGCGCAACAATTGAAAAAATGCGTTTATCATTTAGCACGCATGGCCTCCCCGAGGTGCTGGTCACGGATAATGGCACTCCATTCACGAGTGAGGAGTTTGCTAGGTTTACAAAGATGAACGGCATCCGCCATATCCGCACTGCCTCTTACCACCCGGCTTCAAATGGGTTGGCAGAGCGTGCAGTGCAAACATTCAAAAGAGGCCTAAAGAAGCAGTCTTCCGGATCAATGGACACGAGACTGGCTCGGTTTTTGTTTATGTACAGGACCACCCCCCATACAGTGACTGGGGTAGCTCCCGCAGAACTCCTAATGGGCCGGAGACTTCGCACCCGCCTTAGTATGGTCTTCCCGGACATTGGCGCAAAAGTACGCCACACACAAGAATGGCAGGGACCCGGATTGTCTCAGCATCGTCCGATTCGGCAGTTTGCGCCCGGTGACCCAGTATTCGTGCGGAATTTTGCTGGTGGTGCCCAATGGGTTCCTGGGGTAATCTTTCGCCAAACGGGCCCTATATCGTACCAAGTGCAAGCCCAGGGTCGTCTCCAGCGAAAACATGTAGACCACGTCCGGTCCAGAAGATCATCCCCGCAAAAGATTCCCCGCCCCCGGAGCTCAGTTCAACAGCGGTAAAGACCAGAAACAAGGGAAGGTAGTCCTCCAAATCTTCCACTGGTGCCTCACTCAAAGCCTGCGCAGGTCATGACTGGACCGAATGGGGACAGAGACGCTGACATGACGGAGGCAGCAGACTCTGACTCCAAGATGGAGACACAGGATGAATCAGAGGGGGAATCCTCGGGTCCACAGGCCGTGGATTTACAACCGCGCCGTTCATCACGGAAGCGCCGGTCTCCGTCTCGTTATACGCCGCCTAATCCAGCGCCGCGTGCAAATGGCGTCCGGCCTGCGGCCAAACTAGTTCGACGCCTTCCTTCGCCAGGGCCTACGGTGGATTCCTTGGATTTTGGGGGGGAGGGATGTTATAACCTGCCTACTGACGATTGGCTGGGGACTAATGACTATCCCACAATCCTATGGGAGTATGAACTTCCCCAATGAGGGGGGCGGAGAAACTCCTACTATAAATAAGCTGGCCAGTCCAGGAACCAGGAGGAAGGAGAAGGTAGCAAGGGAAGTTACTGCTATGTATATATTGTTATAGTAAATAAACTTTATTATTTTGTATCCTTTAAAACTCGTGCTGGATTCTTCGGGGCCCTTACAAAACATACCTAATGTGCACCTTTTCGGTTTGGCGGGGTGTGGCTGGTGAGTGGCCCATGGAAGGAGTTGAACATTTCCTAGGTATTCATCATATATGATTATCTATTTTTTGCAAAACCATACAAGTAGCTGAACCAGCCAAAAACTATTGCACCCAGTTAAATATACTGTCTAGCATGTGGTATTCACCAGAATGCTGGAGAACAAGGAAGGAGCGCCGTTTGACTCTTAATTTCTTTCTCAAATTACTTCACTGCATGTTTTAACAAAATATTTTCTTAAATCATTAATATTCAGAATTCAGTCCAAATGCTACCAATGCCGAGGGGCAGCAGGTGACATGCCAGAAGTGATGATGCCCTAAATCTGACTGACTCTTTCACAGGGGAAAGGGAGGTGGGCAGATAGGATTATACTTCACACCATCTAAAGCAGTGGTTCTCAACCTTTCATCTGTCACAGCACGTCTTTGTATTCTAAAAAAAATTCAATCTCACATCCTATGCACTCTAGTAAAAGCCCTTTTATCTCTAGAACCTCCTAAAAACACATCAAGCCACCATCTAATACATATCATCAGATTAAGAATTTTACACTGAAAGCCAAATCGCCAGTTGCATGTGAAATTTTTATTAAAATGTACACAATTTAAAAATGTTTCCCATTAAAGATTTAAATTGTTTACAGGTTTATTTAAGTCTCAGTGTGATAGTTCATAAACGAAGGAAATGCTCTGCATCTTACCGATAATGTTAATGTGACACCTGTTTCTGTGAACAGTCTCTTTATCTGGGGAGGAACTGATGACAGGGAAACTCCCAGGTCTTGCTTCACTGACAGGCCTCCCTCCCTTTGTTTTTTACATAAACTAGTGTTGAGAATTCCAACTCGCTCAGGTAGGTTGTGGGAAAGGGTAAGAGTACTGCGATAGCCCAACCTGAAACAAATGGATATTTTTGTCCCGCAAGCAGCCAAAATGTGTCCAGCGGAATCTCTGCAAAATTCAGTTTCAAAGTACGATCCATTCTGAACTCTGCAAATTCCTCTTATTCTTTTAATGACAATGTCTTTGATGATTCAAAGGAAAGTAAACTAAATGGATCAAGTACCCAGTCAGAGTCTTCCATACTTGTGGAGGAGGAAGTAGCATTCAAATTTCTATTGTGGAGTTTTAAGATGTGTGGAGATGAGGTTGAGTATGATTTTGTCAGCAGGATTTGATGAGGCTAGCTCAAACATCTCAATCTTGTCACTTGTCACTTTTTCCTGCCAAAGGGCCAGTTTTGATCTGAAGCTTATCTGTGGCAGTCAGAATGTTCAAATTTTCCCCCTGCATGTTAACATTCAGCTCATTCAGATGGCTGAATATATCTGAAAGATATGCAAGCTGAGCACACCAAGAAACATCACATATTAAATCTTTGTGTGGAAATTCATGCAGAGCTGAAAACTCTTTCAGTGCGATACAGAGCTCATAAACATGAGACTATTTCTCAGAGATAGTCATTGCAGTCTGTATGCATGAGTAAACCCTGCTACCTGGCCACCATTTCGTCACACAAAATAGCACGATTTCAAAGGACATGACTTCACATAATTTACGATCTCCACTGTTTGGCCTAACACTACAGTTAACTCGGGTGCCATTGTTTTGGCAAAAAGGGGTTCACGGTGCAGGATGCAGTGGCTGGCCGAGATGTCCGGAATCTGTTTTTTCACCTTACTTGCGGATCCTTTGACTTTTCCCATTATGGAAGCTGCTCTGTCAGTTCAGATGCTACTGAATGTGGCGCATTTAAGATTGTTTTCCTCCAGATCGACAATTGTGAGACAAAAGGTTTCCTCTCCGATTGCATAACCAGGCAATTCTTTACAAAAGTAGAAATTCTCTTGGATTGAATCCCTATCAGCATATTTGGCATTGGCTAAGGGCTGACAATGTCCGCTAATATCTGTGGAGTCATCAATATGCAGGACAAATCTTCCACTCATTTCTAGTTTATCCTGAAGCATCTGTTCAATATCAACTGACATTTTGGCGATACACCATTTGATTACTCTATCAGAAAGAGGAACTCTTAAATTTTGGGGCTTTATAACAAAATGTATTCACACAGGTATGGGGCAAAAGGTCACGGGACAAAAGGCGATTAACATGGTATTTGGAATTTTTTTTTCCACAAAGATTGTAAACTAGCAATTCATTCACTTTTCTTGTAAACAGTGAACATCCCACACCCTCTTCTTTTAGGCAGACCCTCGGGATCAAGGATGACTTGTTTCAACTCTGGTTCGATGGACTTATCAGCCCTTTCAGAATCCAATGTGCCATATGCAGACTTTACCACATGTGGTCGAGGTGGTGCTTGAAGGGTTGGGTCTATGGTTTGTTGGAGGTTTGTGCATTCCCTCTGATATCTTCACTTTGCTTTGGCACATTCCTGATAAAATATTCTGCTGGGGTTTGTGCATTCCGAGATGAGCCTTCTCCTTTTTAGTTGGTCCCAAGTGACGGTCTATCATGAGTTGGCAGAGATGTTTGACCTCTTCATCGATGCTTTGTGTATATCTTTAAAGCAATTCCGCTGACCTGGGAGACTCGTGCGTGACAGAGCAGCTGCTTTGGGAGTTTGGTGTGAGACATACGAACTACATGTCCTGCATTAGAATTAGCTTTGAGTGATTAACACCTTGATATTGGGCAAGTTGGCTTGGGAGAGGATATTGCTGTTGGACTGTCTTTCTTGCCACTCCAAGGCACCGATGGTAATACTCCGTGTTTTGAGCTGCCTGCTTTAGGTTGTCCCATGTCTCCGTAGCAAATAGGAGCACAGGGATCACTGCTGCCTGGTAAACCATGACCTTTTCATTCGTTAATCTCGGGCTTAAGATTCTTGTTCTCAAAAACTCTTCCTCAGCCAGTCGAAGGCTGAGCTGGTACACTGGAGGCGATGGTGCAATTTGACATCTATGTCTGCTTTCGATGGGAGGAGGCTCTTAATATATGGAAAATGGCCCACATTTTTAAGGATCCTCGCTATTGATCTTTTAAAAAAATATATATATATATTGTTATTAAGGTATTTGAAAGTTTTTATAATAATAACAATGACATAAACATGGTATAATAAACATTTCCACCCCCATCCCAATCTTCACACTCCCCAACTATAAAACAACAATCCGCGCCCCCCCCCTCCCCCCACCCCGAATATTGCATCTGCTGATATTTTAATTTTCCCCGAGAAAGTCGACGAACGGCTGCCACCTCCGGGTGAACCCAACCATTGACCCTCCTTAAGGCGAACTTTATTTCCTCGAGACTGAGAAACCCAGCCATGTCACTAACCCAGGTCTCTACACTCGGGAGGCCTAGAGTCCCTCCACCTTAAGATCCGTTTCCAGACTACCAGGGAGGCAAAGGCCGAAACATTGGCCTCTTTCGCCCCCTGAACTCCCGACACTCCAAAGATCGCCACCTCTGGACTCGGCACCAGTCGTGTTGAGTACCGTGGACATTGCCTTAGCAAAACCCTGCCAAAACCCTCTAAGCTTCGGGCATGCCCAAAACACGTGGACATGATTTGCTGGGCTTCCTGCGCACTTCGCACACCTGTCCTCTACCCCAAAAATCATGCTCATCCGGGCCACCATCATGTGTGCCCGGTGGACTACTTTGAATTGTATCAGGCTAAGCCTGGCACATGATGAGGATGTATTAACCCTGCTTAGGGCATCCACCCACAGACCCGCCTCTATCTCTCCTCCTAGCTCGTCCCACTTGCCCTGAAGCTCCTCCACCAGTGTTTGCTCCACCTCCGAGAGCTCCTGGTAAATATCCGATACCTTCCCTTCTCCCACCCAGGTACTGGAGACTACTCTATCCTGTATCCCCCATGGTGGCAGCAGCGGTAAGGCCGGAACCTGCTTTCTCAGGAAGTCTCGCACCTACAAATACCTGAACCCATTTCCTGCTGGCAATTCAAATTTATCCTCCTTTTAAGCTGGGGAAGCTCCTGTCTATAAATAGATCCCCCATCCTTCTAATTCCTGTCCTTTGCCAACTCCGGAACGCACCATCCAGCCTACCCGGTACAAACCGATGATTATTTTAAATCGGGGTCCAAACCGATGCTCCCTCCACTCTCTTATATCTCCTCAATTGCCCCCAGATCCTCCGAGCTGCCACCACCACTGGACTTGTAGAGTATCGGGCCGGCGAGAACAGAAGAGGTGTCGTTATCAGTGCCCCCAAACTTGTGTCTTTGCATGACGCCACCTCCATCCGCTCCCACACCGAAAGCCCCCCCCCCCCCGCTACCCACTTCCTAATCATGGCTATATTAGCTGCCCAGCAGTAATTGCAGAAGTTCGGCAGCGCCAACCCACCCTCACCCCGACTGCGCTCCAGCAACACTTTCTTCACTCGCGGGGTTTTACCCGCCCACACAAAGCCCAAAATATCCTTATTCACCCGCTTGTAAAAGGCCTCCGGGATGAAGATGGGGAGGCACTGAAAGACAAACAGAAACCTGGGGAGGACCGTCATTTTCACGGTCTGTACCCTTCCCGCCAGTGATAGCGGGAGCATGTCCCATCTCTTAAAGTCCCGTTTCATTTGATCTACAAGCCGGGATTGGTTTAACTTGTGCAGTGCCTCCCATTCCCAGGCCACCTGGATTCCCAGATACCGAAAGCTCTTTCCTATAATTTTAAGCGGCAGCTCTCCCAGTCTCTTCTCTTGTCCTCTTGCCTGGATCACTAACATCTCGCTTATCCCCATGTTCAATTTATACCCTGCAAAATTGCCAAATTCCCCGAGGATTCGCATTACTTCCCCCATCCCCTCCAACGGGTCTGAAATATACAAGAGCAGGTCATCTGCGTAAAGCGAGACCCGGTGCTCCAACCCCCCCCCTCCCCCCGAACCAGCCCTTTCCAGTTCCTGGAGGCTCTTAACACCATGGCCAATGGCTCTATGGCCGGAGCAAACAGTAACAGGGAGAGGGGGCACCCTTGCCTCGTCCCTCGGTGTAGTTTAAAATAACCTGACCTCTGCCGGTTCGTACACACACTCGCTACTGATGCCTGATAGAGCAACCACACCCAGTCAATAAAACCCTCACCAAACCCAAACCTTTCCAGCGCCTCCCACAGGTAATTCCACTCCACCCGATCAAAATCCTTCTCCGCATCCATCGCTACCACCACCTCCGTCTCCTCTCCTTCTGAGGGCATCATAATAACATTTAAAAGCCTTCGAACATTGGCCTTGAGTTGCCTGCTCTTAACAAATCCCGTCTGGTCTTCCCCTATCACCCCCGGGACACAGTCCTCTATCCTTGTGGCCAGTATCTTAGCCAGCAGTTTGCCGTCCACATTCAGTTGTGGCCTGTATGACCCGCATTGCTCCGGATCCTTCTCCCGTTTCAGGATCAATGAAATCAAGGCCAGCGACATTGTTGGGGGGTGGACTCCCTTCTCTCTTGCTTCATTAAATGCCCTCACCAGCAGCGGGCTCAATATCTCTGAAAACTTCTTATAGAATTCCACCGGTTAGCCATCAGGCCCCGGGGCCTTGCCCGACTGCATGCCCTCCAGCCCCTCGATTATTTCCTCAATCTCAATTGGGGCTCCCAGCCCTTCCACCAGCTCCTCATCTACCCTTGGAAACCTCTACTGGCTCAAGTTGAACCAGACCATTTGTCACTGTTGAGCTTGATTCCATATTCTTTCTGTCATAAAGAATGCCTGTATCCACTTTTATAGCATTGATGGTTTTCACCTCTTAATCCACCCCCAAACCTTCATTTGTGCACTTTTTGCCTCTGGACTGGCCTATTCCAATGCTTTCCTTCATATACACAGACTTCCTTAAAAGACAGATTATGCAAAGCTCTGCTACCCATTTTACATACCACACCAAATGCTACTCATCCCATCACCCCTGTGATCATTGACCTATATTGGCTCTTGGTCCTCCAAAGCCGATGCCACTCACTATCTTTCTAACTTGCCAACCCCATCATCTTCTGATAAATATATGTCCCTCTAACTCTGACCTCTTGTGCATTGCCATCACTACGTGGGGCACAGTGGTTAGCACTGCTGCCTCACGACGCTGAGGTCCCAGGTTCGATCCCGGCTCTGGGTCACTGTCCTTGAGCAGTTTGCACATTCTCCCTATGTTTGCTTGGGTTTCGCCCCCACAACCCAAAGATGTGCAGGGTAGGTGGATTGTCCACGCTAAATTGCCCCTTAATTGGAAAAAATTAATTCGGTACTCTAAATTTATAAAAATTAAACACTTTTTAAAAATCCATCACTACATGCTGTGCCTTCAGCCACCAAGATTTCAAGCTCTAGAACACGCTCCCTTAATGTGACTATCACCCTCCTTTTTAGATCGCCTTAAAATGTATCTCTTCAACCAAACATTTTGTGACTCTACAAACATCTTACCCTTTGTATGTGTAAATGGTTTTGTCTGATTATGCTTTTGTGAAATACCTTGTGATGTTTTCTACATTAAAGGTGCTCTGTAAGTGCATTTTTTTGTCTGTTGAGAGTAAAAATAAATCTGGTTACCCAGTTTTCCAGAATTAACATCAATGGCAAAGTATTGAGAGAATGCTTCCAGTTAAAAACGTGGGGGATTTTAATTGGAAGAGCTTCACTTGTTGTATCTAACATTTTAAAAATTCTATTGGATAATATGAAGGGTTCTTCAATTTTTTTCCCTCCGCCTGATTCACAGGTCAATTCATGTGACCAAAACCTGAATCGATGCTGTGAACTTATTGAACTGACCTCAAAGGTCCAAGGGGAATTATTCACCATTCTCAGTCTTGCAGCAAGTGAAGGTATCACTTTTAAAACTTCAAGTCTTATTTCTACACCTTTTTCTCACTAGTTGCATTTTTAAAATCAAATCTACGTCAGTTTCACTGTATTTACTTGGATTGCAGGCACTAAGTTCCATTTATTTTGGAGCCCTCAATGGAAGGATTTATTGCTGGGAGGTGTGTTTGGGATATGGTGGAAATACATAACAGAACTACAAAAGCTAGATGATGAGAAATGTTTCTAGCATTTCTAGGTTTTTGTACGATAGCATTGTGAAAAGAATGGTTTGAATTTAGTTTTTTATTGCATTCAAATTTTCTCCACTTTTAACCCATACATTTTGCTTTAATTGCCTGGTAGGAGGATGAATAGGGCTATGTTATGGAATACGGAAAGGATTAGTCCCACCCTTTTTTCTCCACAATTTTCAGGGTCATGAAGTGAAGGACTGGATTTCTGTTTGTTAACCTAATGCTGCAATTGGAAATCCACAAATGCAGGGAATCCAAGTATTTAAATCTACTGGTTCCTCTTTATCTGAAGGGAGAGGCTTTGCAGAGTTATGAGGGAAAGGACAGGGGGATGGGATTGGCAGCTCTCCTGGAGCACTGGCATGGATGGGTAAAATGGTGTTCTTATGTGCTGTAATCATTCTGTGATGGAAACACTCAGTTGTCTAGTCGAGGTCCACCTATTGGCATGTAGGCATGGCTTTCGTTAATGCCGGCTGCCTCTGAGGCATCCCAAACAAGTATCATATTTGCATATTCAAAAGTATTAATTATTGTTTCAGGTGTAGGCTTTGAACACCTATTGCCAATATATCAATATAGCGATTCTACTTTGTAATGAGGGGAGGGGTTTCCTGTTTGCCATATTGGAGGCTTAGGCAATTGTTTGGCACTGATGAATGGCTATTACACAGTGAATTTCTGCATGATGCTAAATTTGTCAGCAGTTCTACCAGTCTCTCTCCAAAATTCTCCAAGAAATGGCTTAAATGATGGTTTCCAGCCCTCTGTAATTTTGGCTCCCAGAATTCTTCCATGTGGGGTGAATATGTGATGCAGCTTTGTTAGGGAGGCAGTACAAATGGGATGTTTTTTGGGATATTTGACATTTCAGCTTGATTCATTAGGTGAAAATGTTTTTTTTTAAATGTTCTTAGACTTGAAGCACATAGGATGATTGATTGAGAGAATAAAATTAAGTGTGTGTGATTATATTTCATCTCTAACCATGGAACTTGCTTTTATTGCCTCTGGGAGTATCAAAAAATTGTGCTTTCCAAAGATCTGTTTCAGCCTTTGTTGCTCCTTTTGAAAAATATATTCTTTATTATTGTCACAAAGAGGCTAACATTAACACTCCAATGAAGTTACTGTGAAAAGCCCCTAGTCGCCACATTCTGGCGCCTGTTCGGGTACACTGAGGGAGAATTCAGAATGTCCAATTCACCTAACAGCACATCTTTCAGGACTTGTGGGAGGAAACTGGAGCACCTGGAAGAAACCCATACAGACATGGGAAGAACGTGCAGACTCCGCATAGGCAAGGACCCAAGCCGGTAATCGAACCCGGGCCCCTGGCGCTGTGTAGCAACAGTGCTAACCACTGTGCTACCGTGCCGCCTGTTCAGTCATGGGAAAGTGAAAGTAATTTGTCCCAGTGATGTCAGCCAGGATGAACCATGTCCATTAAATGTGACTGACAGGGACTGCTCTGTTTTCAGAGAAGCAGCTGTCATTCAAGAATAAAGAAACTCAATATTTTACTCTCTGATTTTTTAAACAAAGCTATATGGGAAGATCCTCTAAATTAGTCAGTAAATGTCAAACAAACCAATTGAATGGGTACTTAAACAAATAATTGCCTTTACATTATTTTTACTTTTTTCTTCTTTCTTTTAAAGGTGGTGTTTATTCTGGTGTTGATACTATCAAATCCCGTTTCCTGCCATGGCTTGGGTCGAGCTTTACTGTCATTACTTCAGGGGTGACGTCTGACACCAGCTTTACTCTTATGCAGGTACATAAATGTATAACCTGAGTGAATCCTGTTTTTGCTTTAAAAAAACTCTCTGATTATTAGGTCTGGAGCTCATTTTCACCTGTTGGCCAAAGAAAAAAGAGAATTCTCTGCAGGGGAGACCCTAGAGGTATTTATTGTTATTAGACTTGATCCCTGTATCCTTCAGCTTAAGACATTTTTGTTCACAAAGTTGCAGAGAGTGTGGGCTGATAAAGGTGTAAGAAAGAAAATGTTATCTGGGTGAACCGAGCAACCAACAGTATATTTCCCAGGCAATCAGATTTAAGAAGAGAGATACAAACGGCAAAAGGAATGTGAATTACAGAGTGTGAATTCAATGTTAGATCAGGTAGAGAGGGAATAAAAGATTGGATTAAGAGATAGAGAAACAATAAAATGGAAAAGCAAGAAAAAATAAAAACAACATGGAATCATAGAATCCCTACGTTGCTGAAGGAGGCCATTCGACCCATCGACTCTGCACCAGCCCTCCGAAAGAGTACCCTATCCCCACCTAACCTTTTGAACTCTAAGGGGCAATTTTGCATAGCCATTCCACCTTACCTGCAACTCTTTGGACTATGGGAGGAAAGTGGAGCATCCGGGGAAACCCACATAAACGCGTGTAAATTCCACACAGTCAGTCACCCAAGGTCTGAATCGAACCTGGGGTCCTGGCATTGTGAGGCAGCAGTGCTAACCACTGTGCCACCATGCCACTTAATGTGTTATTTTTAAAAGCTCTCTGAAAAATTCAAAACCTGAAGGAATACAGTAGCAGAGGGGGTGTTTGGCAGTAATTAATAGTTGTCACATTGCTAAAAGCTTGCTTGCACTACTAATTGCTAGCTCCAATTATTTATGGCGGTTTAGTTTCTATCTACCGCAGAAATGCAGCGATTTCATGACATTTGGTGCAGGTCAAAGGTGAAGCAGACAGTGAAATGCCACTCTTGCAAAGCTAATGTCAGAGTCAGGCAGCTGTTGGATATTCATGTTTAATCACTACTGAGGCATCAATAATGGTGAGCACTATTAGCCTCACTATCATTTTGGCAGTAACACTCTTCACAATAAATAATCACAACATTTTTTAAAAATGTGATTATTTCTTTAACTTTATGTTCTCTGGTAATGTCTGTGGGAAATGCTGAGCATATTTTCTCAACTATTCGTTGGAAAATGAGGTGTAGTATGGATTCAAATTTTAAATGTTATATGCGGTCAGCCAAGTATTAGAACTTATTTTGCAAAGGCTGCCCAAGAATTTGAATACTACAGAGAACTAATGACCATTTGTTACGAATCATCAACCCTGGGTGCTTGAGGAAGGTGTCTAAGTTCTGGAGAGGAGAATTACTCGAATGGTACTTGGGATGAAAGGCTTTAATTATGTGGAGACATTAGTCAAGCTGGCATTGTTCTCCTTAGAGAAGAGTAGGTTAAGGGGTGATTTAATAGAAATATTCAAAATTATAAAGGATTAGATAGATGAAATAAGGAGAAACTGTTTCCAAGGACACAAGTGTCAATAGCCAGAGGACACACATTTGACAATAGAACTGCAGATGAGAGGAAGCAGATTCTGTGATAACTTTCAAATGGGATTGAATAAATCCAGAAAGTGAAAATTTGTGGAACTGCAGGGGAGTGGGTCTAAATAGAAAACACTTTCAAAGAACCATCTCGGATATGATGGCCCTCGTTGGAGCACAGCGTGTTTCCCCATATCACGCCGTTCGCTGGCGGTGGGATTCTCTCTTCCCGCCACTGTCAGTGGGATTTTCCATTGAAGCCGCCCCACACTGCCGGGAAACCCATGGCGGGGCTGCGTTGCCAGCAGGGACAGAGGATCCCAACCGCCAGAGAATTCCAGCCAATATGTATTGCATGTGTCACACTAAATTTGTCCCAAACACAAAGGTTGTTCCCCTGACTGTCAAAATTTGGTTTATTTTCTGAAATAAAGATAGGTGGAAGAACCTTCCTGTGGAACACATTGCTTCCTCATTTCCCCTCCTATAAAGGCAACCAAATGTAACTCCGGATGGGAGTGTGCTGAAAAGGTAAAGGATTATGTTGAGACCTCAATACACTTTGTGGGGAGTTCGCAGTCTTTGGGAGAGGAAGAATTTCTGTTACCCTTTACAAGGTGAATAGTATAGGAGAGGATGGGAGCTCTCAATATTCTACTTAATATTTCCCTTCCTGACGGCACTGGAGGTGTACCTGCACCAGATGGACAACAGCATTTCAAGAAGGTGGCTCAGCACCTGCTCCTCGAGGGTAATTAGAGATGGGCAACAAATATTGGCTTTGCCAGAAAAGTCCACACCCCATGAGAGAATTTAAAAAATACCTACAAGTTCCTATGTCCCTGATTTTCAGCACCAAACTGGGCTTGGGGGTTACTTTTTTATTAAAAGTAAGAAATGTTCCCTACAAAAGGGCAGTTCTGAATTGGACCTGAACATTCTGAAAAACGGGAATGCAGTTTATTATCTGAATGGCCATAAATTAGGAGGGGAATGTTCAATGAGACTTGGGTATCCTCGTACGCCAATCACTGAAGATAAATATGCAAGTGACATAGGAAGATGTCACTTCATAGCGAGTGGATTCAAGTACAGCAGCAGGGATGTCTTGCTGCAATTATTGTTATTTTTTATTTTTTTTTAAACATTTTTATTCCACAAATTTTCAACTTTTTTACAATTTACAACAAACCCACAAACCCCTAACCCACTAAGCCTCCCCACCCTCTCCCCCAGCAGTCAACGGTAATCAACTCTCCAAAATACAAGAGAAATAAACCCCAACAATTGTAGAACCCATCACTCGCCCCCTCTTAGAGCAAATTTCACTTTTTTCAGGGACAAAAACTCCCCCACCACACCAAGGAACAGGGTGGAGAAGCTGACCTCCATCCCAACAAGACCCACCTGCGAGCGTTCACCAAATCGAAGGCTAAAACATCTGCCCCCACACCTGCCTACAGCTCTGGCCGTCTGACACCCCGAATATGACTTCCGGGCAGGCCCAAAACATGTTCCCATGGTTCTCAGGGCTCCTCCCACATCGATCACAGACATCCTCCATCCCTTCGAACAGCTGGCTCATCCTAGACTTTGTATGGTGCACCCTGGACACCACCTTCAACTGTATCAGTCCCAGCCTCACACACTAAGTCGAAGCACTTACCCTCTGCAGCACCTCACACCACAGGCCCCCTCCAGCACCACCCCAACTCTTCCTCCCATTTCGCCTTGACCAACTCCACGGACACCCCATCTTCCTCCAAAATCCGCCATAAATCGCCGTGATGACCCACCCCCCCCCGCACCGCACCACCCTCCCACCCCACTAGCAGCACTGCCTCCAGCACCGAGGAGGCAGGCCCTATTGGGAATGCCGAGAAGACCTTCCTCGCAAAATCCTGCATCTATATGTACCTGAAACCCCCCCCCCCCCCCCCACCCCGGGCGCCAGACCATGGCCGGGATTCTCTGATCCCGCGGCCAAGTTCTGACGCCGGCGTCAAAAGCGGCGCGAGCGACTCCGCCGTCAAAGGGCCTCCAGGGCCAGGCATTCACCCATTCCTAGGGGCCTTGTATGGCGCCGGAGTGGTGTCCGCTCCTCCGGCGCCCACGGCCGGCGCGGGTCCGCGCATGCGGCCACGGCCGGCGGGGGTCTGTGCAAGCGCATAGTTTGCCGTCTCTGCGCCGGTCCCTGAGCAATATGGCGGAGCCCTACAGGGGCCCGGCGTGGAGGAACATAGGCCCCCCACGGAATTAGTCTGCCCGATGATCGGTAGGCCCCGATCGCGGGCCTGGCCACCGTGGAGGCCCTCCCCGGAGTCCGATTCCCCCAACCCCCCCACCAGGACGGCCCCTACAGCCAGAACTCCGAGGTCTCGCTGGGGAGGACCATGTGTAACTCACACGGGCGGGACTCAGCCGAACTCGGCGGGGACCCCAGGGGCACGATTGGCGCCAATTCTCTGGTCGCCGGAGAATCGGCGGCCCGGCGCCAGAGTGGCGTGGCGCGATTCTCATGCCCTCCCGGCAATTCTCCGACCCGGACAACTATCGTCTTTGTCCAATTGAGCGTGGCTCACTACTGAAACATGGCTGTCCAGAATTTCCTCACGTTAGCAGGGATAGGGTTAGGTTCCTTTATTTGAATAGAATCTTGGGACAACTTTCCTGCATTGTGAAGAATAACTTGGAGCTGCTGTTTATTTCTCCAAAATAAAATGAAGTGTGTGTCACCCGCTGAACAGCAACAACAGTAACAACTTGTATTTATATAGCACCTTGTAATGTAATAAAACATCCCAAGGAGCTGCACCAGAGCGTTTTTAAAGCAACATTTGATGCCCAGCCAGATACGGTGATATTAGGTGACATCTGACCAAAGCAACTTGGTCAAAAAGATGGGATTCAAGGAGTGTTTTAAAAGAAGAAAGCCAGCTGGGAAGTTTTTCAGGAGGGAATTCCAGAGCTTCGGGTCTCGGCGCCTGAATGCACATTCACCAGTGGTGGAGAAATTAAAATTAGGGATGTACATGAGTGCAGAATTGGAGATTACAAATACCTCGAAGGGTCAAGGGGCTGGAGGAGAATAGAGGTGAGAAAAGACCAGGCCACGGTCTTGTGAAAACAAGATGAGAATTTTAAAACCAGGATATTGTTCAATCCACATTTGAAATAGTCTGCTATGTTTGGTTGTTTTTGCTAAATTTTTGCAACCAATGTAAAATTAATGGAAACCAACAGATTTTACAGTAATGTAAAATTTAAAAGCTGTATGCGGAATTTTCCAGTCGCCGGGTGGCGGCAGCCGGAGAATGCCACCCTGTGTGCTATTAATAGGACGATTAATATCCTCTACCAACTTTTTATACTAATTAAATCACAAAGTGTTTGTGTTCGCTAACTTTCCAGGAATCTGCTGAAAAGGACCAGAAGCTGAGAGAGCTGACAACAGTTCATGAAAAGGAAATGGTAGAATTGGAGACTGAATTAAATACAGCACGTCGCCAACTTGGGACAATCAAACAGGAGTAAGAAAGCTAAGCAGAATTGTGAATATATCTGACATAGAGCTGATGATTAAAGACTCTTCTGATTTTATTTATTTGAGAGCACCATGATAATTTTTTTTAAAGGAACACTTGTTCAGCTCTGGAATTCTCGGGTGGAATTCTCCAGCTCTCCGAGACGGGAATTCCCGCGATGGCATCTGCTTGCCGTCAGCTGCCTGCAGGATTTTCCAGTCTCCCTGAAGCCGATGACGATTTATATTCCATGCCCATCCGGGGTCGACTATAGCAGGATGAAAAGGTCCCACCGGTGTGAAGGGCTTGAGAATTCTGCCCCATACACAAAAGTCAGTGGGTTGAAGTTTTATATACCTCGCACATGTCAGTCATCCATAAACAATAGCAGTTTCTTCTGTGCCCTTTTCTTCTGTGCCCTATAAAGAACAAGTAGGATTGGTTTCAACTCTGGCCGGGAAGAATACGCAGAGGGCCCAAAACCTGCACACACCCTGGAGATCTAAAAGCTCATGTTCATCGAAATATAGAATGGAGGAGGCTATTTGGCCTTTCAAGCCTGCTCCACCATTCATTATGATCATGGCTGATCATCCAACTCAATAGCTGGTTTTTGCCTTCCCATTATATCCTTTGATTCCCTTTCGCCCAAGAGCTATATCTAACTTCTTCTTGAAAACATACAATATGTTGGCCTCAACTACTTTCTGTGGTAGCGAATTCCACAATGCAAATCCTACACCCCCCTTCTCCCCCCCCCCCCCCATAATAATTGCTGGGTCACCTCTCCCACCACAGAAGACATGCATGAGGGTAACCCGAAACCCCCCCCCCCCTTAACCGGGAAACCTCCCATATCATAGAAGCCCTGCCAATATCAGAGAACCCCATGCCCCCTACCAGTGAATAAAATCACTGATTTCTCACTCACCTGAGCCTGATACCTGCTGCCTCAGACAGATATCTTGCAATTAGCAGCTGTAGGTTAATATAAAGCCAACAACACACCAAAAGGCTTTAATCCCCATCAGATCCTTTGATCTTCAAGGCCTCTACTCACTTCAAAGAAAAAAAGCTTTTAATAGCCTGTAATTAACAGGTTCCAGACAGCCAGATGTCTGGACTGATTATTTTAATTTCCCTTCATGCTTGAATGGATCTGAAGTACCCTGCTGTGAAACTAGCTGCAATGTTTACAAAGATTTGGCTTTCTGCTGAGAAAAAGAGGACATGAAAGCACTTAACTCCTTGATGTTTGCAAACATTGCGGTTAGTTTCACAGCAGAGATCCAGACAAGCGTTAAGAGAAATGAAAGTAATCAATCCAAACCTCTGGCTATCTTGAAGCTATCAATTACAGGCTAGTAAAATCTATTTCTCTTCGAAGTGATAAGAAGTCTTTCAGATTAAAGGATCTGACGGGGTTTAAAGTCTTGTGATGTGGTTTTGGCTCCCAATTAATTTACAGCTGCTGCTCTCCAGATATCTGTCTGAGGCAATAGGTGAGTGAGAAAGCTGAGATTTTTTTCATTGCTTCTGCCAAGACTGATCTTTAGCTTCCAGGCAGGGGTGACTGAGTCGGGGTGGGTTCTCTGCTATTGGGGGTTCCCTGATATTGTGAGGGGGTGGGGAGGGGGCTGCTGTCTAGTGGGGGAGCTGGGATGTTGGCAGGATTTTCATTGTGAGGGGAGGGAGACCTCTAGTGGATCTGTGGGGCACCTGTTGTACATTCTTATCCCCTTGGCCCACCATGAGGTCCATCGCGTCAGGGCCAGGCTGAGAAATACTTATACCAATCCACGCCCATGTCAATGCCGACCCAGAGGGCTGGGGAGTCACGGAGGCAGGGAGAATCCGGTGCCCAGCCCAGTATTAAGATGCAAATGGGTCATTTTGACCTATTTGTATCTTCCCTTTGGCCCGGGGCATGAACCTCTATGCCCCCACCAATGGGGGTCCAGAGCATCGGAAACGGTTTGACGCTGGATTCTCTGCCGCATCTGGAACTCTGCTACCAGTGGCAGGCGGCAGACAATCCAGCCTCTGGTCTCCGGTGGTGGAGACCAGTGGTGATTCCTGCCGGCTTCATGCTTTACCGGCGGTGGGGGGATTTTGGAGGGGGGGGGGGTGAATATACCGGGAGCCAAGGGGATCCGGCTTCAAACTGTCGAGGCATATTTTATGACCATTTAAATATGCGAATCTGGTTCACACGCAGCAGGCTGAGAGCATCACATGCTGTTTGGCACCTGGAGCAAATCCCATTTAGGGACTCTCCTACTATTCTTCCCACATAGCCAGACTCGCGCCGGGCGCAATGTGGTTGGAGAATCGCCTCATGAAATCTGTCTCCTGCCAGACGTCAGTGGGAATGCTGTCGAGCTTTGCTGGCGGGAGCAGGAATTGGCACATTGATAGTGGTCACTGGGAATCCAAGAAATTGAGCCACTGTGTGTTTGGGATGGTGGGGTTCTAAATAGATGCTGGCAAAACTATACTCCTTGGTTCAATGACCTTACTTCACAATTTTTCAAGCAAGATTAAACATTTGATGCTCTAAATCAAAAAAGTATGTGGATAATTAAATTACTGGACTGTCTTGATGTGTGACGATCAGCTGATATGTAGTTGGGAAAAGAGGGATTAAAGATTACTTGCAACTTTTGAATAAGTTGTGTTTGTATCTTGCAGCAAGTTTTTCTGACGAACAGCTGAACCAAGAAAAATTGATTTCTTGCATGGCCAGTACTGAGTTAGAGTTGAAAATTATAAGCTATCAACTCCTAATCGCTGCCACTCCAGGGGCGAGATTCTCCGACCCCCCGCCGGGTCGGAGAAATGCCGGGGGCTGGCGTGAATCCCGCCAGTTGCCGAAGTCTCCGGCACCGGATGTTTGGCGGGGGCGGGAATCCGGTTGGCGGCCCCCCCGCGCGATTCTCCGGCCCGTATGGGCCGAAGTCCCGCCGCTAAAATGCCTGTCCCGCCGGCGTAAATTAAACCACCTACCTTACCGGCGGGACAAGGTGGCGCGGGCGGGCTCCGGGGTCCTGGGGGGGGGTGCGGGGCAATCTGGCCCCGGGGGGGTGCCCCCACGGTGGCCTGGCCCGCGATCGGGGCCCACTGATCCGCGGGCGGGCCTGTGCCGTGGGGGCACTCTTTCCCTTCCGCCTCCGCCATGGTCTCCACCATGGCGGAGGCAGAAGAGACTCCCTCCACTGCGCATGCGTGGGAATGCCGTCAGCGGCCGCTGACGCTCCCGTGCATGCGCCGCCCGGAGATGTCATTTCCGCGCCAGCTGGCGGGGCACCAAAGGCCTTTTCCGACAGCTGGCGGGGCGGAAATTCGTCCGGCGCCAACCTAGCCCCTTAAGGTTGGGGCTCGGCCCCCAAAGATGCGGAGCATTCCTCACCTTTGGGGCGGCGCGATGCCCGTCTGATTTGCGCCGTTTTGGGCGCCAGTCGGCGGACATCGCGCCGTTTCCGGAGAATTCCGCCCCTGATATCTGAAATACAGGATGAATTTAATGTTTGTAACAGGGTCTTGCTTGTCAGCTGAAGAACCTGAAGATGCCCCTCTGATGAGGAAGGCCTCGGGTAATAAGTGCCCATTAGTCACCTAAATAGCCAATGTCAGGTCTTCTCTGGGATTAAGGATCCCGGGTGTGGTGGTAGATGCTGGCAATGTACCCACCAGAGGCTCGGGATCAATGTGCGACCCCTGCCCAAAGATGAGTAATGATGCAGGTATTGAGAGGGAGGTTAGAGGTAATGTTTTGGGGTTGGTTTTTCAAGGCCTTATTTCCCCCACATCCTGATGCCGGGTTCCATGATCAGAGCATTACGCTTTTGATGGAGAGACTGCCATAGGAACCCACAGGGATTGCTTTTTCGACTTCCCGCATAGTGACTCCTCTGCTCGCCCCTGGTTCAATACCAGGGATGTGGGCTTTAGGTGGGCATTAATCGCCTCAATTGGCGTCCAGGTGGGAAAGTCTTGCTTGCCTTGTATTTAGTTAGGCTAAGGCAGGAAGGCAGCTGGGTCATCAGGTTGCACCCTTTGCTGATTAAATGTCCCCAGCCTCTAAATCCACCTCTGAGGCTCATCTAATTCTACCCACAGGATTAAGCCTGCCTGTAATATCCCTTCCCCTCCACTGTATACTGGCCCTACCCTCATCCCTGGAGCATCTCGACAACAAGGGTTCCTACGCCAGACTCCTATTTATTGACTACAGCTCTGCCTTCAACACCATAATCCCAGCCAAGCTCATATCGAAACCCAGGACGTGGCTCCTCCCTCTGCAACTGGATCCTCGACTTCCTGACCCATAGACCACAATCAGTCGGGATAAACAACAACACCCCCTCCACGATAGTCCTCAATACAGGGGCCCCACAAGGCTGTGTACTTAGCCCCCTACTATACTCCCTATACACACACGACTGCGTGACAAAATTCGGCTCCAACTCCATCCGCAAGTTTGCTGATAATGTAACCATAATAGATCAGGGGCGGGACTCTCCGACCCCCCGCCGGGTCGGAGAATCGCCGGGGCGCAGCGTGAATACTGCCTCCGCTGGCCGCTGAATTCTCCGGCACTGGAGATTCGGCGGGGGCGGGAATCGCGCCGTGCCGGTCAGCAGGCCCCCCGGTGATTCTCCGGCCCGCAATGGGCTGAAGCCCTGCTGCTGTAATGCCGGTCCCGCCGGCGTGAATTAAACCATCTCCCTTACCGGCAGGACCAGGCAGCGCGAGGGGGCTCCGGGGTCCTGGGGGGGCGTGGGGTGATCTGGCCCCGGGGGGTGCCCCCATGGTGACCTGGCCCGCGATCGGGGCCCACCGATCTGCGGGCGGGCCTGTGCCGTGGGGGCACTCTATCCCCTCCACGTCGGCCATAGCCTCCGCAATGGCCTATGCGGAGGTGACCCCCTCCCTGTGCATGTGCGGGGATGATGTCAGCAGCCGCTGACGCTCCCGCGCATGTGCGAACTCCGGCCGGCGGAGTCCCTTCGGCCCCGGCTGGCGTAGCGCCAAAGGCCTTCCAAGCCAGCAGATGGGACGGCAACCACTCCGGCGCGGGCCTAGCCCCTAAAGGTGAGGGCTTGGCCCTCCGCACCTTTGTGGCGGCCCGACGCCGGAGTGGTTCACGCCTCTCCATCCCGCCGGGACCCCCCGCCCCGCCGGATAGGGGAGAATCCCGCCCCAGATCTCAAAAACGATAAGTCAGAGTACAGGAGGGCGATAGAGAGCTAGTAGTATGGTGCAATGACAACAATCTCCCTCTCAATGTCAACAAAACTAAAGAGCTGGTCATTGATCTCAGGATGCCAAGTATCGTACACACCTCTGCCTGCATCTATGGGGCCGAGGTGGAGATGGTTGACAGCTTCAAATTCCTAGGTGTGCACATCACCAACAATCTGCCCTAGTCCACACATGTTGGCGCTACGACCAAGAAATCACAAAAGCGTCCATACTTCCTCAGGAAACTAAGGAAATTTGGCATGTCCACATTGACTCTTACCAACTTTTACAGATGCACCATAGAAAGCATCCTATCTGGCTGCATCACAGCCTGGTATGGCAACTGCTCAGCCCAAGACCGTAAAAAACTACAGAGTCGTGAACACAGCCCACATCACGCGAACCTGCCTCCCATCCATTGACACCATCTACACCTCCCGCTGCCTTGGGAAAGTGGGCACCATAATCAAAGACCCCTCCCACCCGGGTTATTCTCTCTTCCAACCTCTTCCATCAGGCAGGAGATACAAAGTCTGAGAACACGCACTAACAGATTCAATAACAGCTTCTTTCCTGCTGTTACCAGACTCCTGAATGAGCCTCTTATGGACTGAACTGATATCTCCACGAATCCTCTCTACTGAGTAACACTACAGTCCATATGCTTCACCTGATGTCTACGTATTTACATTGTGTATTTATGCATGTCCTATGTTTTTCATGTATGGAATGATCTGTCTTGACTGTACGCAGAACAATACTTATCACTGTACCTCGGTACACGTGACAAATCTAAACCAATCAATACCCACCGTGATTCACATCCAAATAAGGAGTATTTAGAAGAGGGCTGTAGAACTGTATCCCAATAAGTGAAAAGAAAAATGACTGAAATTTATTTCTTAAGAAAAAAATATTAGGATAGATTTTTGACGTTGTGCAATAGCATTAAATGGGTGTTGGAAATCAGGTGGCTGAGTTACTAAAGTATAAGCCTGAAAAGATGTAACATGGACAGTAATGACTATCTTTCACAATTGCGCCAAACCAAAACCTATTGCAGTTGTATATAACAAACCGAGCAGTATTATCCAAGCGGTTATTGTTGATGATAATGGAAGGAGATTATGGCTATAATTTAGCATTTGGCCAAAATATAGAAAGACTTTATTTAAATCGGTTGCAGGTGCAGCCCCTGTGGAATAGATGTAATTAGCATAAAGCTTTTTATTTAGATTCGATCGCATGATTAAATAGTCTGATATTCAGATATTGCAAATTGTTCCCTTTGTGCATGCATAACATAGAAATCAGGAAATGTATTAAATTATGTCAGTTGTAATGAAAACAAGATGTATTTCAGTGTGGCTGGGAACACTGATGGACTGGTAAGTCTCCTAATTCATTAAGTGCTGCCTGAACCAAAATCTCCATGACTTCTCTTAAGTTACAAGGCTGAATTATCTCAAGTACCATCGCTCCTCCCCCCTTCAATTTCATATGATTTAAAAACATTAGTTTGATGTTTATTGAAATGGCAAGGACTCTAATATTTTCAAAGAAACGACTTGCTTCAATGCAGAATTCCCTTAGTGCTGAATGGAAGGGTTGGTTAAGATTTTATGCTTAAGTCTAGGAGGGTTGAATTGCCATTTGACTTGGAGTTGCAAACCAAATGATATTGGTTTTACCTACACATTGGCCAGGATTTTCCACTCTCACAACTCGCCAGCGACTGCCAGCGGGGTCTTCTGGTTCTGCCAAGGTCTATGAGATTTTGTATGGCACGCCCGCCTCACTGCCAGGGAACCTGCTGCGCGAGGGTGGGGTCTTCGGTGGGATTGAAAGCTCCGGCCAGTGGGAAGAGCTGGAAAATCCCGCCCTTCTTCTTCAAATCACAATTACCATGCCCCTGTCCTGGGTGACCGTTTGTAACGTTTACTCTGTTTGGACAATTGTAACCAAAATCTGGTAGAGAATCTACTGATGTGTATATATCCTTGGAAAACAGGGTGGTGTTTAAAAGGAAACCAAGATTTTCCAGCCTCATTTGCAGCCGGGGACTAGTTCTGCTGAAAATCAATGGACCTTGGCTAGCCTTCTCCGTCCGTCCGTCCCTGCTGGGCCCCGCCATGACGGGACCGGAAATCCTAGCCAGAGGGTTTGAGGCAGCTGTTGCAGGATTTGACCCTGTTGGACAAATGCCTCAGTTTACAGCCTGGGATTTTCAAATAGGATATCACTGTAACTTTAAATTTAAATACTGGCTTTGCCAAGAAATTCTCTTGGAACCTTTAACAAAACCTATTATAGCTAATTCAGCATTTTAATACGACTGCTTGATTTAAACAATAACGTGTGTTTGCCAAGTGATTGTATAGTTAAATTAACAATAAACACTGCTATGTGTGTGCTGTTCTCTGTATCCTCCCCTATTCAAATAAAGATTATTGCACATTCTATTATTCTTATTTTGTTAAAACCTCCAGATGATGGCACTTCTGACCTTGCGCAGCTATGATCTAAATGCTTCAAACACAAAGCTTGATGCGATCTAAAAATTGTGACCTGGATTTATAATAGGCTAGAGTTGATTGTAACAGGGAAGCTAATGCACCTGCCCTTAGTTGGACTTGCTCTGCACCCTTCAGCCCAAAATCATTTTGCCCTCCAGTTTGCTGGTGGTGTGAGCTGATAATGAAGCAGTGAGAGCAACGGGGCTTCTGGGACCTGAGTTACTAGGACAACCATTAGAGTATGTCCTTAACCCATCAGATTGAACGATTGGGAACTAAACACGGGAAGACTGAGAAGGAGAGTGAATTAAAAAGGGGTTAAATTAAATATTAACACATGTGCAGAAAGAGAGGAAAAGGAAGATTGGACTGAGGCAAAAAGGAAAGGTTGGAAAAAAAGTTACATTTAAACAATTACATTCTCAAAACCTCTTCAATCAAAACCTGAAGGAATGAGGCTCCACATTTGTAGTAATTAATTTTCAGTGCTTGAGAGGTTGATTGGCAGACAGCAAGAAATATCATGCTGTTCAAAGAGGACAATTGATTTCTCGAGGAATTAAGGGCTATGGAGAGAGAGCGGGTCATGGAGTTGAAATCAGCCATGATTGAATGGTGGAGTGGACTCGATGGGCCGAATGGCCTTACTTCCGCTCCTATGTCTTATGGTAATTAATTGTAATAACAAGATTTAACTTTCTGTGACGAGCTCAACGAGCAGATTCAGCAAAGATAACCCCCCAGAAATCAAAAGAGATTCTGTGTGTGTAAAGCTTATGGTAAAACAACATAACTGGCATAGCAGGTTTTGATATTTGCATGTCTATTCCTCCCTTGCAGTTATCTCATTCCTCTATAATAACAAGTATTATCCTCATTGATACTTTGAGACAAAATCTGAGCCGTACATTTTTTTATATTTGATGACATCTGCTTTTGAGTGTGTTCTTTCAGCAAACAGCAAAGTTTGTCAGAACAAAGGGTAGAACAACATGTTCTCAATTACAGGGCTGTAACTCACCACTTGCATATTCTATAAAGGATTAGTAAAATGATTTCTTGTACAGTATTGTTTTTAAGCAAAAATCTCTGAGGGGCTCTATGAATATTTTGCTTGTTTGGAAAAGAGAAGATTTTTTGTTTTGCATTTATTCTTTTATGTTTGTTCAAAATGTAAAGATATAAAGGAAATATAATAACTTGACACTTCAGTGTGTTACAATTCTTGGACTTTTAAAAATCTTTCATGGGGTATGAGCATTGCTGGCAAGTCCAGCATTTGTTGCCCATCCCTAATTACCCTCGAGACGATGGTAGTGATGAGCTGCCTTTTTGAACTGCTGCAATCCATTGGTGCAGGTACATCCACAGTGTGGTTAGGAAGGGGTAGAATTCAAACTAGGAACCTTTCCCTTCAGATTCCTAAAGAATCTAGTTCCAGACAAACTTGTGAATTTTTGTTTTAAGAAAATGACCATATGGAGGACTGTTACGAGCCAGCATTATTGACATTTTGACCCTTTAGGTTGTTCCGCTCATTGTTTGTTTCACTCTGTTGTAGGTTAGCAGAAGCTCATATGGAACTGGACGACACTCAGAACAAATCAGCTGCAACATTCCTAGCAACAGAGGATGAAATCATTCAACTGAGGGCTGAGTAAGCTTCAAGTCCTTAAATTAATCTTGGTTAATTTCTTGCACAAAAATACAAGTATTGAAAGTTAGACGGTTCAACTGTTCATTCATATTTGTACGTTAGATCCTGATAGATTCCAACTTCAGCTTGACACAGTACCCTAGCAGCCACACTGAGAAGGCATGAAGGGCATTTTGCTCTTTTCACCTAGTGGCATGGTGGCACCGCGGTTAACACTGCTGTCTAACCACTAGGGTACCGGGTTCAATTCCTGCCTTGGGTGACAGTCAGTGTAGTGTGCTTCCTCCGGTTTCCTCCCACAGTCCAAATATGTGCAGGTTAGGTGGATGGCCATGCTAAATTTCCCCTTAATGTCCATACTGTTAGGTGGGGTTACAGGGTTAAAGGGCTAGGTTGGGGGAGTGGGCCTAGCTAGGGTTCTCCTCCGGAGGGTCGATGCAGACTTGATGGGCCAAATGGCCTCCTTCTGCACTTTAGAGATTGTATGATTCTTTGATTAGAGGTGGGCAATAAATGCTGGTCCAGCCTGCGACACCCATGTCCCATGAACAAATAAAAAAAACCTAAATTTCCACGACTCCACTGGTGAACAACTCTTCAGTGGAGTTTAGCATGCAGTGATCAGGAAGGTGGTGATAGCGTATTTGCATATTGAGTTGTGCTGATCACTGTGTTTCTCATGAGGAGCTCTTGATATTTGCTGCCCAACCGATAAAGGCTCAAAGCCTCCTTGTCAGTTACCCAATGTAGCACAATCAATCACTCACGAGGCGAGAAGAGATGGAGTCAATCGATGGCTTTATTACGCAGACTTGTTCCCCAGCAGCACAGTTACAGAATGCGGCTGGGGAGAACCCGGGCTCTTATACTCCACTTACTGGGTGGAGCCAGTAGGCGGCTGATCCAATCGGGACCCGGCGTCTATCCACCAATAGCCTCTCGGCATCACAGGGTACCGTAATACCCTTAATGCATACCACCACATTCACCCCTTGTTAAAAAAAGAACCCGGCGGGGGTAGTGGGCCGTATGGTGGTAGGGGTTTACAGAGTCGGTACCTGGGATGCCACTAACACAGCGGCTATGCTCCGATATCAAACTACCAGTACTATTTACAATGCCGCTTTTACTGGGCAACTGAATTATTTACAGAGTCATTTCTTGCTTTGTTATAAAGATTCGATGAGTCGAATGGGTGCCCTGGTCATCCTCGCCGATCGTCTCAGCCCTGGTGGTGATACAGGCGCTGGCTCGGGCACCGTCGTCTCTGGGAGCATAGCGATGTCTCTTCCTGCTTCACTGCCTCTAGGCGGGACCGGGGGAAGGACCGATCCACCCGGGAAGGGGGTGGCTGTGGGGAGGGAGGGGGTGCTGGTGTTGGGGGGGGGGGGGGGTGTGTGGAGCTCCGGCGGGCGCCAGGTCCCGCAGGGAGACCGCGTCCTGTCGGCCGTCGGGGTATGCCACGTAGGCGTATTGAGGGTTCGCTTGGAGGAGATGAACCCTCTCGACCAACGGGTCCGATTTGTGCGTCCGCACATGCTTGCGGAGCAGGATGGGTCCCGGGGCTGCCAGCCAGGTCGGGAGTGAAGTTCCGGCGGAGGACTTCCTAGGGAAGACAAGGAGGCGTTCGTGAGGTGTTTGATTTTTCGTGGTACAAAGCAGCGACCGGATGGAGTGGAGGACGTCCGGGAGGACTTCCTGCCAGCGGGAAACTGTGAGACCTCTGGACCGTAGGGCCAGCAGGACGGTCTTCCAGACCGTTCTGTTCTCCCTCTCTACCTGACCGTTCCCCCGGGGGTTGTAACTGGTCGTCCTGCTCGAGGCGATGCCCTTGCTGAGCAGGAATTGACGCAGTTCGACGCTCATGAAGGAGGACCCCCTATCGCTATGTATGTAGGCGGGGAAACCGAACAGTATAAAGATGGTGCAGAGGGCTTTAATGACCGTGGCCGTGATCATGTCGGGGCAGAGGATGGCGAATGGGAACCGGGAGTACTCGTCAACCATGTTCAGGAAGTACGTGTTGCGGTCGGTGGAGGGGAGGGGGCCTTTGAAGTCCAGACTGAGGCGCTCAAAGGGATGGGAAGCCTTTATAAGGTGCGCTTTATCTGGCCTGTAGAAGTGCGGCTTGCACTCTGCGCAGATTTGGCAGTTACTGGTGGCTGTTCTGACCTCCTCGATGGAGTAGGGCAGGTTGAAGGTCTTCACGAAGTGAGAGAACTGAGTGACCCCCGGGTGGCAGAGGTCCTCGTGGAGGGTTCGGAGACAGTCCACTTGTGCGTTGGCACATGTGCCGTGGGATAGGGCATCGGAAGGCTCGTTCAGCTTTCCGGGACGATACAAGATCTCATAGTTAAAGGTGGAGAGTTCGATCCTCCACCGGAAGATCTTGTCGTTCTTGATCTTGCCCCGCTGTGCATTATCGAACATGAAGGCAACCGACCGTTGGTCAGTGAGGAGAGTGAATCTCCTGCCGGCCAGGTAATGCCTCCAATGTCGCATAGCTTCCACTATGGCATGGGCCTCCTTTTCCACTGAGGAGTGGCGGATTTCTGAAGCGTGGAGGGTGCGTGAGAAAAAGACCACGGGTCTGCCCGCTTGGTTGAGCGTGGCCGCCAGAGCTACGTCGGACGCGTCGCTCTCGACTTCGAAGGGGAGGGACTTGTCAATCGTGTGCATCATGGCCTTTGCGATATCCGCTTTGATGCGGCTGAAGGCCTGGCGGGCCTCTGTCGACAGGGGAAAGACAGTGGACTGAATTAGCGAGCAGGCCTTGTCTGCGTAGTTGGGGACCCATTGGGCATAATAAGAGAAAAAGCCCAGGAAACGTTTCAGGGCCTTGGAGCAGTGGGGGAGGGAGAACTCCATGAGGGGGCGCATGTGTTCAGGGTCGGGGCCTATAACTCCATTTCGCACCACGTAGCCGAGGATGGCTAGACGGTCGGTGCTAAACATGCATTTTTCCCTGTTGTATGTGAGATTCAGGGTGTTTGCGGTCTGGAGGAATTTGCGGAGGTTGGCGTCATGGTCCTGCCTGTCGTGGCCGCAGATGGTGACGGTATCGAGGTACGGGAACGTGGCCCGTAAACCGTACTGGTCAACCATTCGGTCCATCTCCCGTTGGAAGACCGAGACTCCATTAGTGACGCCAAATGGAACCCTTAAGAAGTGATAGAGCCGCCCATCTGCTTCAAAGGCAGTGTATTTGCAGTCGCTCGGGCGGAATGGGAGCTGGTGATAGGCGGACTTAAGGTCCACCGTGGAAAAGACCTTGTACTGTGCAATCCGATTGACCATGTCGGATATGCGGGGGAGAGGGTGCATATCCAGCTGCGTGTACCTATTGATGGTTTGACTATAGTCTATGACCATCCTCTGCTTCTCCCCGGTCTTTACAACTTCCACCTGAGCTCTCCAGGGACTATTGCTGGTCTGGATTATGCCTTCCCTCAGCAGCCGCTGGACGTCTGAGCGGATAAAGGTTCGGTCCTGGGCGCTTTACCGTCTGCTCCTAGTGGCGACGGGTTTGCAATCCGGGGTGAGGTTCGCAAACAGGGAAGGCGGGTCGACCTTGAGGGTCGCGAGGCCGCAGATAGTGAATGGGGTGTGGTAAACCACTGTGTTCCTATAGTAAGGGTTGTACGGTAGAACCTGCAATACAGGTTCACCTGGGCCCTGCATGCTAGCTCCGCCCAGGAGCCGGGTTATAAATATGCGTGGCCTTCAGCTCGCAGCCATTTCGTCAGCTGCTGTAGGAGGCCACACTTCAGATACTAATAACGCCTCAGTTTGAATTCAACTTCTTCTCCAGCCAAATTGATCGTGCCTCATGGGGGTATAGGGCCGCCAAATTGAAACGTTAAACTCTGGAGGTTGCACTGAAAATCCAACCCCAGGGGTTTGACAGCGCAGAGGTAGGGGAGGACGTAAAGCCGGTAGTTCTTGAACTCCCTCCCCTACTCCGTGAGGTTCGCGATGCAGAACCCTTTGATCTCTACGGAATGGGATCCTGCTGCCAGGAAAATCTTTTGATTACTCGGGTGGATCGAAAGAGAACAACGTCTTACTGTATCGGGGTGTATAAAACTCTCCGTGCTCCCAGAGCCGATCAGGCAGGGCGTCTCGTACCCGTTTATGAGTACCGTCGTTGTTGCCGTTTGGAGCGTTCGGGGCCGCGACTGGTCCAGGGTCATCGAAGCCAGTCGCAGTTGCTGCATCGGGGCGTTTTCTTCAGGCCCCGTGGAGCCGTCCATTCCGGGGCCCTTAGCCGTCAGCCAAGATGGCGGCATCCACGTGTCACACACGGTCGGGGGTGGACAAGATGGCGCCACCTATTGATCGCACGTGGCCGGGGGAGCACAAAATGGCGGCGCCCATCCCTCCCGCATGGAGTCCGGGACCCAAGATGGCGGCGCCCATTGGCCGCACATGGATCGTTGGGGGGGGTTGGGTTTGGGGTCCTGGTTCTCCCCCAGAGATTGCGGCGACCCACCGGGCCTGGCACACCACTGCAACGTGCCCCTTTTTGCCGCACCCTTTGCAGAGGGCTGAGCGGCCGGGCAGTGCAGCCGGGGGTGTTTCATTTGCCCGCAAAAGTAGCAGCGGGGCCCCCCGGGTGATCTGGCGCTCTGGCAGCACAGGCCTGCGGTGGGTGGGGGGTGCCGGGGCGTCGGTCGCGGGGGGGGTCCACGGTGCCCAAGGGGCTGCCGCGCAGTCGGGGGCGTAGGCACGGGCGTTCTGTGATGCCACATCGACCGAGGCAGCGAGGGCCCGTGCCTCCTTGAGGCCTAGTGAGTCTCTTTCCAGCAATCGCTGGCGAATTTGGGACGAGAGCATACCTGCCACGAAAGCATCCCGAATTAGTAGCTCCATATGTTCATTAGCCGGAACCGGTGGGCAGTTGCAGTTTCTCCCCAGTATTAACAGAGCACTGTAGAATTCGTCCAGCGATTTCCCCAGGGATTTGCCGTCTCGTCGCGAGCTGGTGGCGTGCGTAGACCTGGTTGACGGCCGAACGTAGATTCCTCTTAGCATGGTGAGCGCCGCCTGGAAATCGTCCGCGTCCTCTATGAGAGTGTAGATTTCCGGGCACACCCTGGAATGCAGGACCTGCATTTTCTGGTCTTCTGTAGGTACGCAGGTGGCCGTTCGGAGGTATCCTTCAAAACATGCTAACCAGTGTTTAAAAGTGGCCGCTGAGTTTGCCGCGTGGGGGCTGATTCGCAGACACTCCGGAGTGATTCGGAGTTCCATGTCCTTTAAAGTTTGCGTAATAAATTGTAGCACAATCAATCACTCACGAGACGAGAAGAGATGGAGTCAGTCGATGGCTTTATTACGCAGACTTGTTCCCCAGCGGCACAGTTACAGAATGCGGCTGCTGGGATGACCCGGGCTCTTATACTCCACTTACTGGGTGGAGCCAGTAGGCGGCTGATCCAATCGGGACCCGGCGTCTATCCACCAATAGCCTCTCGGCATCACAGGGTACCGTAATACCCCGAATGCATACCACCACACCCAGCTCTTAACTTGTCCTACTGTTGGTGGAAGTATGTGGGTTCGCTGTGTATTTTGAGTTTGCTTCAGGATGACATATCTGATAATGGAAGATTGGAATCGAAACCCTCCATAGCAGACTTCATGATCCAACACCAGGGACCCAGGAAATTAGCATGTCACTGGGGCTAGAATTCTTCCCACAATTCTTTGGAGACTTGTACATGCCATTGATTTAACAACAGCAAAATACTGTGGATTCTGGAAATCTGAAATAATAACAGAAAATGCTGGAAAAACAAAGTGAACATTTCAAGTTGATAACCTTTCATATCAAAACTGGGAAAGTGTTAGAGATGCGTAACAGGTTTTAAACAAGTACAGAGGCAGGGGGAGGGTAGGAATGAAGAAAAGGGTAGGCCTGTGACAGAGTGGAAGGCAGGAGACATTACATTCCAAAAGGGATGATAGTCTAAGACAAAGGGGGCCTGGTCATGAGACAAGTAAAGAAATACAAGATGGATCTGAAGGAAGTGTAGATGAAAATAGCTGAATGATTAACAATAACTGCTGTCCCCCTCCCAAAAAATTGGAGCTTTGTGTATACTCTGAAATTTTTGCCTGAATTTGGAAGATTGCGAAGTGCCTGATCGAAAGATCAGCAGCTGTTTGTCCAGCTCCTGTTGAGCTTCATTAGAACAGTGAATGAGGTTGAGGACAGGGATCCGAGTGGGAGTAGGGAAGAGAACTAAAATGACAGGTGACCAGAACCTCAGTCACATTTATAGACTGAAACGGGATGTTCTGCAATGTGCTCCCCAAATCTGCGTTTGGTTTCCCTCATGTAGAAGAGAGGAGATCATAATGTGGGCAGTGAATTTGAAGGAAATACAAATAAGTCACTGTTTCACCTGGAAGGAGTGTGTGGCACTGGATGGTGTGAAGGGAAGAGGTGAAAGGGCAGGTATTGCATTTCCTGCACTTGCATGGAAAGGTGCTGTGGAGGGGTATTCGGGGTGACTGAGTAGTGGGCTAGGGTATTGCAGAGGGAATAATCCTTTCAGATTGTTGAAGGCTTATGTTCTTGTGAGGAGAAGATAAGTTTGGAGGCTTCATGTTAGAGGTGGCAGAAATGATTGAAGATGATCTACTGATTCTTGGAGGCTGAGAGGTGAGGACAAAGGGGAATCCTATCGTGGCTCTGGGAAGGAAGGGAAAGAACAGTGGCAGTAGTGTGGGCAATGGGGTCAACACAGTCAATGATCCTGCCAGTCATGGCAGAAAGAAATTCTTGATTGAGAGAAGGCAATGCAGCAATACACAAACTATCAGGTGACCCAGAAAATCATGGTGGAGGGGGAGTTGGCGGAATTGCGTCGCAGGGGGCCCAGCTGCCGGACTTCGTTATCGGACCTGCTCAAAATGGCAGCCCAATAGCGGGATTCATGGGAATATCTCGCAAACCCCGCCATGCAAAGATTTGCATGGCAAATGCTGTGAATCGCTTCCGGAGATTCATGACCATTCGCATAATGACCAATTCACCTCCGGTGGGCAAACATAGGCCGGGATTCTCCAGTACAGCGGCCAAGTTCTGACGCCAGCGTGAAAAGTGGCGCAAGCCACTCTGGCATCAACGGGCCACACCTGGCAGCTATCCACCCCTTCCCAGGGGGCTAGTACGGTGCTGGAATGGTCTCCGCAGCTCTGGCGCCCGAAAGCCGGTGCGCCACAGCCGGCGCGAGTTCGTGCATGCGCGCCACGGACGGCACGAGTTTGCGTGTGGGTTCCCATGTCCATGCCGGCCCCCGGGCAATATGGCGGAGCCCTACAGGGCCCCGGCGCAGAGGAACATAGGCCCCCACGGAACCAGCCCTCCCACCGATCGGTAGGTCCCGATCGCAGGCCAGGCCACCGTGGAGGCCCTCCCGGGGTTGAATCCCCCTCCCCCCCAACCAGGACCACCCCCGCAGACAGAACTCCGAGGCCCCGCCGGGTGGGATCATACTTAACCCACGCTGGCGGGACTCGGCCGAACTCAGCGGGCACTCGGCCTATCGAGGCCCGCAGAATCGCTGGGGGGGTCGCTTTCAATGGCCCCCTGCTGGCGCGGTGGCGATCCCGCAGGCGCCTGAAAGAATTAGGCACTGGAGAATCAGCCAGCCGGCTTCGGGGCGGAGTGGCGCGATTCTTGCGCCCCCCCGGGGATTGGTCGGAGAATCCCGGCCATAGTCTCCCAAACAGAATTCCGACCAATATTTACATGATGGAAATAGTAGCAATTTCTACAGTAACACAAGGGTCCTGAGTTTTGAAAATCTTTGACTGGATTCAAATCATCTTAAATGGCCAGAGTAAATGCCTGCCATGTCTACTGACTGGAAATTGCACTCACTCCAGATTAAGGACGGAAGCTATGCCCTGTTGCTGGCATTAAAGACAAAAATAAGGGTCTGGATTCTCCGTTTGAGAGACTAATGCCAGGACTGAATTGCCAGTGTTCTATGTGCACAATAGTGGTGCCAGTCCCTGAGAAATTCAGGACATCCTAATGGGCTAGCACCGGCACCACATGCAACTAGTGCAATTCCATTACATGCCGGCGTGTGATACGATGGGGTCAGGATAAGCACTGGAGAGCCTGACAAGCAGAAGCTGTATATAAGCACTCCCCACACACCCTCATCCCAGCCACGAAGATGGCACTGGTTGGGCTGAAGCACACCCATCCCATTGATAGGTCTGCTGGGGCCAGAGGATACCTCTGAGTTGCCCTGGGGAGGCTCCTATCCTATACAACCCGTGGCACTAAGATCTCAGTGAGCTGTTAGCGGCGTGCGCAGCTGGATGGCTGCCTTGCAGGCTGCGGCAATGGTGTTCCGTGCCTGTCCACCCCGGCCCACGGCCCACCGCCTGGCCGCGTCCCCGCTACTCCCCCCGGCCCTGGCAGAAGCCCCATAGCCAGCGGCACAACTGTCGGCACACTATAGTGAAGTTGGACACTTTCCGTACCCCTTATTTCTCCCTAAGCCGCCACGGCGCCTGTTTCCTGATTTTAAATACCACAAGTGAACCTCACCATCGATAATTCCTCCTGATGGAGCCAGAGCATCGCAGGGGGGGTGGAAATTGTCGGGTCTGGCCATTAATGAGTGTCGATTTTCGGCTGACCCGCGATTCTCCGCCCGAATGGAGAATCTAGCCCAAGGGGTCTCTTATTTAAGACCGAGAAGAGGAGAAATTACTTCTCCCAGAGGGGTCATTTGTCTTTAGAGTTCTGTTGCCCAGAGAGCAGCAGAGGCTGTGGCTGTAATTCTCCGGCCTCGTTGCACTCCCGCTCGAATGAAATGAGGCCAGAGAATAACGGGAGAGGCCAAAACAAGAACCGCGCCAGGCGCCAAACAGTTTGCGATGCAACCAGCCTGCTCCCCTAGGCGAAATTGTGATCTCATTGTAGCGTGGCGAAAAACCAATTATCACCACTTAAGCCCCACTTTCATACAATTAACGGGAGGGACCCCACATTCAGCGGCCTCCTGCCATTCAGCGGCCTCCCCAGCAAGTGGTCACGCTGGCGCCGATTAGGACTCCTTTTGGAAAATGTGAACCTGGCGGAAGAGCTTCTGCGGGGAACTGAGGAGTTGAGTAGCTATCTTTGCTCAGAGGCAAAGAGCCTGGGGTCGCTGGACTTGCCACTCCAGTGCTCGGCTGGAGGGGAGGGACCCTCCGCAGGTGTGGGCCGCCATGGGGGTGGGGGGGTGGGGGAGGTGTTGAGGGGGTAACTTTGAGTGGCACCACCATGCCAACCCCTTGATCGCATGTACCCTTTCTGGGGACAACCCTTGTCCCTGCCCGTCTGCCCTACCGACCACCTATAACCCCCACCGACTGCCAAGGCCTTACTAAGGAATTGGCAATCGTGGTTAAGTAAACACTTCACGCAACCCAAGTGGATTCCCGTGGGTGGGTGGGCCATGTAGCATGTGGGAATCATTACCTAGCATCCCAGTCAGATCGCAATGCCTGAACACTGCGGGAGGCAACACCACACACAGCAGTCAACATCTGAACACCCAGGTGATGGGACACAGCTCCTGGGACGTCTGCGACCAGAGGGAGGGCGAATGCAACCTGGAGGGGACCAGCGTCAGGTCCAGGTGACATTGTGAGCATGTTTCTGGGGTCTGGTCCTGGGGTCTTGTGCGGGGAGCCCGCAGTGGCTGGGAGTGCCTGGGAAGGGCCTTCTGCATGGGGGGGGGGTGGGGCATCAATGGGGGGATGGAGGGTCCCGGGCTGGGAGCAACCGCTGTTTGTCAGTCTAACACCCTCTCCCAATTCCTTACAGATATTGAAGGGGATGGACGGTATTTTGGATCCTGCAGAACTTGCCCTAGTGGTGCTGCTGCTAGGCCGGGTGGTCAGACGCCGGAGATGGCCGCAGTGTCTGCAGATGCTCGGTGTGGAGGTCCCTATGCAGGGCCCTGCCCCACACCCTGAGGCCAGGTGGAACCCAGAGGGGGAGTTCAGTGACGGCCCAGGGTGTACAGGCATCACTGGTTGTTTGAACAGATGATGGACAGTGCGGGCCACAGGCTCTGCCTCAACAAGGAGACGGTGCGGCACCTGTGCCATGCCGCTCCCGGTGGCCGTCAAGATCACCGCAGCTGTGAGGTTATACGCCTCGTGATCATTCCAGGGCTTGAGCGGGGACCTGTGTGGAATCTCGCAGGCCACAGCGCACTGGTGCTTTCAACACGTCACAAATGCCCTGTTTTACCAGGCGGAAAACTATATCAACTTTGACATGGACCAAACTGATGCACAATCAATTGGATAAAGACGAGAGTTGAATACAACTGAGTCTTTATTGCTCTAAGATGTGTGGCCTCCCACAGCAGCTGGCAAAATGGCTGCTGCATGGAGGACACACATATTTATACCCCGCCTACTGGGCGGAGCCAGCAGGCAGGGACTACCGTTGTACCTGTAGTACAGGTCCTACCATACATCACCTAATATAGGTGCAACAGTGGTTTACCACATTCACCCCCTGTTAAAATTGAGTCCGGCGGGGGTGGTGGAGAATTATATACAACAGCTGAATTTTACATGTACAATTTTTGTGAGAAAAAAAATGTCTTTTGAAGTCCAGTGGACCAGTTAGAGATTCAACCGGTCCGGGGCCTTGATGTGCCGCTGGGAGCGACGCAGTGATGGCGGTGATGCTGATGCTGGTCTGGTCTTCGGTGACTCCGGGAGCGTGCCAAAATCCTCTTCATCCTCGGGCATGGGCAGGGGGAGGACGGATGGCCCTGGGGGGGTTGCTGCTGGGAGTGCCGGGGGAGGGGAGGGTGGCGCCGGGACGGAGGGGTGTGTGTGTGTGGAACCTGCTGGTGCCAGGTCCCTGAGGGAGACAGTATCCTGGCGGCCATCAGGGTACACCACGTAGGCATACTGGGGGTTCGCATGGAGCACCTGCACCCTCTCCACCAACGGGTCCGCCTTGTGGATTCGCACATGCCCACGGAGAAGGATGGGTCCTGGAGCTGCGAGCCAAGTCGGGAGCGACACCCCGGATGTGGACTTCCTGGGGTCGTTCAGGGGGTATGTTGTTAGTGGCGGTGCACAGTAGTGACCGAATGAAGTGTAGTGCGTCAGGGAGGACCTCCTGCCAGTGGGAGGCCGGGAGGTTCCTGGACCGTAGGGCCAGTTGCACGGCCCTCCATACCATCCCGTTCTCCCTCTGTACCTGTCCGTTTCCCCGGGGGTTATAGCTGGTCGTCCTGCTGGAGGCGATACCCCTGCTGAGCAGGAACCGACGCAGCTCATCACTCATGAATGAGGATCCCCTGTCGCTGTGGATGTAGGTGGGGAAACCGAACAGAGCGAAGATTGTGTTGAGGGCTTTGATGACGGTGGCAGACGTCATGTCGGGGCATGGGATGGCGCAGGGGAATCTGGAGTACTCATCGACCACACTGAGAAAATACGTTTACGGTTGGTGGAGGGGAGGGGCCCTTTGAAATCCATGCTGAGGCGCTCAAAGGAGCGTGAGGCCTTCACCAGGCGCGCACGATCCAGCTGGTAGAAGTGTGGCTTGCACTCCGCACAGACCTGGCAGTCCCTGGTGATTGTCCGTACTTCCTCAACGGAGTAGGGCAGATTGCGGGCCTTTATAAAATGGTACAACCATGTGACTCCCGGGTGACAAAGGCTGTCGTGTAGGGCCCAGAGTCGGTCTACTTGTGCGCTGGCACGTGTACCTCGGGATAGGGCGTCTGGGGGCTTGTTGAGTTTGCCGGGCGATACAAAATCTCATAATTGTAGGTGGAGAGCTCGATCCTCCACCTCAAGATCTTATCATTCTTGATCTTGCCCCGCTGTGTGTTATTGAACATGAAAGCTACCGACCGTTGGTCAGTGAGGAGAGTGAATCACCTGCCGGCCAGGTAATGCCTCCAATGCCGCACAGCTTCAACGATAGCTTGGGCCTCTTTTATGACGGATGAGTGCCGAATTTCTGAGGCATGAAGGGTGCGGGAAAAGAATGCCACGTGTCTGCCTGCCTGGTTGAGGGTGGCGGCTAGGGCAATGTCTGATGTGTCGCTCTCCACTTGAAAGGGCAGCGTCTCGTCTACTGCGTGCATCCCGGCCTTGGCGATATCGGCTCTCATACGGGCGAAGGCCTGTTGAGCCTCGGCCATCAGGGGAAAATGGGTGGACTGCATTTAGATTTGCGAAGAGGGAAGGTGGATCGACCTTTAGGGTTGTGAGGCTGCACACAGTAAGGGGTGGTAGGGGCCCGCCGAATTTCAGGGTTAGGCTCTGGAGATTACACTGGAAGTCCAGGCCGAGTAGTAGGGCAGCGCAGAGATTCGGGAGGATGGAGAGGCGGAAGCCGCTGAATTCTACGCCCTGGACCGTGAGTGTGACCGCACAGTACCCCCGGAACGCCACGGAATGGGATCCGGAGGCCAGGGAGATTCTCTGATTGGCAGGGTCTACCGCGAGGGAGCAGCGCCTTACTGTATCTGGGTGGATGAAGCTTTCGGTGCTCCCGGAGTCCAGCAGGCAAGAGGTCACGGTGTCCATCGATTTTAACGCTGGTCGATGCGGTAGCCACATCGTGTGGACGAGACTGGTCGATGGTTACTGAGGCGAGTCGTGGTTGGTCGTCCCTGGTGTCGGATGGTGGGGTGCCCGGGGAGCAGGGGTCCTGGAACGCTGGCGGTGCCCATGTGCCTTGGGGGAGACAAGATGGCGGCACCTGAAGATCTTGGGGAGGACAAAATGGGTCGCACGTGGCGGGGGTTTAAAAAGATGGCGGCGCCCGTGGGCCACACGTGTTGCGCGGACGGAAAGATGGCGGCGCCCACTGGCCGCGCTTGGTCTGAGAGGGAGAAGATGGCGGCGCCCACTGGCGTGGTCCGGGGAGGTGAAGATAGCAGTGGCCATTGTCTGTAAACGTGGGGGGTGGGGGCGATAGCGGTGACCGCGCGGGCCTGGCACACCGCAGTGAAATGCCCCTTCTTACCGCAAGCCTTACAAAGGGCAGTGCGGGCCGGGCTGCGTTGGCGGGGGTGTTTCTGCTGGCCGTAAAAGTAACATCGGGGTCCCCCGAGGTTCCCTGGCTGACGCGTGGCGCAGGCGTATTGACTGGGTAAGGCCCCCGCTGGGGCGGCCGTCTGTGGGGTCCACGATGCGTAGGAGGGGTGGGCCGCGAGGCTGGGTGTGTAGGCCTGGATATTGCGCGAGGCGACCGTCATAGAGAGCGCTAGCTTCTTTGTCTCTGTGAGATCGAGCATGGCCCCCTCTAAAAGTCGCTGGCGTATGAGGTCCGACCCAATCCCCGTAACAAAAACGTCCCGCATAGGGAGGGTTGAATGTTCGGTGGCCGTAACCGCCTGACGGTCACAGTCCCGGACGAGTGGGATTAGGGCCCGCCAGAAATCTTCTATGGACTCACCAGGGAGTTGAGAGCGAGTGGCGAGTACGTGCCTGGCGAAGAGCATGTTCGTCTTCTGGGCGTAATTTTCTTTGAGTAGCGTCATGGCTTTGGCGTAGTTTGGCGCGTCCTGGATCGGGGAAAGACATTGGAGCTCAATCTCGAGTACAGTATCTGTATTTTCTGAGCCTTCGGAACAGAGTTTGGTGCCGAGTTGATGTACGCCTCTAAGCAAGCTAGCCAGTGCTGAAAGTCCTTTTTGGCGTCGCTTGATTGCAGATCCAGCTGCAGGCGATCTGGCTTGATACGGAGGTCCATTTTCTGAAAATCTTAGAGCAATAAATTGATGCACAATCAATTGGACAAAGACGAGAATTGAATACAATTGAGGCTTTATTGCTCTAAGGGGCGAGATTCTCCGACCCCCCGCCGGGTCGTAGAATCGCCGGGGGCTGGCGTGAATCCCGCCCCTGCCGGTTGCTGAATTCTCCGGCACCGGATATTCGGCGGGGGCGGGAATCGCGCCGCGCCGGTTGGCGGGCCCCCACCGGCGATTCTCTGGCCCGGATGGGCCGAAGTCCCACTGCTGGAATGCCTGTCCCGCCGGCGAGAATCAAACCACCTCTCTTATCGGCTGAACAAGGCGGCGCGGGCGGGCTCCGGGGTCCTGGGGTGGGGGCGCGGGGTGATCTGGCCCCGGGGGGTGCCCCCACGGTGGCCTGGCCCACGATCGGGGCCCACCGATCCGCGGGCGGGCCTGTGCCGTGGGGGCATTCTTTTCCTTCCGCCTTCGCCATGGTCTCCACCATGGCGGAGGCGGAAGAGACCGCCTCCACTGCGCATGCGCGGGGATGCCGTGAGCTGACGCTCCCACGCATGCGCCGCCCGACAAAGTCAGTTTCGCGCCAGCTGGCGGGGCACCAAAGGCCTTTCCCGCCAGCTGGCGGGGCGGAAATCAGTCCGGCGTGGGCCTAGCCCGTAAAGGTTAGGGCTCGACCCCTCAAGATGCGGAGACTTCCGCACCTTTGGGGCGGCGCGATGCCGGACTGATTTGCGCCGTCTTTGGCGCCGGTCGGCGGACATCGCGCCGATTGTGGAGAATCCCGCCCCAGATGTGTGGCTTCCCACAGCAGCTGGCGAAATAGCTGCTGCACGGAGGACACACATATATTTATACTCTGCCAACTGGGCGGAGCCAGCAGGCAGGGACTACCGTCGTACCTGTAGTCCAGGTCCTACCATACATCACCTAATATAGGTGCACCAGTGGTTTACCACACAAACCCAACAAGATGCCCGGGCAACAGGATTCTCCACCATCGGCGGAATGCCCCAGTGCTAGGACTGATAGACTGAAGCTGCATGACAGGCGGCAGCGGCGAGCGTCTGGCAAGCCCAGGGGGCCAGAGAGGCCCTCATACTCACCCACTTCACTTAGGACGTGGCCTGGTCCGTCATCAATACCTTATCCACCCCCCTCTCCCACACTCCCAAGATGTGTCACATCACTCCAGGGTGCTGCGACTGTGTCGGCCCCGTCAGCAGGTCAGTGTCGTGGGCAGAATGGTGATGATAACCCGTAGAGAGCTGAGCGCTGGAGTTCTTCAATCTGTGCCCTAGTCTGACCCCTGCCTGTCTGCTGAGTGCTCGCTCACACCCATCACCTGCACGCGGTGTGCCCTTGGGAGCGGCCATGCCTGGAGAGATGGGCCAAGGCTTCGTAGGATGGCTCGCATAGTGGATTAATAGATTAATAGATATACAGAGGCGTCATACTGGTTAGTGACAGAGGCGTCGTACTGGTTGTGCTCAAGGGATTTTACTGTGTCACAGGTGTCCAACAATTCTCCACTCTCCCGATGTTGATGCCCCACCCACCACCCACCCCTCGCCCGATGCACACGGTGATCCTCAAAGTGCTTTGCCTTTCTACCTCCACCACTAGGTGTGTCCCCAGGATGCACATTTGAGGTGGAGGCAACCACTTGCTTACCATGTCCCGTGGCCTTCCATACCCCTGGCGGGGCTTCCTCTGGGGCAGAGGGCTCCAGCGCACTTGTCGGCAGCACATGCAGAGCGGTGCCACCCTGTCCCGGGTGCTGACCCCGAGACGCGGCCTCAGAGGGATGGAACCCGGGGGAGCTGGTGGCCACCGTCGTCACTCCATGGCATGGGTTTGGGCTGGCATGCAGCGCATCTCCTCCCGCTAGATGCCCATAGGACCCGGGGATTCACTTCGGGATGGAGGGGCAGCTCGTTTGAGCTCCGGCTGTCCGTGCATCATCTGGCTCCAGACCTGGTGGCTCCCCGAAGTCTGCACCATAGTGTCAATGCCATCGGTGATGCCCCTCAGTGATTTAAGCGCCTCCGCAATGCCCACCAGCGACTGGGACAAGTTCCTCACCGCCTCGGCCATGCCCAACTGAGAGCGGGACATGTCCCGCAGCACCTCATCGAGATCAGCCTGGTATTGGGTAACACCCCACACAAATCAGACATTCAATGGGCAGCATGGTAGCACAAGTGGATAGCACTGGGCCAGGGTCCCAGGTTCGATTCCCTGCTGGGTGACTGCCTGTGCGGAGTCTGCGCGTTCTCTCCGTGTCTGCGTGGGTTTCCTCCGGGTGCTCCAGTTTCCTCCCACAGTCCAAAGATGTGCAGGGTAGGTGGACTGGCCATGCTAAATTACCCTTAGTGTCCAAAAGGTTATAAAGGGTTATTGGGTTGCAGGGATAGGTTGGAAGTGAGGGCTTAAGTGGGTCGGTGCAGACTCGATGGGCCGAATGCCCTCCTTCTGCACTGTATGTGCTATGTTCTGAGGCCCTCAGCCATGGCCGTCACGCAGCGCGCGCGCCTTGGACACCTTCACTCATGCTGCCGACGTTGTGCTCCAGGCTTTCCACTGCGGGCGCCACCCTAGCAGTGTTGGCCTCGCTGCCACACATTGCCGTCGACATCTCCTGCACCCGTAGCCTCTGGGACTCCTCTGGGACTCCTCCAAGGGGCTATGGATCTGCTGGAGTGTTGCTGACATCTTCCTCTGAATGTCCCAGCCGCTCCCTATTGTCTCCATCAGCTCCGGGTAAACCACGGGCTCAGCATCAGGCTGGGACCCAGCTGGTCCTGGGATCCAGCAACCCTCCAACTGCCTTCTTCACCACCCTGTCCACCTGCGACTCCATCTTCAAGGAGCTGTGAACCTGTACCCCTAGATCTCTTTGTTCTGTAACTCTCCCCAGCTCCCTACCATTAACTGACTAGGTCCTGCCCTGATTTGATCTACCAAAATGCATCACCTCACCGTGGTCAGGTCGGCGGGACTTCGACCCATCCGGCCGGGAGAATTCGGGCAGCCCCGGGGCCCATAGCGTCGCGCCGGTCCTCGCCATTCTCCGAGGCGGAAGGCGCGATTCGCGTCAGTGTGATTTTTTGGGGGCCGGAGTATTCGGCAGCTGGCGGGGGCTGGATTCACGCCGCCCCCCGGTGATTCTCCGGCTTGGGGGGGGGGGGTGTTGGGGGGGGGGGTGTTGGGGGGGGGGGGGGGAGGGGGGAATCAAATAACAGTTGACCCAGCACCGAGCCCTGAGGCACACTGCTGGTCACAGGCCTCCAGTTTGAAAATCCACCCTCCACGACCACCCTTTGACTTCGGTCGTCAAGCCAATTTGGAATCCAATTGGCTGCCTCGTCCTGGATTCCGTGAGATTTAACCTTCTGCAACAACCTACCATGCGGTACCTTGTCAAAGGCCTTGCTAAAGTCCAAATAGACTACGTCAACTGCACTGCCCTCATCTACCTCCTTGGTTACCCCTTCAAAAAACTCAATCAAATTGGTGAGACGTGACTTTCCCCTTACAAAGCCATGCTGACTTTCCCTAATTAGCCCTTGCCTGTCTAAATGCCTGTAGATCCTGTCCCTCAGAATACCTTCTAACAATTTACCCACTACAGAAGTAAGGCTATAACCAGTCTGTAGTTCTCAGGCTTATCCCTACAGTCATTCTTAAACAAGGGCACAACATTTGCTACCCTCCAATCTTCAGGCACCTCTCCTGTGCCTGTCAATGATTCAAATATCTCAGCTAGGGGACGGCAATTTCCTCCCTAGCCTCCCACAACTTCCTGGGATATATTTCCTCAGGTCCTGGGGATTTATCTATCTTGATGCGCTTTAATACCTCCGGACCTCCTTCTCTGTAAATGTACACTCCTCAAGACATCATTTTCTATTTCCCCAATTTCCCTAACATCCGTGCCTTTCTCAACAGTAAATCCTGACCAGAAATATTCATTTAGGACCTCTCCCATCCCGATCCGCACATAGATTACCTTGTTTATCCTTAAGAGGCCTTGCCCTCTCCCTAGTCACCCTTTTACCTTTTATGTATCTGTAAAAGCTCTTTGGATTTTTCTTTGCCTTATCTGCCAAGACAATCTCATGTCTCCTTTTTGCCCTCCTGATTTATCTCTGGATCTGCTATTGGATCAGTAATGTTTGGAGAGTCTAGTGACGTCAAGGCAAGAAGCACAATCTTTGTGCCCTTTACCTCTACTTTGTCTTTACCCTCGACTCCTTAGAATTGTCAGAGTGGCACCGCCAAGTTACCCGGGTGGCACCAACAATGCCAGGGCGCCACCCTGCCCGGAGGTCGACCACCCAGGGCCTTTGATCATCTGGGAGACCCCCCCCACCTCCCCCCCCCCAAGTGCCATTCGGCCTGGTCCCTGTTTGTGGTGACAAGTACTGAACGACACCCAGCTGGGGTCTCCTATTTCAGCATCTCCTGAAAGATGCTGGGTGGCTGTTAAATCCAGCTCGAGGGGAGTCCTCTCCTGGGATTTACCAGCTGAGTCGCTCCCCGGTTCCGGTGGGATGCGGCCGGCCGATCACGCCCAGAGAAAGAGAAGTAATGCTATGCCAGCTAATCCATTAAAGTTCTATCTGCATAAATAACACTGGAGCACTGGAAATTGTTGCCTATTGGCAACACAACTTTCCTGTTCACTAAGTATCGATTATTCTACATGAATATTTGTTATATTAAATTATTTCAAATATAGAAATTGTAAATAAGGATCAAAACTGATTATTGGAAGAAATAATTGAAAACTTTACATTTTATGGATGATGAGCATATATATATTGATACACAAGATACTGGGATTGTGTGCAACAGGTTGAATGGAGGAGTTTTTAACTATCAGTTACAATTCATGGGCGTCATTCTCCGACCCCCCGCCGGGTCGGAGAATGGCCGTTGGCCGCCGTGAATCCCGCCCCCTGACCCCGCCGAAGTCTCCGGTACCGGAGATTGGGCGGGGGCGGGAATCGGGCCGCGCCGGTTGGCGGGACCCCCCGCTCAATTCTCCGGCCCGGTTGGGCCGAAGTCCCGCCCAGAAATTGCCTGTCCCGCCGGCGTAAATCAAAGCTGGTATTTACCGGCGGGACCAGGCGGCGTGGGTGGGCTCCGGGGTCCTGGGGGGGGGCGTGGGGCGATCTGACCCCGGGGGGTGCCCCCACGGTGGCCTGGCCCGCGATCGGGGCCCACCGATCCACGGCCGGGCCTGTGCCGTGGGGGCACTCTTACCCTTCCGCCTCCACCACAGCCTCCACCATGGCGGAGGCGGAAGAGACTCTCCCCACTGCGCATGCGCGGGAAACTCGGCGGCCGCTGACTCTCCCGCGCATGCGCCGCATTTCCGCTCCAGCTGGCGGGGCAACAAACGCCATTTCCGCCAGCTGGCGGGGCGGAAATCCCTCCGGCGCCGGCCTAGCCCCTCAATGTTGAGGCTCGGCCCCCAAAGATGCAGAGCATTCCGCACCTTTGGGCAGGCGCGATGCCCGTCTGATTGGCGCCGTTTTTGACGCCAGTCGGCGGACATCGCGCCGTTGGGGGAGAACTTTGCCCCATATGTTTGTATTAATTTAACTGTCACTGTCATATTTTGAATAATTCCAATTTGAAGGTTATATTTACTCCATTGAGGATACATGCATTTTTAATGTATTAATGCATTAAACTGGGCCACATGGGTTAAGGTTTCATCTGAGAAGGAGGAAGCTGTATCAGAAAGTGAAAGTCGCCATAGTCTCAGAGGACCATAGGCTACTTTCCCCTTTTGAGAGAGAGTTGACTGGTGGTGATTTAACCTGAGGATCACCACATCTCAGCTGAGGGGCAAGGTTGAGAAGGTGGGGCCATCATGGATAACCTCATCTGCAACATGTACTAGCAGTCCAGTCAATTGAGCTAACTGACCAGCAAATAGTGATTGTGGTGGGAGAGTGGACCCTCCTTTAGCACATGTGAGGATAACAGGAGGAATTTGCTAAAAAGTATTTCAGAAAACGTTTTCACATTTAGCAATGTAGGCCGGGATCTCCTGCTCCCACCAGTGACGGGGATCGTCATGGGAGGAACCCGAACATTTGGAGAGTGGCCAGAAGTCCCTTTGGAAGTCCAGGCCACACTTTTCGTAAAGAGCTCCGACCTGTTCAAGATTAAATAAACCATTAATGAGATTTATAAGCAAACAATCTATCTTTGTTGGTTTATGTTTTGGGAAATGTTTTGTCATATAAATCTGAGTTTTTCTCCTGATTATGAGATGATGGGGTCGGCATTATTGGTTTTATATTGGGGTCGGCATTATTAGTTTTATATTGGGGTCGGCATTATTGGTTTTATATTGGGGTCGGCATTATTAGTTTTATATTGGGGTCGGCATTATTGGTTTTATATTGGGGTCGGTATTATTGGTTTTATATTGGGGTCAGCATTATAATTTTTATATTGGGGTCGGCATTATTGGTTTTATATTGGGGTCGGCATTATTGGTTTTATATTGGGGTCGGCATTATTGTTTTTATATTGGGGTCGGCATTATTGTTTTTATATTGGGGTCGGCATTATTGGTTTTATATTGGGGTCGGTATTATTGGTTTTATATTGGGGTCTGTTTCATTAGTTTTATATTGGGGTCGGCATTATTGGTTTTACATTGGGGTCGGCATTGATGGTTTTATATTGGGGTCGGCATTGATGGTTTTATATTGGGGTCGGTATTATTGGTTTTATATTGGGTCGGTATTATTAGTTTTATATTGGGATTGGCATTATTGGTTTTGTATTGGGGTCGGTATTATTATTTTTATATTGGTGTCGGAATTATTAATTTTATATTGGGCTCGGCATTATTGGTTTTCTATTGGGGTCGGCATTATTGGTTTTATATTGGGGTTGGTATTATTGGTTTTATATTGGGGTCAGCATTATAATTTTTATATTGGGGTCGGCATTATTAGTTTTATATTGGGGTCAGCATTATTGTTTTTATATTGGGGTCGGTATTATTGGTTTTATATTGGGGTCGGTATTATTAGTTTTATATTGGGATTGGCATTATTGGTTTTATATTGGGGTCGGCATTGATGGTTTTATATTGGGGTCGGCATTGATGGTTTTATATTGGGGTCGGTATTATTGGTTTTATATTGGGGTCGGTATTATTAGTTTTATATTGGGGTCGGCATTATTGGTTTTGTATTGGGGTCGGTATTATTATTTTTATATTGGTGTCGGAATTATTAATTTTATATTGGGCTCGGCATTATTGGTTTTCTATTGGGGTCGGCATTATTGGTTTTATATTGGGGTCGGCATTATTGGTTTTATATTGGGGTCGGTATTATTGGTTTTATATTGGGGTCGGCATTATTGGTTTTATATTGGGGTCGGTATTATTGGTTTTATATTGGGGTCGGTATTATTAGTTTTATATTGGGATTGGCATTATTAGTTTTATATTGGGGTCGGTATTATTGGTTTTATATTGGGGTCGGTATTATTGGTTTTATATTGGGGTCGGTATTATTGGTTTTATATTGGGGTCGGTATTATTGGTTTTATATTGGGGTCGGTATTATTGGTTTTATATTGGGGTCGGCATTATTGGTTTTATATTGGGGTCGGCATTATTGGTTTTCTATTGGGGTCGGCATTATTGGTTTTATATTGGGGTCGGTATTATTGGTTTTATATTGGGGTCGGCATTATTGGTTTTATATTGGGGTCGGTATTATTGGTTTTATATTGCGGTCGGCATTATTGGTTTTATATTGGGGTCGGTATTATTGGTTTTATATTGGGGTCGGCATTATTATTTTTATATTGGGGTCGGTATTATTGGTTTTATGGGGTCAGCATTATTGGTTTAATATTGGGGTCGGCATTGTTAATTTTATATTGGATTCGGCATTATTGGCTTTATTTTGGGATCGGCATTATTGGCTTTATTTTGGGCTCGGCATTATTGGTTTTATATTGGGGTCGGTATTATTGGTTTTATATTGGGGTCGGCATTACTGGTTTTATATTGGGATTGGCATTATTGGTTTTATATTGGGGTCGGTATTGGTTTTATATTGGGGTCGGTATTGGTTTTATATTGGGGTCGGCAGTATTGGTTTTATATTGGGGTCGGTATTATTGGTTTTATATTGGGGTCGGTGTTATTACTTTTATATTGGTGTCGGCAGTATTGGTTTTATATTGGGGTCGGCATTGATGGTTTTATATTAGGGTCAGTATTATTGGTTTTATATTGGGGTCGGTGTTATTATTTTTATATTGGTGTCGGCAGTATTGGTTTTATATTGGGGTCGGTATTGATGGTTTTATATTGGGGTCGGTATTATTGGTTTGATATTGGGGTCGTTATTGGTTTTATATTGGGATAGGCATTATCATTTTTACATTGGGGTCAGCATTATTGGTTTCATATTGGCGTCGGCATTATTGGTTTTATATTGGCGTCGGCATTATTGGTTTTATATTGGGGTCGGTATTATTAGTTTTATATTGTGGACGGCATTATTGGTTTTATCTTGGGGTCGGCATTATTGGTTTTATATTGGGGTCAGTATTATTGGTTTTATATTGGGGTCGGTATTATTATTTTTATATTTGGGTCAGCATTATTGGTTTTATATTGGGGTAGGCATTGATGGTTTTATATAGGGATTTGCATTATTGGTTTTATATTGGGGTCGGTATTATTGGTTTTATATTGGGGTCGGCATTATTGGTTTTTTATTGGGGTCGGTATTATTGGTTTTATATTGTGGTCGGCATTATTGGTTTTATATTGGGGTCGATATTATTGGTTTTATGTTGGGGTCGGCATTATTGGTTTTATATTGGGGTCGGCATTATTGGTTTTATATTTGGGTCGGCATTATTGGTTTTATATTGGGGTCGATATTATTGGTTTTATGTTGGGGTCGGCATTATTGGTTTTATATTGGGGTCGGCATTATTGGTTTTATATTGGGGTCGGTATTATTGGTTTTATATTGGGGTCGGCATTATTGGTTTTATATTGGGGTCGGTATTATTGGTTTTATATTGGGGTCGGCATTATTGGTTTTATATTGGGGTCGGTATTATTGGTTTTATATTGGGGTCGGTATTATTGGTTTTATATTGGGGTCGGCATTATTGGTTTTATATTGGGATTGGCATTATTGGTTTTATATTGGGGTCGGTATTATTGGTTTTATATTGGGATTGGCATTATTTGTTTTATATTGGGGTCTGTATTATTATTTTTATATTGGGGTCGGCATTATTGGTTTTATATTGGGGTCGGCATTATTGGTTTTATATTGGGGTCGGTATTATTGGTTTTATATTGGGATTGGCATTATTGGTTTTATATTGGGTTCGGTATTATTGGTTTTATATTGGGATTGGCATTATTTGTTTTATATTGGGGTCTGTATTATTATTTTTATATTGGGGTCGGCATTATTGGTTTTATATTGGGGTCGGCATTAATGGTTTTATATTGGGGTCGGTATTATTGGTTTTATATTGGGGTCGGCATTGATGGTTTTATATTGGGGTCGGCATTATTATTTTTATATTGGGGTCGGCATTATTGGTTTTATTTTGGGGTTGATATTATTGGTTTTATATTGGGGTCGGCATTATTGGTTTTATATTGGGGTCGGCATTATTGGTTTTATATTGGGATTTGCATTATTGGTTTTATATTGGGGTCGGCATTATTGATTTTATATTGGGGTCTGTATTATTGGTTTTATATTGGGGTCGGTATTATTGGTTTTATATTGGGATTTGCATTATTGGTTTTATATTGGGGTCGGCATTATTGGTTTTATATTGGGATTTGCATTATTGGTTTTATATTGGGGTCGGCATTATTGATTTTATATTGGGGTCTGTATTATTGGTTTTATATTGGGGTCGGTATTATTGGTTTTATATTGGGGTCGGTATTATTGGTTTTATATTGGGGTCGGCATTATTGGTTTTATATTGGGGTCGGTATTATTGGTTTTATATTGGGGTCGGTATTATTGGTTTTATATTGGGGTCTGTATTATTGGTTTTATATTGGGGTCGGTATTATTGTTTTTTTATGGGGGTAGGCATTATTTGCCGACTGGCCTGTGTGCAATGCGGGCTTGATGCATTTATAAATATTCCTTGAAAGAAAAATCTTGCCTGTCTTGTAAGAAAGTAGCAGCTGCACTTTACAGATCCTGTGCTGATGGGGTAGCTCTGTTGCCTCTGACGGCCAGTTTGCTTTGGTGGGTTTTCTAGATAGGAGCCTTTTCATAAAATTTCAGGAAGATGATGTGGGAGTCATGATATCACTTCTGTGTCATTTGTGCTCAATTTTACAGCTTCCTATTTGAAGACGTGCACGTCGAGGAAAGTGAGTTGGGCGAGACCTAGGATTATAGATGTGTAATTAAAATATATTCAAATAAAATATATTCTTTCAGATTTACATCATTTGCTGTGTTTTGCGTTTAAGATCTCGATCTCTTCTGCTATTTCTTGAAATCCCGCATGAATGTTAGGGAAATTCGTCCTATTGTATGTAAATATAGCCCTGTAGTCTGACATTTTTCTTATGACTTTGCATTTTGGAATAAGCTGTGCCCTGTGTTTCCTAGGCTGAGAGCAATTCGAGAGCAAGTGAGGTTTTATAAACAAAAGGTGGATTTGCTGGATGACTATGAGCGGCAGATCCGACAACTAAAGGATGAGGTCTCCTTCCTATCTGCAGAGAAATCCATGCTGCAGGAAAGGTATAACCCCTTCACCCCATCCTTTTCATTAAAAAAAACCTCCCATCTATCTTTAAAGGTTTTCCCTGATTGAGACTATTTTGGTGTGCGCAAAACAAAAAGGTGTTATTTCTTGCAATAGCTATTAAACCATGTAATTGAACGCACATATTTTATCATTCATGTAACAGGTAATTTGGAGGAGCTCTGTTTAAGAGTAAAAGCTATAATTTTATTTATTTTCCCCAACAATATATGTGCTGTGGACCCGTTTCTTCATGGCTTTGAATGTTATAAGTTGCTAGTTAGCAATGCAGCTAAGGCAGTGATTTTAGTTATCAGACACAAATTGGGCCGGTGGGCTGTTTAACGATTCTGCTTTACTTTCCCTCCGGATAGAGGAGAATCAGAAGTTTGAGGCAAATTGATCACAATTTAAACCCAGCACCAAAACAGTTCAATTCCCAGCAATGGCCTGATCGGTTGTGTTTAAAATTATCAGAAATGTCTTCTTCTTCAATGCCTCCAGATTACATACCTTGGAGTTGTAAGATGACTAATGTGGATTTTATATAATGGCTGTGATATCCAGAGCAATAATAATGGCAGTTATGTTGTCCCATTTGTTTTGGGAGTACTTTCAACCACTGCAAGGACCACCTGTTTTGGGTGGGTGGCGTTGGGGTGGGGGTGGGGGGGGGGGGTGGGGGGTAGCAAAAGCATTGGCTGTGTTTATGAGGAAAGTGGGAGGGGTGGAGCCCTAGTTCTTGCATCTGCGGGACTGGGAGACCTTGTTTTTTCGGATTGCTGTTTTGGGTAAATGGGTTCGTTAAGGGTAGGTAGTTGTCGTTGAATGTGTGGTGACTGCTGAATGTGGTCCTTTTTCCGGCAAAAGGAAGAGAGTTAGATGTGGAGAAGGGGTGGAGTAGAGCTACCTATTTGCAGTGTTGGAGAAGTTTGGGACGAAAGAGAAAATGCTGGAAAATCTCAGCAAGTCTGGCAGCATCTGTAGGGAGAGAAAAGAGCTAACATTTTGAGTCCGATGACTCTTTGTCAAAGCTTGAGAAGTTTGGGATTGGGCCTATGTTAGTGGCATGGGTAAATTTGTTGTATAAGAATCCGATGGCTTGTGTGCGAATGAATGCCTTGAATGCAAGGTACTTTCCGTTGCACGGGGAATGAGGTAGGGATTCCCCATGTCCCCTATTTTGTTTGCGGTGGAGATACAGCCCTTTGACATTGTGCTGAGCTACCTGGAAGGGGATAGTGGGTGGGTGGGTGTGTGTGTGTGGGGGGGGGGGGGGGCGCGGGGGTGGTGGTTGGTGGAGGACCACAGGGTGTCTCTGTTCGCGGATGATCTGTGAGGATGATGAAAGATAAGTGCAAGTTTCGGAAACCTTGGATAACGAGAGATATTGTGAGCCTTGTCAAAAAGAAGAAGGAAGCATCTGTAAGGGCTAGAAGGCTGGGAACAGCCAAAGCCCGTGAGGAATATAAGGAAAATAGGAAGGAACTTAAGCAAGGAGTCAGGAGAGCTAAAAGTCATTGGCAAACAGGATTAAGGAAAATCCCAAGGCTTTTTATACGTATATAAAAAGCAAGAGGGTAGCCAGGGAAAGGGTTGGCCCACTCAAGGACAGGGGAGGGAATCTATGTGTGGAGCCAGAGGATACTTTGCATCTGCATTCATCAAAGAGAAGGACTTGGTGGATGTTGAGTCTGGGGATGGGATAGTCTGGGTCACATTGAGATCCAAAAAGAGGGTGTTGGGCGTCTTGAAAAACACTATGGTAGATAAGTTCCCAGGGCCTGATGGGATGTACTCCAGAATACTGAGGGAGGCAAGAGAAGCAATTGCTGAGGCCTTGACAGAAATCTTTGTATCCTCACTGGCTACAGGTGATGTCCCAAAGGACTGGGGAATAGCCAATGCAGTTCCTTTGTTTAAGAAGGTAGCAAGGATAATACAAGAACTTACAGGCCGGTGAGCTTATGTCAGTGGTAGGGAAATTATTGGAGAGGATTCTTTGAGACAGGGTTTACTCCTATTTGGAAGCGAGAGGACGTATTAGCGAGAGGCAACATGGTTTTGTGAAGAGGACATCGTGTCTCACGAACCTGATTGTGTTTTTCGAGGAAGTGACGAAAATAATTGATGAAGGTAGGGCAGTGGATGTTGTCTACATGAACTTTAATAAGGCCTTTGACAAGGTCCTTCATGGCAGACTGGTACAAAAGGAGGTGAAGTCACACAGGATCAGAGATGAGCTGGCTAGATGGATACAGAACAAAGAACAGTACAGCACTGTAGCCACCTGGGTTGGCCACTTCCCGACTTTAAAATGGAGAACCGCAAAGACTGAAGGGAAATTCAGCCAACACAGGCAAAGACTAGCAAGTACAGCAATCATGTGTATTGAAACCTGTAAGAAACCAGACAGCACTGAAACCAGCAGCCATCTACATAGTAATGGGCAATTCCAAGGCACAATTGCAACAGTTAAGGTGAATAAAGCCAAGCCAGACTCCTCAGCACCAGCAGGAGCCAAGACAAAGGAAGGCCAACGGACACTTAGGGACAGCCCAGCGATCAGGGAACTCCAGTATTGGAGAAATCGATCCAAGTGATCGGGACGCAGTCCAATCACGTGGAACCAGGTACGGGGTCCGCCCTGAAGGGCGGGAAGCCCCTGGGGACTATAAAGTAAAGCCCCCAAGTTCAAATCGCCCTTCTTTGGCAGGGTCACTCAGCAACCTGAATCAACCCGTGAGAGTGATCTGTCCAAGCTGCCGCATCAACCAAGTAAGTCTCCAGTCAACGCTCGCTACGAGATAGGCGCTCCTAGCTACCAGTCCATACCAGCTTTTGAATCCTGCAGACTCAGGACCTGAACGAAAGGCCATTTGTTCCCCTGGCCTGGTGGGCCAGTCCAAAGCTAAGTATTGGCCTTTTAGTGATAGGAATAGTCTAGAAAGTAGAGTTTATGCATGAGCAGTGATTTACTGTGTGTAATAAATGTGTTTTGATTTGAATCTTACTAATTGATGTGTTGAGTTATTGATCATTACTTGAACTTGAACCTCGTGGCGGTATCATAAAGATACCTGGCGACTCTAGAACAAAGGTTAAACAAACAGAGCAAATTACGAATTAAGAGCCAACCAAAAGTTAGCAACAGCACACAAAGAGGTCCTTCGGCCCTCCAAGCCTGTGCCCATCATGTGTCCTATCTCGACCAACAGCCTGTATCCTTCTATACCCTGTCTGTTCATGTGTCTATCTAGATAAGTCTTCAAGGTTGCTAAGTATCTGCCTCAACCACCTCATTTGGCAGTGCATTCCAGGCCACCACCACCCTCTGTGTAAAAAAAACATTCCCCGCACATCTCCACTGAACTTATCCCCCTTCACCTTGAACATACACCCCCTTGTAATTTCCGCCCTGGGAAAAAGCCTCCAACTGTTCACCCTATCTATATCCCTAATAATTTTATAAACGTCTATCAGGTCGGCCCTCAGCCTCCGTCTTTCTAGGGAGAACAATCCGAGTTTATTCAATCTCTCCTCATAGCTAATACTCTCCACACCAGGCAACATCTTGGTAAACCTTTTATTTTTTCTTTCTTTAATAAATTTAGAGTACCCAATTCATTGTTCAAATTAAGGGGCAATTTAACGTGTTCAATCCACCTACCCTGCACATCTTTTGGGTTCTGGGGGGGGAAACCCACGCAAACACGAGGAGAATGTGCAAACTCCACACGGACAGTGACCCAGAGCCGGGATCGAACCTGGGATCTCGGCGCCGTGAGGCAGCAATGCTAACCACTGTGTCACCGTACTGCCCACTGGTAAACCTTTTCTGTACTTTCTTCAAAGCCTTCATGTCCTTCTGGTAGTGTGTTGACCAAAATTGGACACTGTATTCCAAATGTGGCCTAACCAATGTTCGATATAACGGTAACATAACTTGTGAACTTTGATACTCAGTGTCCCGTCTGATGAAGGCAAGCATGCCATATGCTTTCTTTACCACCATTTCCACCTGTGCTGCCGCTTTTAAGGATCTGTGGACCTGCACGCCCAGATCTCTCTGTGTCTCTATGCTCCTGATGGTTCTGCCATTTATTTATAGCTCCCACTTGAAATGGATCTATCAAAATGCATCACCTCGCATTTGCCCGGGTTAAATTCTGCCTGCCATTTCTATGCCCAATTTTCTAGCCTATCTATATCCTGCTGTATTCTCTAACAATCTTTATCACTATCCGCAACTCCAGCAATCTTAATATCGTCCACAAACTTGCTCATCAGACCAGCTACGTTTTCTTCCAAGTCATTTATATATATATATATTACAAACAGCAGAGGTCCCAGTACTGATCCCTGCGGAACACCACTAGTTACAGTCCTCCATTTGGAAAAATACCCTTCTACTGCTATCCTCTGTCTTCCATGGCCAAGCCAGTTCTGAATCCATCTAACTAGTTCACCCCTGACCCAGTGTGATATAATCTTTTGCACAGCCTGCTATGAGGGACCTTGTCAAAGGTTTTACTAAAGTATATGTAGGGGGCGGCATGGTGGTACTGCTGCCTCACAGCTCCAGGGACTCGGGTTCAATTCCGGCCTCGGGTGACTGTCTGTGTGGAGTTTGCACTTTCTCCCCATGTCTGCATCGGGTGCTCCGGTTTCCTCCCACGGTCCAATGATGGGCATGTTAGGTGGATTGGCCATGCTAAATTGCCCTTTAGTGTCAAAAGTCATTACTGGGTTACGGGGGTGGAGGCGTGGGCTTAAGTAGGGTACTATTTCCAGGGGCCGGGGCAGATACGATGGACCGAATGGCACTGCACTGTAAATTCAATGATTCTATGAGACAACATCCACAGCCCTTCCCTGGTCAATCATTTTTGTCACCTCCTTAAAAAAAACCAATTAAATTATGACCTCCTTCATACAAAACCATGCTGCCTGTCTCTAATAAGACCATTCACTTCCAAATGTGTAAAGATCCTGGGTGGGATTCTCTAGTCTCTGACGCCAAAATCGCATTCGTGGGTCAGCCGGAGAATCTCCATTGGTGCCGAAATCGGAGGTGGCGCTGCTTTTGCGATGCTCCGCCCCCTTCAAAACTGCATTCTCGCGGAGTACGATGCATGCCGTACGGACGGCCTCACGACGTTACCTAAGGCACTCTCCCCAATGCTCCCCCCCCCCCCCCTCGAGTTCCCAACAGCATGGGGCGCGTGTGCTCGCCACCACATGGGGGGGGTGCGATCCATGGGCAAGGAGGGCTTTGGTGGGGACTGGGGACACTGGTGGGGGCTAGGGGCACTGGTGGGGAGGGGGTGGTCCGGGGAAAGTGAGCCTGGCCAAAGGAGGGCACTATTTGGCAGGCCGGGTCCTCGCGCGACCACGAACTCGGCAATTCTCCGGACGTATCCGCAGGTAAAGCCGGGGGCTTTACGCTGTGTGCCTGCTAGCCACCCACCAGACAGAGGATCAGTGGAGGTTTTGCGCCATTTGTTTGGGTGTAAAATGCCACTGTTCCCACGCCGGGGTCAGCACATAGTCTCCCAAACGGAGAATCCAGCCCCCTATCTCTGAGAATCTTTTCCAACAATTTCACTATCATTGACGTCAAGCTCACTGGCCTATAATTACCCAGGTTATCCTTTCTACCCTTCTTAAATAACGGGACAACATTGGCTATCCACCAATCCTCTGGGACCTCACCTGTGGCCACTGAGGAAATAAAGATTTCTGTTAGAGGCCCAGCGATTTCACCTTTTGTCTCTCACAGTAATCTGGGATAAATGCCATCTGGTCCTGGGGATTTGGCTGCCTTAATGCTTTTTAACTCCCCTAACACTTCCTCCCTCATAATAATGACTTGTTCTAAAGTGTTTATATATCCCTCTGAGACACCACCAATCAAAGTGTCCCTCTCCTTTGTGAATACCGAGCAAAGTACTCATTAAGGATCTCACCTACTTCCTTTTTTTCTATGCATAATTTCCCTCCTTTGTCCTTGAGTGGACCAACTCTTTCTCTAGATACCCTCTTGTCCCTAATATACGTATAAAATGCCTTGGGATTCTCCTTAATCCTGTCTGCCAAGGACATTTCGTGACCCTTTTTGCCCTCCTAAATCTCTCTTTGAGCTCTTTCCTACTTTCCCTGTATTCTTCAAGTGCTTCATCTGCTTTTAGTTGTCTAGACCTCAGGGGCGTCATTCTCCGACCCCCCGCCGGGTGGGAGAATGGCCGTTGGCCGCCGTGAATCCCGCCCCCGCCGAAGTCTCCGCTCCCGGAGATTGGGCGGGGGCGGGAATCCGGCCGCGCCGGTTGGCGGGACCCCCCGCTGGATTCTCCGGCCCGGATGGGCCGAAGTCCCGCCCAGGAATTGCCTGTCCCGCCGGCGTAAATCAAAGCTGGTATTTACCGGCGGGACCAGGCGGCGTGGGCGGGCTCCGGGGTCCTGGGGGGGGGGTGCGGGGCGATCTGACCCGGGGGGTGCCCCCACGGTGGCCTGGCCTGCGATCGGGGCCCACCGATCCGCGGGCGGGCCTGTGCCGTGGGGGCACTCTTTCCCTTCCGCCTCCGCTACGGCCTCCACCATGGCGGAGGCGGAAGAGACTCTCCCCACTGCGCATGCGCGGGAAACTGTCAGCGGCCGCTGACGCTCCCGCGCATGCGCTGGGAAACTGACAGCGGCCGCTGACGCTCCCGCGCATGCGCTGCATTTCCGCGCCAGCTGGCGGGGAAACAAACGCCATTTCCGCCAGCTGGCGGGGCGGAAACCCCTCCGGCGTCGGCCTAGCCCCTCAATGTTGGGGCTAGGCCGCCAAAGATGCGGAGCCTTCCGCACCTTTGGGCCGGCGCGATGCCCGTCTGATTGGCGCCGGCTTTGGCGCTAGTCGGCGGACATCCCGCCGTTGGGGGAGAATTTCGCCCCAGGTATGCATCCTTTTTCGTTTTGACTAGACTCACAATTTCCCATGTCATCCAGTTCCTGAATCCTTCTTTTCCTGTCTTTCCTTTCAATCGGTACATGTCTGTCCTGCACTCCCATCAACTGCTCCTTAAAAGACTCCCACATGCCAAATGTGGATTTACCCTCAAACAACCTCTCCCAAACAACAGCCTCCAAATCCTGCCTAAAATGGTTGGAGTTAGCCTTCTCCCAATTTAGCACCTCAAACCTAGGACAACACTCCATGAGTATCTGAAAGCTTCCGGAATTGTGGTCAGTGTTCGCCACATGTTCCCCCACTGCAAATTTGATGACTGGCCGGGCTCGTTCCCTAGTAGATGTGGGGGAACAATATGGCGGGTCAAACCCGCCCTTTAATTAGATTATAATTTATTCAAATAAGTTTTTCGACCTATTTGGGCAGGAATCTTGTTACGCCACCGGCAGGGGGCGGGGATAAGCGGAAGAAGAGATCTCGCTGGCGAGATTTTTGTTTTCCACCTCTTGTGATATATTGCGTCCATGTTGCCATTTCCGCTCATGGCGAACGTGGGCACAAAATTGTGGCAAACCTAAAAGGTCACATGCACCATGGCCACTTGCAACTATCTAGAGCCTTGTGGTGGAAATCTCGAGATGCTGAATGGGAGTTGGGTCCTTAGGGGTGGGTGGATTGGCAAATCAGCTGAACTGGACAACTGAAGGTGAACCCCAGCACGTAGTGCTGACAATTCTAAGGTGTTTCAACAGATGAGCGCATGAAGGGCAAATGTTCAGCGAACACAGGGGATTTCTTGGCAAAGATCCTTACCATTCTGCACGTGCATGGTTCGGGGGGACATAGACACAACCTTGTGTCCCCCCCTGAAACTGGAGGTGGCATGGGGGGATTGGGGGCCAGTGTAAATGCACAGGCTTAACTACTACGAATCACAATTAAACAACATCAGACCTCATTAAAGTGCAGGTGTACTTTACTTACACATGTATAAGAGCATTAACAATCATAGAGCACCTGGGCAACCACATGTGAAATCATAACTTCTTAATTTTTTGTTCCCTACCACTTCTTTTAAGTGGTCCCCCGACATTCACAGCAGGGGTGGAGGCAGCCTGCTCACTAGTTGGTCCTGTTGCTCTGGGTGGCTGATGTCTGGAGACCTGAGGCATGGAGAGCCCCGGCTTTCTTCGGCTGTCCTGCTGTGGGGAAGCTGCTCCCTCAGCGATCACAGAGGACGAAGCTGAATGGGTCATATGCAAGGAGGTTTCTGAAGGGCCAGACACCTCCAGTCAGTCCTCTGTGGATGTCTTGGGGGTGTCCAACAGCTGTTCCTCCTTCGTTGGATACCAAAGTACATCTGCCTAGCACCTTGATGAGAAGAGACACCCGGAAGGAGGTCGGGGTGCCCCGTCTCCCTCTTGCGTGCCATAGCAAAATCTCCCCCATGGCCACAGCGATGGAGTGCCGGTCTGCGTGCATTTCCAGGAGGGATTTGGCATTCTGTTGACCAGGTTCTCCATGGCATTCACCATCCCATGTAGACGTCCATATGGGCATACAAGTCAGAACCACTTCACCACCCAGCAGGTGGAAGGACGCCACCGTGTCACATGCCACTCTGTTGAGGGCCTCTGCCTGTTGTACCCATGCCTCATGCTGCAGCTCCAGCACCTTGGGCAGGACCGATCCCAGAGGCTCGTCATCCAACATGTATGTGTTGCAGATGCCTCACCCCTAGCAATCGTCCGAGTACCGGTGAGCTTGGCTGACCCTGCCACATCCTGTTGTGCACATGTGTCCGTGCGGTGACCACCAGAATGTGAAACCCTGCCTGAACTAGATCTAGTACCCACCAAGGTTTGTGTGTCCGCACCGGTCTTGCGCAGGGAATGGAAACTCTTGGCCTGTGACTTTGAATAAGATGAGATTTTCTCCAATCAGATGTTGACCTGAAATCAGAGCTGTTTTATTTTCAGTTGGTCCAGCTGTGATATTGAAGGTGAAAATTGAGATACTCCGATTGAGATGTATAAATAGGGGCCAGAGGTAACATTCCAGTACCAGGTTTAGTAAAACATTTCTTAAAGTAATATCATACTCAGTACACTTAGGTGACCAAGTCTGGGAAAACGTCTCATTGCCTCCCTCTTATCTCCTCCATTTTGTTTCAGGGTAACAGTGCGCTCTCCAGCACCTTGGGCTATCAATCATATGTGAGCTCAGTGTGGTGAATGATATCTGTATACATATGTACCCTTAATGTGGAGGCTCCTTTAAGACCGGGTTTGGAACCCTGGGGGACTCCGCCTCCGGCTCCGCCCCCAGGAAGCTGTATATAAGGTTACGTTCAGTAGGCAGCGTGCAGTGAGCACACTTCTCGGCAGCTGTCTGGTTTTCTGGTTATTGAAGCCTTTGTGTTATCGAACTCCTCTCCTGAGTCGTAATCGAGGGTATCTCAATTTAATAACCAGACTACATCATGATGGACAGCGGTCTAAAGCCGGAGAAGCTCAATTTGGACACTCGGTCGTCGGAAGCCACTGAAATGTTTAAATACTGGCTCCGGTGCTTTGAGGCCTATCTGAATTCCTCAGAGACTGAAGTTGACGGACCTCGCAAGCTGAGCTTACTACATGCCCGGGTGGGCCACCGACTATCCCCCGTGATTGAGAAAGCTACGCCGTACGAAACGGCAGTCGAAATCCTACAGAAGCGCTTCGTAAAGCCGATAAACGAGGTACACGCCAGACATTTGCTCTCGACCTGCCGCCAGCGCTCCAGGGAAGCGCTATATGAATACTTGGAGAGACTCCCGGCGCTCGCCAGGAACTGCGACCATAAAGAGGTGACGGCAGAAGTCCACATGAACTTACATATTCGTGTCCGGTATCCGATCCACGTACATCCGGCAGCAGCTCCTAGAAGACGGAGCGAAGGACCTCCAAGGCACGGTAACGCTTGCCTCTTCCCTGGAAGCGGCCCAGAAATCGAACTCCCGGGACCACAGGCCCCGCACGCGGCCGCGCGGCGGCCAGACACGCCTACTTCCGACGTGCCATCGGCCTCGTGCGAGTCATGGGGCGGCCATCTTGGCGGCGGCCATCTTCAAAACTCAAAACGTGCGACCGACGGCGTCGGCCATTTTGTGAGTCCGATTCAACCGAGGACTCTGACTGCCCGCAACTAGGAGCGATCACGCTCAATCAATTTCGACCAAAGCACCTGCGAAACTCAATGATGCAGGTTCAAATTAACAGCCGCGACACCCCCTGCCTTTTTGACTCTGGGAGCACGGAGAGTTTTATCCATCCAGACACGGTAAGACGCTGCTCCCTGCGCACCTATCCCGCCTCCCAAACTATCGCCCTCGCATCTGGGTCTTTTTTGGTCCAAATCACGGGGTATTGTGCCGCGAACCTCGCTATCCAAGGCGCCAAATACGCCCGTTTTAAACTTTATGTCCTCCCTCACTTCTATGCCCCCTGCTGCTCGGTCTGGACTTTCAGTGCAGCCACCGAAGCCTGACCCTGAAGTTCGGCGGACCCCTGCCCCCGCTCACGGTATGTAGCCTGGCGACACTCAAAGTTGCACCACCCCCCCTCTTCACGAACCTCACCCCCGACTGTAAGCCCGTCGCCACCAGGAGTCGGCGGTACAGTGCCCAAGACATGACTTTCATCAAGTCAGAGGTTCAGCGGCTACTAAAAGAAGGGGTCATAGAGGCTAGCAACAGCCCTTGGAGGGCACAAGTACTGGTAGTACGCTCCGGGGAAAAACAACGTATGGTAGTGGACTATAGCCAGACCATAAACCGCTTTACGCAACTCGATGCGTACCCACTTCCCCGCATAGCAGAAATGGTGAACCAAATCACCCAGTATAGAGTATTCTCCACGGTCGACCTAAAATCGGCCTATCATCAACTCCCTATCCGCGCAGAGGACCGCCCCTATACGGCCTTCGAAGCAGCCGGTCGGCTCTTCCACTTCCTCAGGGTCCCTTTCGGTGTCACAAACGGAGTCTCCATTTTCCAAAGGGCAATGGATCAAATGGTGGACCAGTACGGCTTACGGGCTACATACCCGTACTTGGACAACATCACCATCTGCGGCCATGCCCAGCAGGACCATGACGAAAACCTGAGGAAGTTCCTCCAGACCGCCCGGGCCCTCAATCTGACATACAATAAACCACACAACCCGGTTAGTCATCCTCGGCTACGTCGTGGAAAACGGGGTCCTAGGGCCAGACCCCGACCGCATGCGCTCCCTTAAGGAACTTCCCCTCACCCGTAGCCTCAAGGCACTCAAACGGTGCCTGGGGCTCTTTTCCTATTACGCCCAGTGGGTCCCCAGATATGTGGACAAAGCCCATCCACTCATTAAGACCACGGTTTTTCCCCTGACAGCTGAGGCTCAGTCGGCCTTCAGTCGTATCAAGACCAATATCATCAAGGCCGCCATGCATGCGGTGGACAAAACCATTCCCTTCCAGGTAGAGAGCGATGCATCAGACGTCGCCCTGGCTGCTACCCTCAACCAGGCAGGCAGACTGGTAGCGTTCTTCTCCCGAACCCTCACCGCCTCGGAAATTCGACATTCTGCAGTCGAGAAGGAGGCACAAGCCATAGTGGAGGCTGTGCGGCACTGGAGGCACTACCTAGCCGGTAGGAGGTTTGCCCTCGTCACCGACCAACGGTCGGTCACCTTTATGTTCGATAACGCACAACGGGGCAAAATAAAGAATGATAAAATTCTGAGGTGGAGGATCGAACTCTCCACCTACACGTACGATATTACATATCGTCCGGGGAAGCTCAGTGAGTCCCCAGATGCCCTGTCCCGCGGCACGTGCGCCAACGTGCAGAAAGACCGTCTGCGGGCTATCCACGATGACCTCTGCCACCCGGCTTGCCCATTTCATCAAGTCCCGCAACCTACATTACTCCACCGAGGAGGTCAAGGCCATGACCAAGGCTTGCCAGATCTGTGCGGAGTGCAAACCGCACTTCTATCGACCAGACAAGGCCCGCCTGGTAAAGGCCTCTGGGCCCTTTTGAGCGACTTCAAAGGGCCCCTCCCGTCCACCAACCGCAACACCTACATCCTCAATGTCATCGACAAATTCTCCCGTTTCCCATTCGCTGTCACCTGCCCCTATATGACCTCGGCCTCCATAATCAACGCACTGCACAGCATCTTCACCCTGTTTGGTTTCCCCGCTTATATCCACAGCGACCGGGGTACATCGTTCATGAGCGATGAGCTGCGTCAGTATCTGCTCAACAAGGGCATCGCCTCGAGCAGAATGACTAGCTATAACCCGCGGGGAAACGGGCAGGTGAAGAGGGAGAACGTGACAGTTTGGAAGGCTGTTCTTCTAGCCCTACGGTCAAGAAGTCTCCCAATCGCCCGCTGGCAGGACGTCCTACCCGATGCCCTACACTCCATTAGGTCGCTCCTCTGTACGGCCAAGAACGAGACCCCTCACAACCGTTTGTTTGTCTTCCCCAGGAAGTCCACCTCTGGGGTCTCGCTTCCACGTTGGCTGACGACTCCGGGACCAGTTCTACTCCGGAGGCACGTGAGGAGCCATAAGACAGATCCACTGGTCGAGAGGGTCCAACTATTACACGCAAACCCTCAATACGCCTACGTCGAGCGCCCCGTCGAGCAGGCAGGACACCGTTTCCCTGCGAGACCTGGCACCCGCTGGCTCGCCCACCGACGCCCCCCCCTTCCACCGATGCTTCCCTCCCCGCACCGGCGGTCGACTCTGACAGCGCCCCCCCATAGCGCCCCCCTCCCCCCCAGCTGACGCCGGCACCAATCACCCTAGTCACCCCGGATACCCCCCCTGCTCCTACGCGGGCAAAGGCTCAGACAACCGTGCTCCTGGATATACCATCACCGAGGACGACCGTATCCGCCGCACCACCGCCGGAGCTGAGAAGGTCAACACGGGCAATCAGACCACCCAAAAGACTGAACTTGTAATTCCACTTCACCCCCGACGGACTACGCGTTTTTTTTTTAAAAATAGGGGGTGAATGTGGTGAATGATATCTGTATACATATGTACCCTTAACGCGGAGGCCCCTTTAAGACCGGGTTTGGAACCCTGGGGGACTCCGCCTCCGGCTCCGCCCCCAGGAAGCTGTATATAAGGTTATGTTCAGTAGGCAGCATGCAGTGAGCACACGTCTCGGCAGCTGTCTGGTTTTCTGGTTATTAAAGCCTTTGTATTATCAAACTCCTCTCCTGAGTCGTAATTGAGGGTATCTCACTCAGACAATGAGCACAAGCAGGTTATCAGATGATATGGGCATCATAGTTGATCGTGAACTCACCTGGATACCCACCAGTAACCTTCCAACAAAGAATAATAGCAATCAGAAGCGAGAACCCTGGCCATCATCTCCTCCCTATCCTGGTTGTGACACTGTCATTGTGAGCATTTGATAGGTTTTATGTTGTTTTGCTGGATGAGGCCCAATAGGCAGTGGTACATATCGTAGCATTAACAGTTTCAAATAGCCGATGGCTACCAAAAAGTCAAAGTGTCTACAAACCATTGAAGGATAATTTTCTCCATTATCGATTCGTGGCCGAATTGTAACTGTAAGAATGAATGTTTATGCTTTTGTTACAAATAATGAAGAAATTAAATCTTGGGACTCTGAGTCAAAATTAAAGACACGGTAGAAAGGTTTGCTCTCTGTCTTTTGTATAATAAAAGCATAAATCTGTTCTTTATAAAGCGATTTGATTATACATATCACATAGAGGAAACATTCCCCCAAAATGAGGGAGCAGAAAAAATGAAGCCAGCAAAGCTACGATGCTAAAAGGTATTTTAAAACTGCATTGGTATCAATGTTAAACATCTGACCATGGGAAAAGATGGAGATGATCGCTGTAAATTGTCTAAGGTTTCTTTCTTGTCCTGCAGCATTGAGAATTAACAACTACCGAGAAAATAATAAGTACAGTTTATAATGTTAGTTCTGAAATGCTCTTCCATGTTCTACATTGTGGATAATTTGCTTACTATCTTTTGTAGTAATGCCAGTAATTTATTTTTCCTTTAGAATCTCAGGACGCCGTTCTCCTATCTCTTTTTCCTCTTTGACCAGTCACTCACCGACCAGCACTAAACTGGTCAGTGCCTCTCGTCACGCTCGATTGGTTTCTCGCTTCAAGGACCTCTATGCCAATGAACGTCTAAATGCACAAAATCTCCTCCGACGTTATGTTGATGATCTAGAGATGGTGCAGAAAATAATATTCATTGCCACAACAGTAAGTGGAGAGTATTGTTTCGGCTTCAATAATGAAATCTAAACACAAGAGAAAGTGCATACATTTACAAGGATAGCGTAAGGACTGAATGGATAAAAATATCAGGAATGATTGAACAGGCTATGACACCTGATTGAGAGATGGCCTGATAGGTGTCCTTAAAGTTATGAAGGAGTTCAATGGGATATACACAGAGAAGAGGTTGCCACGTGGAGGGCAATCAAAAGCTAGAGACTATAAAACACAGGAGAATCCCTGATGAATTCAATAGGGAATTCAGAAATGTCTTTGCTTAGAGTAGTGAGAATGTGGAATTTGTTTAGACAAAGAGTAGTTGAGGCAAATAGCATGGATTGATTTGAGGAGAAACTAGATAAGTGTATAAGACCATAAGACATAGGAGCAGAATTAGGCCACTTGGCCCATCGAGTCTGCTCCGCCATTCAATCATGGCTGATATTTTCTCATTCCCATTCTCCTGCCTTCTCCCCATAACCCCTGATCCCCTTATTAATCAAGAATGGTGGGGGAGCTGAACAATGGCATAAACCTTTTAGAATGAATGGCCTGTTGTTTCTGTGCGTAACATTTTATGTAATTTTATTTCATTTGTGCTGCCTCACCTTCACTGGCTATTTCTTTGAAATTTTACTAAATTTGCATGGACATTGCAGAGAGATGCAAGAATTGTAGAGTAGTTGTAATGAGGGATTTGAATTATCCAAATATAGACTGGGGTGTTAGTAGTGTAAAGGGTAGAGAAGGAAAAGAATTCCTAGCATGTTTAAAGGAAGGTTTTCTGCAGCAGTATGTTTCCTGTCCAATGAGAAGGGAGGCACTACGGTTCTTGGGAATGAGGTGGGCCAATGGGCGGGATTCTCCGACCCCCCGCCAGATCGGAGAATTGCCAGGGGGGCGGCGTAAATCCTGCCCCGCCACGCCGACGCTGCCCGCGATATTCTCTGGCCCCCCCCAAATCCCGTTGACGTGAATCGCGCCGTGTGCCTCGGAGACTGGCGGCGACCGGCGTGGTGCAATGGGCCCCGGGGCCGCCCCAATTCTCCTGCCGGATGGCCCGAAGTAAATTGAACCACCTATTGAACGGCGTCAACCAGTCGTGCCAGTTGACGGCAGCCAGCACGGAGGTAGGGGTCGGCATGGGGCGGCTGCTGGAGAAGTGACGGCACGGCAACAGGTGGTGGGAGGGGTCGCAGGAGCCGTTGGAGCGTGAGGGCGGGGGAGGTTCTGGGGAGGGGGGGTTGGGGAGGGTGCATGCCGGGGAGGAGGGGGGGGTGTGTGCCGAGGGGGGAGGGGTTGAGGAGGGTGCGTGCCGGGAAGGGGGGGGTGCCTGGCCATGTGCCAGCTGGCAACAGACGCGACCATGCAGCCCATGGCACCTGGCTGCGGGGGGGGGGGGGGGGATAGATTACACGTCATCATTGCCCATAACCCCCCCCCCCCCCCAGCCAGGTGCCATGGGCAATGATGACATATCATCTATCCCCCCCCACCCCTTGCCGGCCGTTATGTTTGGTCATCACCCAGCGATGTTGGCCGCCGTGGCGGGAGCCGCACTTCTACATGTTGCCCTGGGGAGCTGGCGCAGGAGCGTGCCAGGGAGGCGGCGGAGGCTTCCGCAGAGGAGCGTGCCGCAGGGAGGCAGGCGGCAGCCGCCCAGGCTGGAGGGCCGGCCGCACGACAGGAGGAGGAGGTGGTGGTGCTACGGCGACGGAGACGCCCGATGAGGCCCCGTGTGTACCGGCCCCGCTCGTCGTACCAGGACCTCACGGACCGGGCATGCAGGAGGTGACTTAGGACGAGCTGGGAAACCTTCGCCCATATCTGCCATCTCCTGGCATCGCATGGCACTGGGGGAGGACACCCTCTCCCCATGGCCGTCAAAGTTACAGTGGCCCTGAACTTTTTTGCCACGGGGTCATTCCAGTCGCCGAGTGGGGATCTGTCTGGCATCACTGCATCCCCGCAGTGATGGACGCCCTGTTTGCCATTGCGGACCGCTATATTCAGTTTCCTGTGGACCGCGCTCACCAGGAATCCTGGGCAGCGGGATTCGCTGCCCTGGCCAGAATGCCCATGGTCCAGGGGGCGATCGATGGGATACACGTCGCCGTGCGGCCACCTGCGGATAACAGGGCCGTGTTCACGAATAGGAAGGGGACCTTTCCATGATCATTCAGGTGGTCTGTGACCACCGCATGAGGATCCTGCACGTCTGCCCCCGGTACCGGGGCAGTGTACATGACTCATTCATATTTGCGCAATCGATCATCCCCGCCATGTTCGAGGGACGCCTCCCCCGGCTGTGGGGCTGGTTGCTGTGCGACAGGGGTTACCCGTTGCGATCGTGGCTGATGACGCCTATACGGAGGCCACAGACTGATGCGGAGAACCGCTACAACGATGCCCATGCAGCGACCAGGGTGTGGTCGAGAGGTGCTTTGGACTGCTAAAGATGCGCTTCGGGTGCCTGGACCGCTCTGGAGGGGCCCTCCACTACCCGTCAGATAGGGTCGGCCGCATCGTTGTGGTCTGATGCGTCCTGCACAACATAGCCCAGCAGAGGGGCGATGTGTCGCAGGCAGAGGAGGGGAGGAGGAGGAGCAGCAAGACGAGGAGCTGACCTCCCTAGATGAGGAGGATGGGGGCAAAGTTCAGGACTGATGGGCTGGACATGGACGTGAGGCTGCCCACCGTTACCGGCTGGGCCAGTGGGCACGGGAAAGGCTGATAGCCGCCCAGTTCACTGACTAGGGGGGCGTGGGAATCGCCGAGCATGGGCACAGACTACACACCACGGCACCAGCCTACCACCCTCACCCTCACCCCACCCACCCAACACCAAACACCCTCATCCCACCCGCATGCACACCACCCCTCCATTGCATATCCACCTACGGCACAACGGGCCAGGCTCACACGGTCGTCAGTGGAAGAGTGTCTGTTGCAGGCCATGGAGGATGATGACAACCCGCTCTGCGATGAGCTCTGGGCTCTACATTGTTGGACAATGACTGACCCATGGCCACAGTACCACCCTCCACCTGGACCATCCCTGCATATGGCCGTGCCACCACAGCGCATGGTCCCGTCGTCTGCCCGGGGGGATGGCGAGGACGACCCGGGGGGAGGGGGGGGGTACACTCACCTGAGGCCGACGTTCTATCACCCCTCACACACACACTGGCGCTCACCTCACACCACCCCCTGCACGCATCGGACAGAGCACAAAGGCAGCTTCTCTAGGTGTGAAAGTGATTTTAATAACAAACAGTTCATACACGTGCCCTAGCCCCTATAACTCATCTGTGCCCTGCACCCGTGCCAACTTACTCAGTGTCTAATTTTTTGGCCTTACGTGCCCTTTGACTACGTCTAGGTGGTTCCCCAGACTGTGCAGCAGAACTGGAGGTGGACACCTGTGATTCCTGCCCTGTGACTAGGGACCCCTTTGGCGGCCGTTTCCTGGGGCGGCCTGGCCTAGATGGACCAGGATGCGTCTCGGGAAACTGGGATGGCGAGCTGCCAGCCTGTCCTGCCCATTGCCCACCAGATGCACCTGGGACGGAAGTGGGGGGGGGAGTCCGAGGTGTTGTGGTGTTCCGGGACCTCCCCTACAGGGGAACCCGGAACAGGCCCAAGCACCTCCTCCTCCCTCTGGGTGCCTGATGGCCCCGTGCCTCTACATGGGTGAATGTCTCTGCGATGGTGGAGGGTGTAGGAGATAGAAGTGGCTTAATGACGTGCTCCTCATCCGACCCGAAGTCGGGGGTCCCCTGGAGTGGTGATTCCTGTCCATCCGTCCCCTGTGTGTGGGTGTCGTGTGCGTCAGTGTCCTGGGCGTCGGTGTCCTGTGTGTTAGGGCCCTGTGTGTTAGCGTCCTGTATGTTGGTGTCCTGTGCGTCAGTGTCCTGTGCGTCAGTGTCCTGTGCGTCAGTGTCCTGTGCGTCGGTGTCCTGGGTCGGCTGCGACGGGGGCCTGTTGCTATGGCTGCCTTCCTCGTCGCTGGGTGTGGCCCGCCGGCGTCGCCGCACTCGCACTAGATGGGGGCGTCGTATGCCTGGTGCACCGGGTCTGTCCCTGGCTTGTGGGCGCCCGGCACGTCCTGGGGGCATTGTATGCCTGATGGGCCGGGTCTGTCCCTGTCTCGTGGCCGCCCTGGAACGTCCTGGGGCGGTCGGCATCCGCGGGGACGGGTGGGTCAATGGTTGGTCCTGCAATACACAATACAGCATGCACGGTTAGACACGCAGACAGGGATAGGGGGCAGGGAGGATATGGCGGAAGGGAGGATATGGGGGAAAGTGCGATATGGGGGAAAGGGCGATATGGGGGGAAAGGGAGCTATGGGGCAAGAGGGGATATGGGGCAAGGGGGGATATGGGGCAAGGGGGGATATGGGGGAAGGGGGGGACAGGCAGTGGGGGGTCTCACTTGGTGGTGCGCCCCCGACCTCTGCATCCACAACCTGCCGGTCCTCGGGTCCGCCTGCAAGTTCCAGGGCCCTCTCCTCATCGATGGTGAGTGGTCGCAGTTCGGGTGGACCCCCTCCGATCCTCTCACGCTCCCGGTTGTTGTGAGCACACTGCTCCTGTGGGGGGCGGGAGGGGGAGGGGGAAGGGATAAAGGGCAACAGTGTTAGGCAGACATATACATGCGGACTAGCGGTTGTGTGTATGTTGGCACAGGTTCACAACCCATCCTGCCACTGCAGCCTGCATGGGTGGGGCAGCCATGTTGGTTGCAGCTAGGGCTGTGCTGGCCATTGGGGGTGAGGGGGGGGGGGGCTGGTACTCACCCTGGCTGCCCTGACAAGGTCATTTACCTTCTTGTGACAATGGACGCCTGTCCTTGCTGTCATGGCCATGGTGCTAATGGCCTCTGCCACCTCCCTCCACAGGTGGCGGCTGAGGCGTGGTGCGACCCTGGGGCTGTGTCCGGGGTACTGGGCGGCGGGCGGCCATTTGGCCGGGTCTCTGGGGGCGGGGGGGGGGGGGGGGGGGGGGGAGGGGAGGGGATCTTTGGTGCTGCAACGTCGCGCGTGTCCGTGACGGGTGATGCCGTCATGAATGGCGCCATGCTAGCCCATTCCCGGCCGGAGAATTCGCGACGTTCCGGGGGGCCCGACGCCGGAGTATTTTGCGCTGTTTTTGGCGCCTGCGTCAGGCCATCATAGTGATCATAAAGTTTAGGTTGTGCTGTCTGAAACGTTAGACACTTTGACCAGTTTATACTATAACTAATTTACCCAGGTGTCCTTACTCATGAGACTAACAAAGGACAAGAGTGGATTTGTGGTTCAACCCGATTTTATTACAAAATCTTATTATCCAAACTCTATCAACAAAAGCAGCTCTTAATCCTTAAACTGCTGTACTATGTATCTGAGACCCTGATACTACCCATGCAGTTGAGCTTGGCAGGCTACTCTGCGGGGGTACGACTCTTTGCTGCAGTCTGCCGATTTTGATGACCTTGCCTCTGAACTCCGGGTCTTCTTTGCAAAGGCTGGTCTCGCATGCCCTCTTCCACAGTTACCGTGCCTTCTCTAGGTGTTTGATTCTTCACTCGGGGTGGAGTCTTCACTGGGAGTGGCAGCCAGGTGTCTCTTCTTATACCTTCTCTCTTTTGCGTGCTTCTGGTAAGTTCTCTGGCTTCCAGCCAATGAAGTTGTTTGGGGGGGGGGGGGGGGGGGGGTCACACTACCCAATGGAATTGCTGATTCCCTATATGGAAGATGCTAGGGGTACCCTAGGTGTCCATCCCCCGGAGCATATGTAGCCTTTCCCATATATGGTAACTGTTGCCATTAAGTCTGGCCGTTAGTGGAACTGGGGTGCCTGTGAGCCTGACTGATAATGGCCAATACACAAAATAATGTCCTTATTTGGTCAAGGACCAGCACCTCTGGTCCCAGCTTCCAGGCTGTCCAGACTTGCCCTTGCCCACCTCTGAACCTGTGTCTGTGTTTACTTCACCTGTCCAAATTCCCATCAGGCTTGCCTGCTGTTTAATTTAGAATGTCCAATTCTGTAACTGGCCTCGCATTTCAGGCCCTTAGCCACAGTTGGCTGCAGAAAAGGACAAAGAACAATGCAGTTTAAAAATAATTAACCGGGGGGAGCTCACTTCAGTGGGGTGAGCGTGGATCTGGGCTGGATAAATTGGCAACAAAGAAAGGCAGAGAAAACGGCAGTTGAACAATGGGCTTACCTTTAAAGAAGAAATAGTTTGGGCACATGGTGGGACAAGATAGGACAAACAAATTCAGAGCTCCTTGGATGGTGAAAGAGATAGAGATGAAGATGAAGAAGAAAAAGTGTGCTTATGACAGGTGTTGGGTAGGTAAAAAAGCTGAGAAGTAGGGTGAATATGGAAGGTCCAGATGTGAGGTAAAAAGCAGATAAGAGAAGCAAAGAGGGAGTATGAAAAGATTCAGGCAGCTAACATAAAAGAGAATCCCAAAGTCTTCAATAGCATATAATAATAAAAGGGTGGTAAAAGGAGGGCTGTGGCTGATAAGGGATCAACAAGGGGATTTTCACATTGCTGAGGTATTAGATGAATACTTTGCATCTATTTTTACCAAGGAAGAAGTTTCTACCCAGATCATGATGAAGAGGAATAATTCAGAGTCTGTACTTAAAGTTGATAAAGCACCAGGACCAGATGAGATACATCCAAGAATATTCATAGAATTTACAGTGCAGAAGGAGGCCATTCGGCCCATCGAGTCTGCACCGGCCCTTAGAAAGAGCACCCTACCCAAGCCCACACCTCCATCCTATCCCCGTAACCCAATAACCCCACCCAACCTTTTTGGACACTAAGGGCAATTTAGCATGCCAATCTACCTGACCTGCACATTTTGGGCTGTGGGAGGAAACCAGAGCACCCGGAGCAAACCCGCGCAGGCACGGGGAGAACGTGCAATCTCCGCACAGACAGTGACCCGAGCCCATATTGAGGGAATTGAGGATGGAATTGCAGAGGCACTGACCGTAACTTTTCAGTCTTCCTTTGACTCAGTGTTGGTAGCAGAGGACTAGAGAATTGTAAATGTGACATCCTTTTTCAAGAAAGTTGGGGTGGGAAATTTTCTGCCCCCCATTTTTGGTGGGTGGGAATGGTGGTTGGGATGGAGAATCGAAGGAGTCTCAAAATGGCAGGATTTCCCTGCTCTATTGTCCCCAGCCCCACCAATGATGTTCGGGGGTTCCGCTATGAAAGGCCGGGAACTCCATTATGACACATATAAATATCATTTGCGGCTTCCGTGCTGTATTATCCCCCCAGGATAGGCTTTCCTTTCCCTGCCGACACAACATCAAGTTGACAGGGTTTACAACTGGTCCTGACAAATGGGGACCTGGCGAATGGTCCCCGCCAGGGCGCACAGGGAAATACAGCCCCAAAGAGGAACAGGGTCATGCCGGGCAGTACCCTGTTACTGCACCCCCCGAATGCCAGGGGTGGGCTTCCATTGGGGAGACTCTGTGTGGAGTGGTTCCCTGGGGGATTGGGGAGGGGGAGGGGAATTAACGGGTCTGTGGGGGGGGGTTCCCTAGTCTTTGGGGGTTGGTGGTTGTTCTGTGGGATACTTGGTTTCTTATTTTTATTGTTTTTAGATCGTGTCGCCCTTTTAAAAGGGCACACCGATCTGTCAGGGACCGAGGTTGCTGGTGGTGCAGGCTCCGCCTGATGCTGTGGAACCCCTCTCCAGGTTTCTATTGACAACGTGTCAAAAAATACAGTGGGAAGAACTAGCAGTACGGCCGGCAAGCTACACTCTGCTTTTCCCGCCTGACTTGGCACATTGTCAAAAAAGAGAAAATTCCACCCATTGTGTATGGACAAGCCCAGCAACTACAAGCTAGTCAATTCGAGGGGGAGATGGTGGGGTGTGGTAGGAATGTCACTGGACTAGTAATTAAATGGCCCAGGTTAGCCCTGTGGAGACATGGGTTCAAATAGAATTTGAATTCAGTTAATAATCTGGAATATAAAGCTAGTCTCAGTAATAGTGACCATCTGAAATTGAGGTCAAGCAACAAATGCTGGCCTTGTCAGTGATACCCAGATCCCTTAAAAAATAAATAATAAAGAAAAACTTTGGTGTTGGGGAAGCTTCTAGAAACAATAATTTGGAACAAAATTATTAGTCAATTGGGAAAATTCAGGTTAATTAAGGAAAGACAGCACAAATTTAAGGACAAATTGTGTTCAACTAATTAGCTGGAGATGTTTGAAGAGGTACCAGGGAGGGTTGTTGAGGGTAATGCTGTTGACATGGTGTACATAGACTTCCAAAAGGCATTCATTCGATACATGCCACTCAACAGATCTGTGAGCACGTTCATATGTTTTGATCCTGTCCAAAGCTAGAGGAATACTGGAAGGAGGTTTTTAGGGTAATTTCTGAAGTGGTGCACATGAAACTGGACCCGGGCCCCCGGGTGGCCATATTCGGGGTGTCGGACCAGCCAGGGAAATGGGTGTGGAGGCAGATGTTGTAGCCTTCGCCTCGTTGATCGCCCGAAGGCGGATCATGATGGGATGGAGAGCAGCCTCTCCACCCTGTGCCCTGGCATGGCGGGGGGACTTGTTGGAATTCTTGACTCTTGAGAAGGTTAAGTTTGAACTGAGGGAAAGGATGGAGGGGTTCTACAATTCATGGGCATTATTCATCATACACTTTCAAGAACTGGATAACATCCAACATTAGTTTTGGGGGGGGGGATTTTGGGGGGAGTGGGGCGGTGTGTGTTGATGGTGACGATGGGTGATTCCTGATTTCTTTTTGTCATTTGTTTGTGTGAACATGCGGGCTAATGTTTGGGGTTTGGTGGGAGGATGGGATCGTTGTTGTTGATATGAGGATTGACATATTTGTTACTGATTATTGCTTGTGGTTGGTGGGTGTAAATTTGGGAAACAATGTGAAAACGGAGGAGAATAAAAAATATTTTTTTAAAAACCAGACCTGTGAGCAAATTAGTAGCTTATGGAATAAAAGGGACAGTAGTAACCTGAATACAAAATTTGCTGAGTGAGAGGGTAGAGAGTAATGGTTAAAAGGATGTTTTTCAGATTAATGAAACATTTGTGGTAGCAGAGGCCCGTATTGAGACTCTTACACTTTATGATATATATTGATGATCTAGATCTTGGTGTACAGGAAAAATTTCAAATTTTTCAGATGATATGAAAGTTAAAAGCATTCTGAACTGTGAAGAGGATGGTGTAGAACTGCTAAAGGACATAGACAAGTTGAAGGGTGGACAAGTGGCAGATGAAGTCCAATACAGAGAAATGTGATGTTATTTATTTTGGTAGAAAACATACAGAGAGATAATAGAAAATAAAGAGTACAACTCTAAAGGAGTTGCAGGGGCAGAGGGAGTAATGTGTATATTTGCATAAGTCATTGAAGGTTACAAGACAAGTTAAGAGAGCAGTTAATAAAGCATACAGCATCCTAGGATTTTTTTAACAGAGACAATAGGTACAAGAGAGGTTATGTTAAACTTGGATGAAACACTCTTTCAGCCTCAATATTGCACCCAGTTCTGGGAACCACATGTTAGAAAAAATGTAAAGGCATTGGAGAGAGTGCAGAAACAATTCATGAGAATGGTTCTATTATGTCGATAGTTTGGAGATGTTGGGACTATTTTCCTTGGAGAAAAGAAGGTTAAGAGGAGACTTGATAAAAGTATTCAAAATCATGAAGGATCTGGCCAGAGTAAATAGGGAGAAACGTTTCACACCTGTGGTTGGACGGAGATCAAGTTGGCACGGATTTAAAGTAATTGACAAAAAAAGGAATAAAGACATGAGATACTTTTTCATACACTGAGTGGAATGCGAAACCTGCAAGAGTGAGGTGGAGGCAAGATCAATTGAGGTATTCAAAGGGATTGGATTACAGTATTATCTGAAAAGGGGTTATGGGGAGAAAATGGGGGAGTGGCACTAAATGAATTGCTCATTCAGAGAGCAGGTGCAGAAACAACAGGATGAAAAGTATCCTAAATGCTGGAACAATTCTATGATTCTGTGCTTCAATACTAAAGGCTTGTAATAATTCAGATTTTATACAAACAACTATTGTCCAAGAATCAATGGGTGCTAAATTCAGGCTTTTAACCTCCCAAACTGGGCATCAGTTGATCAATATTTCTTGATTTGCGTGGTATTTCCTCTTCTCTCAGCTATGGCAGAGTCCTGTATCCTGGATGTGATGAATGCGTAATGTGCCTTTAAGATCATGCATGTAATGTTCCTTTAAGACCGGGTTTGGAACCCTGGGGGACTCCGCCTCCGGCTCCACCTCCCAGGGGCTGGATATAAGGTGACGTCCTGTGGGCGGCGCTCAGTGAGCACTCATCTCTCTGGCTGGCGAAGTCCTCTGTTTATTAAAGCCTTCGTTTTACGAGTACACTCATGTCATGATTGAGGGTATATCACTGGACTTTGCTCAATAACTAACCTTAATTTAAAAAAAACTCAGTCCAAAACCATAACAATTCCAATCATCTCAGTATTCCCTTACATTCGAGAAGATTGAAGGATTATCTGATCTCAGTGTTTAAAATTTAAAAAAAGATTTAATTGGGTAGATACAGAATAAATATTTCCTCTGATGAGGAATCTTGAACAAGGGGAAATAATCTTAAAGTCAGAGCGAGGTCATGTAAGAAGGACATCAGGAACCGCTTTTTCACATAAAGACGAGTAGAAATCTTACCCTAAACTGCCAGTGAGTGGGGTTCAGGTGCCCTCTGGTTTGGGGGGGTTAAACGGATGTGTGGGACGGGTTGGTGCCAGGGTAATGCTACACATGCCAGCACCCATACTGCCCGCCATGGCTTGTGCCCTGTTCACAAAGGCCACCAGCTGCCCACCACCTGTGCTTCACGCGTCCGACTGCCTAACACTGTGCATTTACTGTCCTCACCCCCCCAACCCACTTCATTGGACATGCGGCCCTACATCTTCGCAGAGCATCGGGCACTTTTTATCTTTTTAAAGCTAATTTTCCTTTTTCAACATCGTTCTCTAGCTGCTTCCTGGTCAGTGGGCCCGAGGTCTGCGTTGGAACAACCAAGTGAGCCCCTACCGAGTTGTGGTGGCACGATCCTTACACCACCCCTGCTCCCCCACAATACCCATCACCCCGTGATCCAGTCATGTGTCATGTCTTGTGTCTTGCAGCATCACCTGGCAACGAGGCAGGCCCTTCTGGGGTCCCTTGCCACCAACCCCAACCCAAGCGAAGAGTCGGCAATGGACAGTGAAGAGAGCCCCAAAACGCCAGACCGTGACACCCCGGAGCACCAGTCTGGGATGACACTGACTTCCCGTCACAGCTGTCTCCAACCCTCCACCATCCCAGAGGCACTCACCTCGGCTGGGCATTATAGTGAAGAGGCTCCTGGGGCACTATTTTGTGTGCGCCACACATGTGCAGTGGTACATCAGGTGGAGATGGAATCCCTGAGGGGATGGACAAATGGAGGGCGGCCCGACCCCAGGGACTAGCTGCCGTCCAGGTGGGTCTTGGGCTTCTGGAAGGGATGGTCCCATCGATAATGGAGATGCAGACACAGAGCCGGAGACGACAAGAGGGGCTGTCAGAAACCCTCCCGTGCCTGGAGGTGCAGCTGGACGAGTCCAGAGGTGGTGTTGACTATGCGTGCTACCCAGGACAAAACCGAACAGCGGGCATCCAAGGTGGAGGCCTTGGGGGCAAAGGTATTGGCCATGGGTCAGGATGTCCAAGGCCTGGGGCACTCTATGCAAGCAGTGGCCAGGGCCCAGGACAGGGCTGCCCTGTCACAGGCAGCTATGTACTTGGCCACCTAGATATTGCAGTGACACTCCAGAGCTTGGCCCGGTCACAATGGGTTATGGCTGAGGGCATTGACGACATTGCCCGGGCACTGGCTAATCAGAGCCCGACCCAGAGGAAGGTGGCACAGTCACTGAGTGATGTGGCACAGTGCCAGAGGGAGGTGGTCCACTCCCTGTGCTCCATGACAGCAAGCATTGAGACTCTGGATGGTGTTGAGCTTCTTTAGTGTTGCCTAACAACATTATCAACTTACGTGGAGCACCAGGGATCTTCGTAGAGCGGATTGCCTTCATCCCATGGACCAGACCCGCTGTTAATGCCAATCCAGAGCCCACACCCCTTGGTGAGGCAGTTAGGAATCACAAAGGGGATGGGGGTGGGGAGGTGGTGAGGGGGGCCTGTGCGGGTGGGATGGGTGTTTGTACCATCGGCCAGGTCCCCTAGTCGCTGATCCTGGAGGCAGTTAGATCGCTCCTGCGCGCCGGTCCTGGCACACTTGTTTTGCGGCCTCCTGTGCCTGCCTGGTCGCTATGCCCTGTCTATCCAGGCCTACCTCCACATTCTCCTCATTGGACAAGGCCTGGTGTTCATCTCCCTCCTCCAGCATGTTGCTCCTCTGCTGCACGATGTTGTGGAGGACATAGCAGGCCCTATTAGTGCAATACTGGAGGCCCCCCTCAAGAGTGGCATGGTGGTGCAGTGGTTAGCACTGCTGCCTAATGGCGCCGAGGTCCCGGGTTCGATCCTGGCCCCAGGTCACTATATGTGTGGAGTTTGCACATTCTCCCCGAGTCTGCATGGGTCTCACCCCCACAGCCCAAAGATATGCAGGGTAGGTGGATTGGCCATGCTAAATCCCTTAATTGGAAAAAAACATTTGAATACAAAAAAAGAATGGTCCAGGCTCCTGAACCGCATCTGCAGGAGGCTGATGCACCCCTCGATCCTGCCCCTGGTCGCTGTATTGCTGTAGCGGTTTTCTGCAACGGTTGACCCCTGTCGCCCAGGAGCCAAAATCTCACCCGGTGGTGCGCCTTGAAGGTGCCAGGAGCTGTCGAATGTGCCAGGACAAGATATTGTGCAGACTTACCAAGTATTGGGCGCAGACGTGCATGATGTGCATCTCATGGTCACACACTCAGCTGCATGTTTATCGAGTGAAACCTCTTTTGGTTTGTGAAGATGGGCCCGTCACGGGCCTACCCTTGTAGAACGACATGCATCCCATCACTCACCCTCTGGACCTGGGGCATCCCCGCGATGGAGGCGAATCCCGCTGCCCAGGCATCCTGGTGGGCTTGGTCCACACTGAATTCGATATATTGTGCCGACCGGGCATACAGGACGTCCATGATGGCGCAGATGCACCTGTGCACCGAGATCTGTGAGATCCCGGACAGGTCCCCACTAAACGTTCAGGAAGACTGTCACCTTGACTGCCTCTGGGAGCAGGTATCCACTCCTGTACCTCTGCGGTTCCCGGTGCGCCATGGTCCTGCAGATATGTCGCACTGTCCCCCTGCTCTGCCAGAGTCTTCAAAGGCATGCCCGATCAGGCAGGTCCTCGAATGACAGGCACTGCCGCTACACACGAGGCCTGATGCAGCGCCTCCTTCCTACCTCCTCCTCGACCTATTGTGTGACCAGCTTTCCATCCTCAGCAGCTGGCTTCTGTTCCTCTGGGGCAAGCTCCACTCTGAGCTTCCTGCTCGTACAGCCTCAGTTCGTCCCCCAGGGCTGCGGCAGCTAGGATAAAAGCCACCATTCCTGGTTGGATTCTGAAGTCCATTATCTGCAGGGGATGAAAGGCAGACATGTTAGCATGGTGCGTACTACCCTTGACCAACCATGTCCTACACGGTGGCCCATGTTGGCACTGCAGCCCCTTCCTCCGCATGAACCCCTCCACTCCTCTCCCATTCCCATACCCACCCCTGGAAAATACTGAGTCAAGCCCGTTAATGATATGCCAACGACGTTTACTGTATGTGCAGAGTAGAACGAATTGCGCCACTGTCGAGGCACCGGAGCATGGCATTCTGTCGGGCGTCACACGTCGGCCACGATTTTTGGCTCACGCACGATTCTCCGTCCAATTGCCTTTCCCGATTCCAGCACCCAGTCAAACCACGTTAACCCCAGGTTTTTAACCGTTAAATTGCCCACTACATTTACAATCCAATTTCCTAAAACTTCCAATCTTCACACTAGCAAATGTTGGGGCGTGGTCTGGGATTTGACAGAGATGTTAAAATGATTACAGAACAGAACAAAATAGATAGAAAAAGACTGCTTGCACTGACTCTAGAACTAGGGGGCATAGTTATAATATTAAAAGAAAGATATTTGGGACAGAAGGCCTGTGGGGAGGGTAAAAAATCAGCGTGGGCAAGTTGGGTTAAATATAATGGACTGGATTCTCCGATTCTGTGGCTATGTCCGCAGGATCCGTCTGGTGTTACGACCAGAATGTCGGCGCCCGGTGAGGGGCTAGCAGCCGCGGCGCGTACCCGGCTTTACCTGTGGATACGGCCGCAGAATGGCCGGGTCCGTGGCCGTGCACGTGCACGGCGGCGGCCTGTGACGGGCACACCGTATACCATGGCGCCGGCTGCACGCGGACCCGGCCTGCTGAATATTGCTCCCTGTAACCAGCCTCGCCACCCCCGGACCACTCCCCACCAGTCCCCCCAGCCCCCGCCGAAGCCCCCTCCTGCCAGCAGAACGGCTCCCCCTCGACTGTGGCGGCGCTGGACACAGTCCGCAGCCACCACGCGATATCCCCGAAAAGTGAGAGGCCACGCGCTCCATTGGGGGCGAAGCATCGGGAAGGGCCTCCTATGTCCTGAGGCTGTCCCGACGGCGTGTGATGTATTCCCCGAGTACGCCGCCCCTGATTCCAGCGTAAAAATGGATTCTCCGGCCGATTAGCGAACGTGATTTCGGCGTCGGCGATTGGAGAATCCAGCCCGACGTTTCTGTTTTGTAATGTCTCTGTAATTTTATACTTACAGATAATTTGGGATCGGAAAGACCCACTGTCACCTTTGTAGATGTGCATGACACAATACATCATACACACATGTGTTTGTGATGTAAATTACTGCATTATTGTTCATAAACTGAAGAAAATATTTTGTAACACTGTTAGGTAACACGGCCCCTTTAAGATTGTCACAATATTTAGTGCAGTGACACATACTAGCACAGGGTGGCAGTGCAGACAGCAGTATTCCTGAATTCGGCACTGGTATTTGAAGCGAGTGGGATGTTCCTTTTCACCCTCCACCATTAGGGAACTAGTGCGATGTTTGAAGTTGGAGTCTAGGAACTGAGCTAGTATATTAGTGAGAGGTATCGTAGAATAGAATCATAGACTCCTTTTGGTGCAGAACGAGGCTATTCGGCCCATCGGGTCTACACCTACCCTCTGAAAGGGCATCCCACCTAGGCCAACTCCCCCGCCCTATCCCCGTAGCCCCATTTAACCTTTGGACACTAAGGGCAATTTATCATGGCCGATCCACCTAACCGCACATCTTTGGACTGTGGGTGGATATTAGAGCACCCGGAGGAAACCCACGCAGACACAGGGAGAATGTACAAACTCCACACAGTCACCCAAGGTGATAATCAAACCAGAGCCCCTGGCGCTGTGAGGCAGCAGTGCGAACCCTGTGTTTCCCTTAGGTAGGGCATTGTTCATTGCTGAAAGTAAAAATTACAGGGTGCGTGGTAAACCACTGTGTTCCTATATTAAGGGTTGTACGGTAGAACCTGCACTACAGGTTCACCTGGGCCCCTGCATGCTAGCTCCACCCAGGAGCCGGGTTATAAATATGCGTGGCCTTCAGCTCGCAGCCATTTCGCCAGCTGCTGTAGGAGGCCACACTTCAGATACTAATAAAGCCTCAGTTTGAATTCAACTTCGTCTCCAGCCAAATTGATCGTGCCTCAATTTATTAGTGTCTGATTCAGATCCGGTTTAAACCAGATCGACTGCAGCTGGATCCACACGCAAGCGACGCCAGAAAGGACTTTCAGCACTGGCTAGCTTGTTTTGAAGCGTATATCAACGCGGCGCGACCCCTGTTCCAGAGGCTCAGAAGATTCAAATCTTGTACTCCAGATTCAACTCTAAAATCTTCCCGCTGATCCAGGATGCGCCCAATTACGCTGATGCTATGACTCGACTCAAAGAGAGTTATGAGCAGAAGACGAACACGCTCTTCGCCAGACACGCGCTCGCAACGCGTACTCAACTACCTGGTGAGTCAATCGAGGACTTCTGGAGGGCCTTGATCCCACTAGTTCGGGACTGTGACTGCCAGGACGTTACAGCTAAGGAGCACTCAGACCTCCTTATGAGGGACGCTTTTGTAACTGGGATTGGGTCCGATGTTATCAGGCAGCGGCTCCTAGAAGGGGCCACGCGCGACCTCGCAGAGACTAAAACACTAGCGTTTTCTATGACGGTCGCCCTGTGCAATGTACAGTCCTACGCCCCCAACCGCGTGGCCCACTCCTCCTACACTTCATGGGCCCCACAGGCAGCCGCCCCAGCGGGGGCGCTACCCACCCAGTACGCCTGCGCTACGTGTCAGCCAGTGATCTCCGGGGGGCCCCAATGCTATTTTTGCAGCCAACAAAGACACCCTCGCCAACGCTGCCTGGCCCGCGCTGCCCTTTGTAAGGCCTGCGGGAAGAAGGGCCACTACGCAGCGGTGTGCCAGGCCCGCTCAGCGGCAGCGGTCGCCCCCACAACCCCCGGTCACGGACAACGGGCGCTGCTATCCTCCCCTCCTCCCCAGGCCATGTGCGAGCAATGGGCGCCGCATCTTCTCCCCCGCACAACACGTGTGTTTCATGGGCGCCGCCATCTTGCTCCACCCCCGCAACGTGCGTTCCATGGGCGCCGCCATTTTCTGACCCCCAGGACCTCTGGTCGCCGCCATCTTGTCCACCCCGCAGCACACGGAGACCAATGGCGTTTCAGGACCCCAACGCAGCGGCCGCCTCACTACCAGACGATCAACCACGACTCGCATCCATGGTAATCGACCAGTCCAGACCACACACTCTGACCAACGCATCCACCAGCGTGAAAGTCAATGGCCACGTGACCTCCTGCCTACTGGACTCCGGGAGCACCGAGAGCTTTGTACATACAAATACAGTAATGCGCTGCTCCCTTAAGGTACACCCTTCCAATCAAAGTATCTCCCTGGCCTCCGGATCCCATCGCGTATCGATCCGGGGGTACTGCATGGTCACGCTCACAGTCCAAGGCGTAGAGTTCCACGGTTTTCGCCTCTACGTCCTCCCTAACCTCTGCGCTGCACTTATCCTTGGCCTGGATTTTCAGTGCAACCTCCAGAACCTGACCCTTAAATTCGGCGGACCCTTACCACCCCTCAGTGTGTGCGGCCTTGCGACCCTAAAGGTCGATCCTCCTTCGCTCTTTGCCAATCTAACTCCAGATTGCAAACCCGTCGGCACCAGGAGCAGATGGTACAGCACCCAGGATAAGGCCTTCATCAGGTCCGAGGTCCAGCGGTTGCTTCAGGAGGGAGTCATCGAGGCCAGCAACAGCCCCTGGAGAGCTCAAGTGGTAGTGGTTAAGTCTGGGGAGAAAAATTGAATGGTCGTGGACTACAGCCAGACCATCACCAGGTACACGCAGCTCGACGCGTACCCCCTCCCACGCATATCTGACATGGTTAACCAAATTGCACAGTACCGGGTCTTCTCGACGGTGGACCTGAAATCCGCTTACCACCAGCTCCCCATCCGTAAATCAGACCGGCCATACACCGCCTTCGAGGCAGACGGCCGGCTATATCACTTCCTTAGGGTCCCCTTCGGCGTCACCAATGGGGTTTCGGTCTTCCAAAGGGAGATGGACCGAATGGTCAACTGGTACGGCTTGCAGGCCACGTTTCCGTACCTAGACAATGTGACCATCTGCGGCCATGATCAGCAGGACCACTACGCCAACCTCGCTAAATTTCCCGCACCGCCACTCTCCTCAACCTCACGTATAACAAGGAGAAGTGTGTGTTCCGTACAAACCGCTTTGCCATCCTCGGCTACGTGGTCCAGAACAGAGTTCTGGAGCCCAATCCCGACCGCATGCGCCCCCTCATGGAGCCTCCCCTCCCCCACTGCCCCAAGGCCCTCAAACGCTTCCTGGGGTTCTTCTCGTATTACGCTCAGTGGGTCCTAAACTATGCGGACAATGCCCGCCCACTCACACAGTCCACTCATTTCCCCCTGACGGCAGAGGCTCAACAGACCTTCGCCCGGATCAGAGCTGATATAGCCAAGGCCACAATGCACGCTGTAGACGAAACACTTTCTTTCCAAGTAGAAAGCGACGCATCGGACGTCGCCCTTGCCGCCACCCTCAACCAGGCAGGCAGGCCCGTGGCATTCTTTTCCCGCACCCTCCATGCCTCCGAAATTCGGCACTCATCCGTCGAAAAGGAGGCCCAGGCTATCATTGAGGCGGTGCGACATTGGAGGCATTACCTGGCTGGCAGGAGATTCACTCTCCTCACTGACCAACGGTCGGTAGCCTTCATGTTCAACAACACGCAGCGGGGCAAGATCAAAAATGACAAAATTTTGCGGTGGAGAATCGAGCTCTCCACCTATAACTACGAGATTAAGTATCGCCCTGGCAAACTCAACGAGCCCCCAGACGCCCTATCCCGAGGTACATGTGCCAGCGCACAGGTAGACCGACTTCGGACCCTGCACGACAGCCTTTGTCACCCAGGGGTCACTCGGTTGTACCATTTCATTAAGGCACAAAATCTGCCCCACTCTGTCGAGGAAGTAAGGACGATCACCAAGGACTGCCAGGTCTGTGCGGAGTGCAACCCGCACTTCTATCGGCCGGACCGCGCACACCTGGTGAAGGCCTCCCGCCGCTTTGAACGCCTCAGCGTGGATTTCAAAGGCCCCCTCCCCTCCTCCGACCGACACATGTATTTCCTCAGTGTGATCGATGAATACTCCCGTTTTCCCTTCGCTATCCCATGCCCTGACATGATGTCTGCCACCGTCATTAAAGCCCTTAATTCTATCTTCACTCTGTTCGGCTACCCCGCCTACATCCACAGTGACAGGGGATCCTCATTCATGAGTGATGAGCTACGCCAGTTCCTGCTCAGCAGAGGTATCGCCTTCAGCAGAACGACGAGCTACAACCCCTGGGGAAACGGACAGGTAGAAAGGGAGAATGGGACGGTATGGAGGGCCGTCCAGCTGGCCCTACAGTCCAGAAATCTCCCTGCCTCCCGCTGGCAAGAGGTCCTCCCTGATGCACTACATTCCATTCGCTCATTACTTTGCACTGCTACTAACAGTACACTGCATGAAATCCCTTTTTGCCTTCCCCAGGAAGTCCACATCCGGGGTCTCACTCCCAACTTGGCTCACAGCTCCGGAAACCGTGCTCCTCTGTAAACATGTGCGGCTCCACAAGGTGGACCCGTTGGTGGAAAGGGTGCACCTGCTCCACGCAAATCCACAGTACGCCTATGTGGCGTTCCCCGACGGCCGCCAGGATACCGTCTCCCTCAGGGACCTTGGCACCAGCACGTTCCGCCCCCACACCGCCCCCGGCGCCACCCTCTCCTCCCCCGCCGCCCCCATCACCCCCCCTAGGACCGTCCGTCCTCCCCCTGCCCACCCCCATTGATGAAGAGGATTTTGGCACGCTCCCGGAGTCAACTTCGACCACGACAGCACCAACATCGCCGGCTCCACTTCGTCGATCCCAGAGGACGATCATGGCGCCGGACCGGCTGAACCTCTGACCGGCCCACCGGATGACCAGAGACATTTTTTTTACACTGTTCTGTAAAAATTAAACTTTGCGAATTGTATATAGTTATCCACCACCCCCGCTGGACTCAATTTTAACAGGGGGTGAATGTGGTAAACCACTGTGTTCCTATATTAAGGGTTGTACGGTAGAACCTGCACTACAGGTTCACCTGGCCCCTGCATGCTAGCTCCGCCCAGGAGCCGGGTTATAAATATACGTGGCCTTCAGCTCGCAGCCATTTCGCCAGCTGCTGTAGGAGGCCACACTTCAGATACTAATAAAGCCTCAGTTTGAATTCAACTTCGTCTCCAGCCAAATTGATCGTGCCTCAGGGTGGTACAGAAAGTGCTGGCTGCCCTAACAAAAGACCGAGAGCGGGATTCTCAGTTGGTCGATGCCGGAATTGCAAAACGCGATTGTGTGGAGAAGGGGTTTTGACGCCAAAATTGTGGCCGGCGCGGGTTCACACCAAATCGCAATTCTCCGGTGCCCTTGATAGCGGCGTCAATGCATTCCACTCCACTCCTACAGTAAACGCCTTTGGCATATTATTAGCGGGCCTGACCCGGCATTCTCCAGGGCCTCCACGATCCTCCGCCTCCACCTCCGCCTCTACTGGGGGGGGGGGGGGGGGGGGGGGAATTCCTGACGCCGAGGTTTTAAAAGTCGTGAAACATGCGCCATGGCTGATGAGGGGGGAGAGGGCATACGGAAAGTCTCCAACATCACCATAGTGTGCTGACAGTTGTGTCGCTGGCTAGAGGGCTCCTGCCAGGGCCGGGGGAGTAGCAGGGGGCGGCCAGGAGATGGGCCATGGGGTCGGGGTGGGTGGGCACTGAACACCATTGTTGCAGGCTGCCAGGCAACAGGATTGGGTGTGTGTGTGGGGGGAGTGGAGTGCTAATATGCGGCTGCAGCTCGTCAGCCGCTCGAGTGTCAATCCCCACCCCGTGAATCCAACAACATCTTTCATTGGAATCGATCGTGTTCCACTTGCCTCCGGTTCTAGCCCATTAACGGTCGCTGAAACGGTCCAGGTGTTGTTGTAGTACTCCACAAATCCTGCCCCGGTGTCAACACTTAGCCTCAGGAACGGAGAATCTGGCCGAGGGTCTGTAGTTGTGCAACAGAGAAGTTATTTTTCCTTGAGAAAAGATTCTATCCAAAACTAACAGCGGTACAGGAAAGATGTCTGTTTTGCATTGCAACAGGAAGGCTCTTTCTGATCTCTGCCAAATGTACATTTGTCTGCTCACGAGTGTTTGAAGCTTTGTAACCATGAAAGCTGATGATATGTAAAGTACATGTAAACTAGGATAAGATAGAAGATGCGTGGCAATCCAATTGTATAAACCAAAATAAATAGAGAAATGTTATTCTTTCCAAAGGTCATAAAAAAACAAATTGGGTGGGGGGTGGGAGACAGATGGAATATACTGAGAGGTTGTAGCAGATGTGAGCCTCAATATTTCTGACCCCATCTTAAATCGGGTGGTGTACTGTTGCAGACTTCTGACTTAACCTTTGGATGAACCCGGTCATACTTCCAGGTTAATGCGTTGGGAGAGTGTTGGGTTCGATGACTAGCTCGGAATTGGCGCTTGCTCTAATTTAAGTGACAGGTCGTGTGCGCTGCTATGGGTCTGCAGGCGACTGATTTGACCCGCTCTCCAATGCTAGAAATTGCAGCCAAGTCAAATTTCCACTGCATCCTCAGCCTTGCTACATTGAAGAATGAGGGAAAAATACTTGCCTGAGGTAAGTGAAAGTTGCTGAAGGTAATTGATGTCCTTTACAGGCCGTCAAATGAAGAGGCAACACTGATTGTGCAACTCATAACTGGCACAGGTATGGCAGGATCCCAAGTGGGAGGGATCTTGTCCTGCCTGAACCATTTCCATACCATGCAAACACTTTTCACACCCAGCATTTCCATGCTGGGCATGGCCTAGAAATGTTGAAACTGGGCAGTGACCCAGCATTACTGTTTTTCTCCTCATGGTTTCAGAACTGAAGCACACTAATCATTAGTTCCAGGACGTCATCTCAAAACAATAATGGTTGGGGGCAGGTGCAGAGGAAAGAATATTGCATCTTCTAGTGCAAGCATCTTTAGAATCGGTTAATTCAGGTCCCCTGTTTTTAGAGGCACTATGGTTGCAGGGGCGGCACAGTAGCACAGTGGGTAGCACTGCTGCCTCATAGCACCAGGGACCCAGGTTCAATTCCGGCCTTGGGTCACTGTGTGGAGCTTGTACGTTCTCCCTGTGTCAGCGTGGGTTTCCTCCGGGTGCTCCGGTTTCCTCCCACAGTCCAAAAATATGCAGGTTAGGTGGATTGGCCATGCTAAACTGCCTCTTCGTGTCCGATGGTTAGGTGGGGTTACTGGCGTAGGGCAGGGGTGTGGGCCTAGGCAGGGTTCTCCTTCAGAGGATTGGTGCAGACTTGATGGCCGAGTGGCCTCCTTCTGCATTGTATGGATTCTATGATTCTATGAATGTAGTTCTTAACACATAATTGTTCCATAAAAAGGCAAACAGCTATTTGCTATTTAAGTAAAATCGTTAAACTTGTATAATGAACTGAAACATATCATCCACTGCTAGTGGTGACTCTCTCTAAATGGTTTTGTGGGTGGTGGTAGCCTTCCAGTTCTTCTCCCTAGTAATGCTAGTAAGTCTAAGCAATGAGTGTCTATGGAGTGCACACTGTTCAATACATCATAGCCAAGCTCAATACCTTTCTAGGGTGGCACAGTGGTTAGCACTGCTACCTCACAGCGCCAGGGACCCGGTTTCAATTCTGGCCTTGGGTAACTGTCTGTGTTGAGTTTGCACTTTCTCCCCGTGTCTGCGTGGATTTCCTCTGGGTGCTCCAGTTTCCTCCCACAATCCCCTTAGTGTCCAGGGTGGTGCAGGTTAGGTGGGTTTACGGGGTTGCAGAGATAGGGCGAGGTTAGGATGCTCTTTCAGAGCATCGGTGCAGACTCAATGGGCCAAATGGGTGCCTTTTACACTGTAGGGATTCTATGTCATTACCAACATACATACTCCCAACAGTGGATAACGGTCAGGAGCTGGAATCCCGGATGAGGGATAGAGAGACAAATTATCATGCCCTTAATCCCAAACCAGTTGAAATTAGTTAACTCGTCACAAACAAGGAGTTTCTTGGTCTCTGTTATTCAGTATCACACCATGTAGACAATAGAATTCCCATAAAATAATTTATACTGTTATTTTGGGCCATGATATAAAGATTGTTTTCACCCCTTAAATTAAACCCAAGCTATTTTCTTGTATTTCTTCTGGGGATGATAGCACACAACTTAAATGGAGAATAGACCAGAATGAACTGTGAGCTTAGATCGGCGATGTGCAGCGAAAATCCATTAAGGCAAATATCCCCAAAATCGGAGAACTTAGAAATATCAAACGGTATAGGTTAATTCTTGTTTCTCACCTTATTGTTTCTCCCATTGAACATAGGAAGCATTCCAAGCAGCCAAAATGGCTTTCCGACAATTCAAACTGCGCGTACGGAAAACACTTTCTCCCTCTCACCTTGGGCCAGAGTCACTGGATGAAACTGTGATGGATTACATCATTCGCAACCTGGATCTTTATGATGTCCAGTCCAGCATTAATGTATGTATGAATGAAAGTACGTTAAAACATGCATCAAGTGTACTGTAGACTCTTGTTTGTCCAGTCAATTTGATTTATTATATCTAGACCATTTCACTGCTGTTTACGAGAATTTTAGTGACATAACCTGTCAAGGTGGAGTTGAACTAGTTATGTCTTGGTTTGCTGGTCCAGTACCACAATAACTAGGCTACCTGCCTCATGCCATTGTGAAGCAATCTATCATCCTACGAGATGGAAGACTGTTATGTATAAAGATAATGGGCTGGACTTTTCTGCCCTGCCCACCGCAAGATCGCAGCGGGCGAGATGTGGACAATGGAAAAGTCCATTGACCTCGGGAGGGATTCTCCTGTCGCTGGGCAGGCACAGCCGGAGAGTCCTGCCCAATGATACTTTTTGACACAGTACTGGAAATCAAAAAGAGCTGGAAGTGTTTTGAACTTTTCAGTCTCAGCCCTTGTTTAACATACACCTTAAAATATTTAGGTTGATTAGAAAAATTTCAGAAAAATTCTCTTATGCTTGCAAGGTTTGTCCCATAAATATCAGAAAATAAAAGTGATTAATGAACAAATGATAGACCATAGAACATTACAGCGCAGTACAGGCCCTTCGGCCCTCGATGTTGCGCCGACCTGTGAAACCACTCTAAAACCCATCTACACTATTTCCTTATCGTCCATATGTCTACCCAATGACCATTTGAATGCCCTTAGTGTTGGCGAGTCCACTACTGTTTCAGGCAGGGCATTCCACGCCCTTACTACTCTCTGAGTAAAGAACCTACCTCTGACATCTGTCCCTTTTCCTACATATGTCGTTGGTACCTATGTGGACCACGACTTGGGGCTGCTCCCCCTTCACCTTAAAGATCCCAAAAACACGATCCGAGACATCACGGACCCTGGCACCTGGGAGGCAACACATCAACCGCGAGTCTCTCTCGATCTGGCCTACATGTGACTCCAGACCCACAGCAATGTGGTTGATTCTTAAAAAGCTCTCCGGGATGGGCAATAAATTCGGCCCAGCCAGCGACGGCCACATCCCACAAACTAGTAATAAAAAAAAACGATGCTTGCATTAAATAGTAGAGGAATGTATGGCAACTTCAGCAATGGTAACTTATAACCTAGTTTTTTTTTAGCATATTTGAAAGAGTTGAAGATATCTGTGCAGTGATATCATTGAGCACCCAGACCCATGTCTGTAACTATTACAATTCACTGAAAACAAACATACTTAATCGACCCTCAGCGCTTTTTAGATGATGGTCCATATATATTAGTAATAATGCAGGACAATTTTTTAAGTGAAGAAAAAACTTGCAGCTGGGGTATATGATATGGATCAAAACCTGATCTAACCTGATTTACTTACAAATATCATTTCATATATTTTAATTAATGCCTTGAAGGGGAATTTATTTTACAGGGAAAGATGAATCAAAAAAACTTTTGTGCCTTTCCATTTAGCCATGATAACTTGCCTGTATTTTTTTCAGATTTAATTTGGACTGACATCCCTTCCTTGCCATTTTCCCCTTAACAAGGGGATTCTTGTTTTAGAATGGCAGCAGATTTGAGTACCTTTATAAATAAACAGGGTTGGGGACATATTGCAAAATGGACGACAGTGCTTTGGCAGGTGGTTTTACACTATGCCAATTTTATTTTCCAGTACCTTCAAAGACTGTGGTTAGTGGGCACTCACTCCACTAGAACAGTGTCTATTGTACCCACCATACAGTGAAGGCTGAAAAGTCTGGATGGAGGATACTCATCTGTTGTGGGATGAAAGCTATCCAACCTACTCCCAACATTTATTGCCCATCCCTAATTGCCTCAGAGAACTGTCAGCCAATCTGATTGGCCGGCAGCTCTGTAGTCCCAATGATGCCAGTAGCAGCAGTGGTCAGGATTGGGACTACAATCAGTCCCCAGATTCAAAGTCCAGGACCAGGTAAGTGCGGGTGGTCTCATGATGGGATGGGGAGGTGAAAGAAGAGCGAACCTTAATGAAGAAGCTGGGGGTAAGTGGGAAGGAGAAAGCATTGGCAAGAGGCAGACCTTGTGGGTGGAGGGAAGGGGGGGGGGGGGGGGACCGATCTGGAAAGGAGACAATTGGAGGAGACTCTTCCCCCTTTGGCCCAAGCCCTGAACAAAATGGTGACTTTCCAAGTTTCCTTCCTGTCTCTGAACCCCTTAAGTGGTCACTAATTGTCTGCCTAAGGGCCTCAATTGGAACAAGGACAGGCAAGCCAGTCTGGGCCTCGCCCGACCTATCATAAAATTGTAGAGAAGTCAAAGCAGGTGGTGGGAAGGTTGTCTTGGGCGTTTTATGGGCTCCACTGGATGCACACCCGCTGGCAGGGGAATCATAAAATTCTGTCCCAGAAATGTTACATATTCCCAATTGAACTCTTCAACCTCCCCTAAAAGTATGTCCTAAATCTCTAACCTTCTAGGTGAATTGTTCTAAACTTGCAGCAGCGACTGACTGCAGCCAGCTTAAAGTCATGTTGTGATGTTGTAGCTGAAAGACATTTTAATTCACAGTATTTTTGTGGATAATCATGTTTAACTATTGGGTAGCCTGTTTGAAAACAAAAATTGTGTTTCAACAGGATGTGATCCGCAGCATGAGCGTAAATCCAAAGATTTCCTTCCCACCGGAGGTGGACTTCATATTGATCAGCAGTTTTATCCGTGACGTGTGTCGTTTAGCCTTTGCCATGCAGACGCTGGAGCCCCCGCTTGATGTTGCCTTCACGACAGATGGTGAACTCTTCAATGAGAAAAAGTGAGAGTGGCCTCCATTTTATCATAGTGTTTGTGGTGGGCAAATTGCCACCTACACATCTGGAGAAAGAGTGCGCTAAGATCCCCCATTCTGCAGAGCAGCTGCTGCATTCCCCTATATCACAGCGGTGGCTACATTTTAAAAGCACCTCATTGTCTATGAAGTGCTTTAGGACATTCTGAGGTTGTCTAAGATGCTAAGTAAATGCAAATATCATACCAGAGATGTTACATTGATAGGGGGCTGGATTCTCCGATTCTGAGACTATGTCCCCACGATGGCATTTTACGCCAGATGAAATGGCGTAAAACGGCCAGCGATTCCCCGTGTTGCTGGGGGCTATCATGCCAGCAGCATAGAGCACCCGGCTCTAGCTGCAGATGCAGCCAGTAGAATTGTCGAGTCCGTGGCCGCGCATGTGCACAGTGGCGGTCTGCAGTGGCCGCGCTATACTACATGGCGGAGGCCGCTCGCGGACCTGGCCTGCGAAATAGTGCCCCTCCTTTGGCCGGCTCGCGCGCTCTGGACCATCACCCCACAGTACCCCCAGCCTCTAATAAAGTCCCCCCTGCCCACGGATCGGCCCTCCCCCAACTGTGGTGGCGCTGGACTGAGTCCTCAGCCGCCACGCCGAGTTCCCGATGGATGAGACCACATGTGACCGACGCCGTCGGGAACTCGGCCGGTCGGGGGCGGAGCACTGGGGGGGGGGCGGGCCTCAGGCAATGTCCTGAGGACGCCGATTTGGTCGGGATCTGTGATTCTCCGCCGATCGCTGAACGCGATTTCGGCGTCGGCAATCGGACAATCCAGCCCAGGATCTATGAATGGCAAATATCTATATATCGTAAGTGATCCTCCCCATTTGGGGAGGGAATGAGCCTGTAAGGGTTGACGTAATTTAAATCACAATGGCAGAACAAGAAACCAACTAGATTGTTTTGAGATTACTTTGACATCTTCATAGTACGTACTACATCAGTGATACGTAGTGTGTTGATGTGGTTGGAATTTATTCCAGTGACCAGCTAACCTGCCTTTAAACTTTAATTTTGGCAACAGTACTGTGACATTCAATGGGAATCTTTTAAATATGTTGAGCTCCAGGTCAGTCAGCGGTATACAACTTTAGTTGCTCAGCATGTGAGCATGAAGTGCTCTCATCACTGTTCATCAATAGCACAGTGAGCTGACGTGCTATTCCCCACTGACATGTCTGTATCTGCACTGGTGCTTGGTGCAGAGACGGGGGTGTGATGTGGGTGCATCATCATCAGCTCCTCCTCTGGTGTCAATGGTGGGTCCTGGCTGGCTCTGGAGGATGGCTCATCTGCGGGAGGAAAACAATTGTTCAGATTTTTCACTCATCACACAGTCATTGTCCATGCTAGGCAACTGGGTTAGGCTGATATCAGCAGTATCAAACGGGCTTTGTGATTGCTGAATAACTGGGGTCTCTTTTTTCAGAAATCCTTATGAGGGATGAGGTGATCCTATATTCTTTTCACTCTCTGTCTGTCCTGCTTCTGTTCACTGTGATCTTACTTTCCTCTGAAACGCCTGCCTCTCTGAAGACCTTCCCCTGTGCTCGCACTTGAGCTCCAGCACATCCATCACATATCTGCTGAGGATTATCAGGTTGGCCACCCTACCATAAGTTGTTGAGCGCTTTGTATTATTATGCCTTCTCTTCTCCTAGAAGTGCAAAGGTCCATTCGTTATGCAACCTACAACACCAGCCCATGCTCTCCCCTCACCCAAGCAAACTATGTTGAAGTTCCTGACATCTTTGCACATCTGGCCCTTTGATAGACCTGACCCAGGACTTCCAATCTTATCTCCCAGCTTTAACACACATAGCCAGATATGCCAACTGTAACTCCGAGCGCCGCTTAGCATGGTAACCCGTCCAGACTTCTCCACACTGGACAATGCCAACTCGGTACTCACCCTTGCCGAGCTCAGAAGAACATTGAATCTTTTCCGGCACTATAACCATGTGCAGTGCACTACGTCATGCCCGCTGACCTCGCCAGCCCACCTTTGCCCAGGCCTTCTTGATTTGGTGGGGTCGCCTCCTCGTGCCATCCCGTGACATAAATGTGTTCCGCGTGACACTCACTGCCTCCACAGGGGTGCACAGGCAGTTGTCAGACAACAAAGGAGCTGAATGCCCACCTGCATTGCCCTCTCACCTGGTGTGTCGGCCGGGTGCTGCCGCCATGATTTCTGGAGAGCTCACTGCGCCTCCTCCGATGTCTTCTGTCAGCCACCTTTACACCTCCAGCCGGTTCCCATTGGAACCGCCGCCTGCCGCAATTCCACCCTACCCAGATTCGCCTCCCTAATGTCCGGCCACCCGCTCTCTTGGGCCCCATTCTCACCTCCCTCGGGCCCTGCTCTTGCCCCATCTCCACTCTCGCCCTCTGGACCTGAAATCTACCTCAGAAATGTACCTTCCCAATGCTTTCTGCTCGTCCAATCACAGGCTGCTTTTGCTCTGTATTTGCTGGAGCACAGTGGTTAGCACTGTTGCTTCACAGCTCCAGGGTCGATTCCCGGCTTGGCTAACTGACAGTGTGGAGTCTGCACGTTCTCCACATGTCTGCGTGGGTTTCCTCCGGGTGCTCCGGTTTCCTCCCACGAGTCCAGAAAGACATGCTTTTTAGGTAATTTGAACATTCTGAATTCTCACTCTGTGTACCCGAACAGGCGACGGAGTGTGGCGACTAGGGGCTTTTCACAGTAACTTCATTGCAGTGTTAATGAAAGCCTACTTGTGACAATAAAGATTATTATTATTATCAGCGGGAGGAACCAGCCTGTGATTGGATGAGTAGCTTCACAGCATTGTTTTCAAACTGAAGTCAGTTGAACGTCCACAGGTTTGGCAAACTGAGTTCAGAAGGCTCGTGTGGCGCAACTATGTTGGAAAAGCCTGCTTTATACCATAGGCAGAGGTACAGGCTAGTCCAGGGGTTTCTAAACTGTGTCTGCAGGATTCCTCCAAGGATTCAGCGGTAGGTCCTGCCATTGGGGGTGGGGGTGATCAGAGGGGCCGAGAGGTCGGTGAGAGTGGGTGGGTGGGTGCTTCCATTACAAATGACTAAAAGGTTAGACTTGGAAGTATTTGTTGAATAACAGAACTTTTTTATTACAATAAATGTATACATATAAGACATAGGGCCCGATCGAAAGGCCTCATCGGGCCCAACCCGTGACACGATGAAGCCGTTAAATCAAGATTTACAATGCTCGGGATCCAGATTCGCAATCTGGATATCGCACTCACTGGGCGGGATCCAGATTGCATATTAACGGCTCCCATAAATATGTCGGCGTTGGATTCTCCCAAGGCCTGGGTTTAATGTTCACGTCTGCGAGACCTCACCATGGCCCCATTTAGTACTGGTCCACACAAACGTGGACCACGCGTAACGGCACCTGGGAGGGGGTTCCCAAGCCATCAGATGCCTTTGGGTGGTCAAGCTCTTGGCAGGGTGGCACCCTGGCACTCCCGCTGCTATCTAGGCCACCTTGGCACTGCCAGGATGCCGGGGTGGCATTACCTGGCTGGCAGGGGCACTGCTGGGGTGCCATGTTGGCAGTGCCTGGGTGCCAGGTTGGCACTGACAGGGATCGGGCCCAAGGTGCCCTGCCCTTATGAGGTGGAGTGAGGGTGGGGGCTTGAAGACCCCTAACAGGCAGGTCGGGGCATTGGGAGGGTCCGGAGGCCGCAGTGGGGTGACTAGAGATGGGGGAGATCAGGGCGGCATTTAAAAATGGCACCCCAATCCCTTCCTCTACTGACGAGCTGAGCTGAGCTCGTCAGTGCAGAAAATGAAGCAAAGTGCGACTTCAGTGAGGTGTTCCTTACCAAAGCCAAAAATAGAGCCCTTTTTTGGGCTGCATGCGCCAAGAAACACCCCGCTAAACGTGTCCAAAATGGGACTCCCGTTTAATGATGCCGATGGAAACATTAAAAAAGTTTGTTTTTTCATGTTTGCGGTTTAATTTTTCAATCTAATAAAAATGTTTCTTGGGGGTTCCTTCATTACTCTTGGGTGGTCAAAGGATTATGTGGCTGGAAAGGTTTGGGAAACCCTGGGGTAGGCCCTTCAACCATTTGAACCGGCTCTAATATTCAACTAGATTATCGGTGGCAAGTTCCTGAATTCATTCACTTGCTTTTACAGGCAGGAAAGGAGGTTCTGCTGCTCTAACACTAAGCCATCAAAAGCAAGCAAAACTCTAAATCTTTTGACTAATGACTGCATGAGCATCATTCTTAACTAACCGCCAAAATAAAACATTAGAGACAGAATTCAGTAACACTGTTCCAGCTCTGCCACTTCAAGGCCAGCTTCAGAATCTAAACTCAAAACAAACGACCGAAAATCCAAAGTGATTGATGAACATCTGAAAGATAGAGGGAGGTTACCGTTCCAGACCCTACACCCGTAGGATCTTTTGGATGTTAATTAACTGCTACACTTTCTCTCATTTTCTGTTTTTTTTTCAGATTCCCGTGATTTGTAATGATCTTTTTTAGCATAAAAATAACGGTTTGTTAGTAAATGTACCAAAACCTAGAGCTACAAGCTTGTTCTGTTTGTTATAGTAACTAAATAATTAACACCTTTAATTACTCATATTCATTTGTTCAAAAATGAGTGAAAAATTATGGAATTTGACAGGCAACTTTCTGATATGCTGCTATTTTTGTATTTTTTGGCAAGGCACAGTTGGTAAATCACCAATTTTATGCATTTTTGTGATGGGAAAACGAGATACAAATTGTAAAACCTGGAAGGAATTGAAATTAAGATTGTACAAAAGTGTAGGACACAGTGCAAAGCCACATTGTTGGCAAAGCTATTAGATTAAAAAAGTAAGAAGTCTTACACCACCAGGTTAAAGTCCAACTGGTTTGTTTCGAATCACTAGCTTTCAGAGCACTGCTCCTTTAGAAACTAATAGAAGGAGCAGCGCTCCGAAAGCTAATGATTAGAAATAAACCTGTTGGACTTTAACCTGGTGTTATAAGACTTCTTACTGTGTCCACCCCAGTTCAACACCGGCATCTCCACATCTTAAAAAAAGTATTTGACAGCACACGATACTGGTCTGCTCACACAGCCTTTTCTCAAATACAGCTAGACGAAATTGGACAGGAACAAGTACCTTACTCATTTCTTAAATTTGCTGTTAGCACTCCAACATTGAGGAAGCAAAAGAAAGAAAATAAGCAAAATCTTGCGAATGCTGGAATTTGAAACAAGAACAGAGGATGCTGGAAAAACTCAGCAGGTCTGGCAGCATCTGTAGGGAGGGAAAACAGTTAACTGACTCTTTATTAGAACTAAAGAGGAGAAATGTGTTCGATATTAAACTGTTGCTGTGATTGCAACAAGATGGAGCAACTTTAACAAGAGTTAGATGGTCTGGTGTGGGGGAAAAGGAGGGTTTTTACATTGAGACAATAAATGTGTGGGATATTGAAAAAAGGGTTTAAGATGGAGGAGAAAGGTCACAGTCTAAATTTGTTGAACACAACGTTGAATCCCAAGGGGCGTAAGATGCCCAATCGGAAGATGCGCTGCTGATCCTCCAGCTTGCATTGGGCTTCACTGGAGCATTGCAGCAGGCCAAGGACCAACATGTGGGAATGAGACAAGGAGTTAAAATGGCAAGCAATAGGAAGGTTGCAGTCATGCTTACGGGCTGAGGGAAGGTGTTCCGCAAAGCAGTCACCCAGTCTGCGTTTAGTCTCCCCAGTGTAGTGGAGATCACATTGGGAGCAGCGAATACAATAGACAGAAATAGTAAAAGAAAGTATTGCCTTTCTCAACCTCAGGACATCCCTAAACACTTTACAACCATTGGAGTATTGATGCACTATCAATTACGACGAGACGAGAGTAGAGAGTAATCTAGGCTTTATTAAGCAGAGATGTGTTGCCTCCTACAGCTGCTGCCGAAATGGCTGCAGCTCGGTGAGCACACACATTTATACTCCCCCTACTGGGCGGAGCCAGCAGGCAGGGATCTTACCCCCGTACCTGTAGTACAGGAGCCTTACCGTATTACCTCTCATATACGTATTATACAAACAGTGGTGACTACCACAAGCATTATGAATTGTAGTCACTGCTGTAATGCAGGGAAATATACACCCAATTTGCAATAGCAAGGTTTGCAAACAGATAATCTGCTACACAGGTTGAGTGATACATCTACTGGTGGGTATGGAGGGTTGGGGCCTCCATGCTGTTCTTCAAATTGTGCTGGGGTAGATTAACATCTCATTTGAAATCAGCGCTTGCAACAGTGCTACACGTGCTCAGCACTTCTGTGGTGTGCTAGCCTAGATTACATGTCCATTCTTTAGACTGCAGCTTGTTTGAATGCACAACCTCTTGACTCTGAGGTAATAGTGCTACAACTGAATCAAAGGGTGCAATTCTCCCAAAACATTTCTAAGTGTGGTCTCTGGTGGGAAACACGGTGTGATTCCCTCCAGGTGGATCGGCACAATCCCGATCGCAATCTACCTACACTTAGACATTTCTTTGGAGGTTGGGGTAATTTGCACCATGAATGAGGTGTGCAGGACCTAAAGACACTGCCAAGCTCGGCTCCTCAGAGATCAGGGTGCCCTTTTTAAAGGGTACTCCCACAGGAACACTCCTTTGCCAATCACTGGCAAAGAACCTCCTCCCCACCTGCAATCGCTGTCATCAGACACCACCCCCTCCTCCTAGAATGAATGACACCCTGTTTTGGATTCGCCAAAGGCCCTGGTTCAGGCCTCTGCCCGAGCCCCCCGGTGTGGTCATCGCCCCGGTCTCAATTTTTGGAGACAAGAAGTGATTCCGCCAGCTTCACATTGCGTTGGAGAGTGGGAGAATTGAAGGGCCCGGTGAATTCGGCGTAAAGCCGAATCTGAATATGTAAATACAAATCTAAATACGCTAATCTGGTTTACACCCTCACTGGCTGGGGCGGGAGAATCTCAAAATGAGTTCCCACTGGTGCAACTTGTGTTATGGCCCCTCTCTCAAGAATCTTTGGCCATAACATGATTTGCGCCTGCGCGAGCAGGGTCCGACAATCACCCCCAAGATTGGTACCTAAACCACAATAAAACATTCAACAGACCCGTGAAATGACAACAAGCAGTAGAATGAAGTTATTTACACAGGAATGTACTTTTCTGAAGTGCTCATTATGTGGATCGAATATAAGACTTTTTTTTGCACCGTTCTGACCGCTCGTAGAATTCTAAAGGACGCAAACATTTTTCCATCCTCCAGGTACCGCCGCAGCTATGACTCTGATTTCACTGCTCCACTGGTGGTTTATCACATCTGGCCAGCTCTGATGGAAAATGACATGGTTATTGCTAAGGGAGAAGCATTTACAAAGAGAGGAGCTCTGGTAAGTTGAGGAACCCATAGGTAAATGTAGATGGTTAAAGACGCAAGGCTGATTATGGGCTGTAATTTGCATTTTTGTTTTCAACTTCCTCAATGGCCGTTTTCCCATCTCTAATCCCCTCCAGCCAGCAAGTTTACCAATATTTTTGCCAACATTCAATTTTAGCCTCCTTTACAACCCTGATTTTAATTGCTTTGTCTACGGTGGTTAAACCACCAGCTGCCCTGAGCTCTGGAACTCCCTCCTCAAACCTCTCCACCCATTTATCCCTCTTTCTTCTTTTAAGATGCTCGTTGAAACCTATCTCTTTGACCAAGCTTTTGAGCAGATGTTCTAATATCCCCTTAAATGGTTCTGTGTCAGATATTGTTTGAAAATCGTTCCAGTGAAGCACCTTGGGACACTTTACTACCTTAATGATACTATATAAATGTGCATCATTGTGACAGATTAACCTGACTGTAAAGTGGTCCTTCCCCTTTACTTAAAATTTTAGGTAGATTAGCCCAAGTGGGAAAAAACCAGCCATCTGAAGCTGAAATTACTCAACTATTCCTCGTCCAAATTGACACAGCTCAAGTCACATTTGGTCGCATGTACTGCACACTTGCTGCTCACATAATCCATACTCTTCTGTTGTCATAGTTGATAGATAGTGAGCAAATTCAATATATAACGTGGCAAATAACAACTGTTTTTGCTTTTTGACGAAAATAATCTGATGCTTGCTGACCCAATAATGATAATATCACTGCTTGTAACAGATGTGAACTTTGTATCCAGTACATGCATTAAAAAGGAATATTTTTATATTGTATGCTAGTCTAATTTTGCAAGCCCAGGAAACCACACTGTGTACTCTGCATCTCAATCTTTAGTATGTTTTCCAAATAAGGTCTTAAGGCTGGTCTGAGGTTGTGGCCTCTGCAATTTCAAGGGAAGCTCCCCTGGGTTCAAAGTAGCCCCTGTTTATTGAGGGGGAGAGACCCAATTCATTTATTTTTAAATATATATATATATTTCTTTCTATAAAATTGGGGTCTACTTAATATAAAAATAATCTGTTTAATCGTATGCTTAACAAGTAATTGCCATACATTTTAACAGTAACTTTTTGGGAAGCTTTTACAGAACTGTACTCAGTTTCTGTAAAACGATAGAATTATTCTAAAGTTATGGTAAAAGTTCCATTTCTATTGGTAACTGTTTCATTTTTATTGACTCAGTGGTCGCCAAGTAAAAGCCGAAGCAGAAGTTCCAGTCCCATCCGTTCCCGTTCCACCAGTCCAACCCGTGCCCTGGTAGGTTATTCTGAAATGACTCAAGTCAATCTAACAGTACAAAGTTACAGTGGACTAACAGCTTTTAACTAAAGCAGAACAGACATAGTTAATACAGAGATGCATGTGTTTTTAAATCTACTTTCCTTCATTTTATCTTGGCTTTCGCTGGGGGAGGGTGGGGGGAGATGCTGGTGGGAGCCCTGCGTTTGACTGGGATTGTAAATCATCTTGTATGCAGGAAACAGGCACAGACAACACGGTGACTTTAGCCCGGTCAGAGTGCTCTGCCCCCACTGCATGTGCTGTGCAGGAATAAGTAAAACAAATTCAATGCAACAGCAGGATTAATGTCGGGTGAAATGTCAGGCCAGCCGTATTGTCTGGTGTGGACTCCTTGAAGCTATGCTTTAATTCTGTTTTAGTGTGCTTCAATTCTGTACTGTGGCAACGTGTTTTAAAAAAAAATTTGTTCACAGGGTCTGGGCACCACCAGCCAGGCCAGTATATATTGTCCAACCCCAATTGTCCTTGGGAAGGTGGGGGTGAGCCGCCTCCTTCAAACGTTGCAGTCCATGTGGTGTAGGTACATCCAAGGTGCTGTTAGGCAATTGGTTTTACCTCAATTATTTAAATTGGAAACAATCTTTTTCTGTCCCCTTCACTCTCCAGCTGAGCTGGCTGACTGGTAACCTGCTTCCCCCTATTGAAATAGATCAGAGTTGCCAGGGGTCATCACTTACTGACTTTCATCCTATTTTCCCAGTCCGGATTTCAGGCCTCCATTCGTATCGGAACGGAGGTGGGGTGGGATTTTAAAATGGCACGCCGGACCCGATTCTGGGATTCCCCTCCCCATTTTCAGCACTTTTTTGCCGTTGTGGGATAAGGCTGGGGACAGTAAGCCCACACCCTGCACTCCCAACCCGGGGATGATGTGGAGATGCCGGCGTTGGACTGGGGTGAGGACAGTAAGAAGTCTTACAACACCAGGTTAAAGTGCAACAGGTTTGTTTCGATATCACTAGCTTTCGGAGCGCTGCTCCTTCACCTGAGGAAGGAGCAGCGCTCCGAAAGCTAGTGATATCGAAACAAACCTGTTGCACTTTAACCTGGTGTTGTAAGTCTTCTTACCCGGGGATAGGCAGCTCTTACCACCCAGCATTTTCTGTGGAGTCCGACCCAACTTTTTCCAGGACTGGAGGTTCACGGTTTCTCAGAGGAGATGTGAACCAGAGTTTGGATTCAGGGAACTATTGACAGGTATGTTTTTAAAAAGAATGGCAACGGCTTTTTAATGCCCCCTCATATCACTCACATCCCCTCGGTGCTCCCTGACTCGATCTTCCCATCTCCTTAATGAAAATCTGGCCCCTAATCTCTGCTCTTGTACTGTGACTAGCAGCACTCCTGAGATCAGGAACTAACTGTGTAAAGAATAATTATCGGTACAATGCTTTTACTTGCTTTACGATATTGCAATTTTAAAATCCAGAATTGGACACCGTCATTTTCTTTTGAAATGCAATAAATGCACTGATAACTAGAATTGCATTACATATTCACTTCTGTCGATAGCTTACAGCTTTTACTGCATAAATTTGGAAAAACATACACCTAATGAGCTGTATTTAATGCAGCCCATCGCGGAAATATGGCGGCCAGTCACGCGTGACGAAGCTGGCGGGCGGAAAGGGCTGACGTGGGATTCGCAGCTGCCAGCAGGATGTCAATCATTCTGGGGCTGATTTAGCACAGTGGGCTAAACAGCTGGCTTGTAATGCAGAATAAGGCCAGCAGCTCGGGTTCAATTCCCGTACCGGCCTCCCCGAACAGGAGCCGGAATGTGGCGACTAGGGGCCTTTCACAGTAACTTCATTGAAGCCTACCTTTGACAATAAGCAAATATTATTATTATTAATTAGGCTCATTAATAAACCAATCATTAGCCTGAGCCCATCATCATTTAACGGTAGCTCAGGGATTAGATTGGGACCACATATGTTTGGTGCCCCCTTGGAAGGCTACCCAGCATACCCAGGTGGGGGAGGGGTGTATTGGGGGGGGGGGTTCTGTTACCAGGCACCCTTCCCAATTAATGGTTCTTTCATCGGATAATGGGGTGGCCACTGCAAATGATCTCTCCCTCTTGCCTCTGACCGTCCTAATCCCCATCCCACCTTCATTCAGCTTATGGGCCAGGATGTCACGATGATTATGGGCCTCGAATGGAGACAGTGCTGGCAGCAAGAGGAGCTGCCAGTCTTTGGCCGGCACTTCTTGCCAAGCGAGATTTCCGCTGCCGGGGCCCTCAAACACTGATAAGGCCTGACGATGGTCACTTAAATCCTGGAAGGCATTTGATTCCGTCAGGTCTCCTCCATGGAACTGTCTCAGTTATCCGATTGGTGGACCAGACCTCTGTGGGCCCCACAGAATCCCAGCCAATGTACCAGTATCATTCCAATTGAACAGTCTCACATATTACCTATAAGTTATTCAAAACCTCAATCAGAGTGACCACACATGTGTGTACATTTTCTGCATTGGCTTTGGAGAGGGTCAGTGTAGAATCCCCAGAATTATACCAGAGCTTAAAGGGTTAAATTATCAGGACATGGTCTACAAATGTTTATATTCTCCTGAGTTTATTAAGTTGAGGTGATTTAATTGAGATGTTTAAAATGATTGAGGGAGCCCTACTGTGCCCGTGCTAGCCAACAACCCAGTTTCTAAAATGCAGGTATTCTCATTAGCAGCCAAATGCCATTGGCGGGATTCACTGTTTCAGAGCCTAAGTGCTGATGCCAGGACTGAATCGTGAGCGTTCTATAGTCCTGAAAGCGGCGCCGGTCCTGGAGCATTCCAGGACATGTTAATGGGCATGCACCGATGCTGCATTGAACTAGTGCAATTCCAATGCATGTCGGCATGTGTCTAATGTTTTGACCTGCACTTGCTTAGCTCTGTGACCTCAGCAAAGCCCCTCCAAATCAGAACCATAGCTGCTGAACAGGCAAGTACTCCACTTTGGGAAAAGAATATCCACAGGGGATAAGCATTATTGCACATTACCTGGACCACGACCAATCCAACTGACTTTGATTTGTAATTCTGATTTAATTCTTGAAATAACCGTTTCAGGCAAATGATGGATCTCGAGAACACACCCAGCTGTATCACTCTGCTGGAGATTGTAGCAATTTGTAATACAACTTTTCAACATGATATCAATGATGGAGATTTTCTTTTAGCTGTCAGGCCCTTTGTAGCCATCTAAGATGGCCATCTGCAAAGGACCATGGGAATTATGGCCAACCCAGGACTCAGACAGATACACAGCCTATCTGTATCTAACCAGACCTGACCGAAACCCCCGCTCGTTTACATTTCAATGGCCCATTTTCCCAGGACAATAGAACTCCAATCAAGCAACCGGTACAGCTACAGACTGATTGACGCCACTCCCTTGCTCAGAAAGCACAACTGCCAAGGTCAATGAACGCTAAGGACCCAACCAGCTACCAGGCACCCGCCCCTTTATTGGCCGAAATCGAAGAGAGTGATCAGAGCCCTGTTGACCAATTGGGTCCAAGGTTAAGGACTGCCCCAAAGAGTGCAAAATCCCAGGGGTATAAAAGAGAGCACAGCCATGTGTTCTGTCTCTCTTGGATCCGGCCTGTGCCTAACCCAATTGCAGCAGGAACAGCCAGCGAAGTTCAAGACCAATGATCGCTACCTGATGGATGAGCTCAACAGAGACAGAGCCACTTTCTTCAAACCAGCCAAGTGAAATCCAGATAAAGGCCTTTATCCATTTGCACAGTGCCGATCGCCCTGAAGTTAAGTATAGGTTATTGTAACTGATAGGTGTAGTTGAACTCGTAGTAGATATTGTGTTTTCATGTTGAGATAATTCTTGTGCATGTAAATAAACCACCTTTTGAACTAACTAACTGGTTGTGTGGTCATTTGATCGATATAAGGGAAAGGCTTGTGGTTTACCGAGATAAGTAAATAGAGCAACATTATTGGCGACCTCTGACGGGACTCGATTGGAAGTGGCTTTGTCACTTCGAGAGAATCCACAAACTTTGAATCCAATTGCGAGAAAGAGAAAGAACCACAAGTGCAAGTCCCATATCGACCAAATAACCGAATTTCGGAAGTGTGTACTAACCCGCATGCGTACCTAACAGGAAGCGTAAAGTAAACTCGTTAGAATTGTGTACAATTATCGAGGGATTGTGAGCCGGAAAATAGCTTAAGCCATACCCGCTGTTCAAATCGCCGCCTTATTCCCCTGTCCCAAATTAAAAGTAGAGAGATAAGAGAAGTAATGGCCCCTAAAGCAATGGAAATATTGATGAATCCACAGGAACCCGAGGTCGCAGCGACCAACAGAGCAGAACAATGCCCCATATGGGAGGAAGAGTTAAGGAAATGGCCTCCTTCTGCACTGCATGTTCTATGTTCTATGAAATACTTAAAGGGGAAAGGATGGCCCCTTTGGTCAAATTTTTGCGCTAATGGTGAGTCAGGTCCAGGAAAGATAGGACAGACTTGGTGGGAGAACCTAAGTGAGGATCAGAAGAAAAAGGTAGGGAAAGTCTGAAAGCTGATGGCAATAGTGTCCTGTTTGGCACAGTTGCGAGGTGAAGAGGAGGTTGTGAAGACGCTCCATAGGCAGTTAACTGAGAAGGAATAAAAGAACGAGGGAAACAGTAACGAAAGCGAGAAGATAATTGAGCAACTCCGGGAACAGTTAGCAGCTAAGGATAAGGAAATGGCCGATTTAAAACACGCACATCAATCTTGTCTAGTTCACCTTAGTAGCTTCCAGACCCAGTATGATTAAGCCTACCAAGATACACAGCGCACAGTCCTGGTAAGAGAGGAAACAGAACAACAGGTCGCCCAGCTAACTGGCAAATGCGCAATTTTAAAAGCAGCTTTGAGAGCGCTCCACAACTCCACTAAGGAACAGAGGCAGAGTACCGTTGACCATGCTAAATGCCGACAGAAGATAGAAAAGTTACAGTCGCTACTCTCAGTACAGAATGGCTTCAGGTACACTTTCGGGCAGGATTTAGATGAGGAAGATGCTCCCGATTGGCAAGAGTTAAATGAAAGCACCCAAAAATACGTAGAGGACACGGGAAATCAAAATCGAACTCCCACGCCCCAAAAACAAAAGCACCCGCAGCACCGACTGCACGGGCAGCACACACTCCCAATCACAATTCGACCCCCATGAATCCGGTTACCACAGAACGCAGGTCATCAGATCAGGAGGAGCCTGATATCGTTTACACCTCCCGACTATCCATAACCCAATTAAGAGACGCTTGCATGAACATTATTCAATTTCAGCCCACCACAGACCCGCACAGCTTCTTTGAGGAGGTGCGCCAACAAAAGGTTATGTACGGCCTAGATGAGCGGGAGGAAGTAAAGCTAATAGTTATGAGCCATAGCCAGTCCAAAAGGTCAGCTTTGCCAGAACCCCAAAATGTAGCAGGAGGAACCCTACAGGAAATGAAAACAGCCATATTAGATGCCATCGGGAATAACAAAGGAGAACCTGTCGAGGGTTTAAATCACTGCGGGCAAAAGAAGGGAGAACATCCAACTGCGTTTGCTGGTCGTCTGTGGATTCATTTCATGGCAGTTTACGGACAATTGAACCACGTACACCTAAATGAGGAGGACACCACTAAATGGTTCCGCACCTTAGTTTTGCATGCCACAGACGCAGGTCAGAAGGCGTGTGTAAACTACGACCCCGCAGACCACACACACAATGAAGATTGGGTACTTAAACGACTTTCTAGAGCATGGGAACAAACCCTACACCGATACACAGATCAGGACGATCTGGAAGCAAACGTGCACCCAGTTAGGACTAGCCAAGACCCAGCATGGATAAACGAGGGTAGACACAAGGAACAGCACCCCAGAGCACAGGCACCACGAGGTTGTTACAATTGTGGCTACGTAGGACATTACGCCCGTGATTGCCAACAAAACCCCCCGAACCATCAACGATACCAACAACCAAATCCCCCACCCAGGAACAATGTTAGGCCCATGCATAATGTTAGTGCCCGTTCAGACGACTTAGCATTTAACTCCCTAGATTGACGGTGTTCGGACTCCCCAACTTGGGTCTGTGACACACGCTGGGACAAATCAGGCAGACCAATAGTTACAGGCACAGTCCGGGGACATACAGTCGATTTTCTTTGGGTCACAAGGATCCTGCACCACTTTAAACTCCTCCACCATGTTTCAACACAACAAATGGCCCATCACAGACACCACCACAGGCCACATGCAACAAGGATATATCACAGCTCCCATAATGTGGTAAACGTATTATGGTAACCATTCACCACTGTACTACATTGTACCACGCTGTTGCCCATGTGGGCTCCACCTATGGACCATTGTACTGTACTACGCTGATTGTATCATGTTGATGTCCTTGTGGACTCCTCCCTTGGCTCCGCCCCCTTGAGGGGTGGTATAAAGAGCAGCTGCCCTGTAGGCGGCTCTTATTGCAGAGCAGTCGCAGGCAGACACTGTTCTAGTTGATTAAAGCCACTGTTCACTTCAACTCTCTGTCTCGTGTAAATTGATGTTCGCATCACGTACCCATCCAGATAGGGAACATCAGCACCAACCACCCCGTCGTTTTAGTTGACTTACCCAAAACTGCAGAATACATCTAGGCATTGACTTTATGAACTTCCGGAACATTTTGCTTGACCCAGTAAACAAATGTGTCTGGCGAATGGCTACACCAGCTAGGCCTCCCGCTACGCTCACAGTAGGGGATTATGAAAACAGGATTTGCTCAGTAGGAGACTATTGGTTTAATCCGCAAACAATTAGTGCAGACTAGACGATTAGAGAGGTCCTCATAAATCACAAAGCTTTGTTCGCCCAACATAAACACGACTGTGGGAAGATCCCAGGTACAGTGAAGATTTCAGGTCCCGATCCAAAGCCGTGAAAGCAATACGGTTTCCCACAGCAAGCCGAGGGTGAGATTTCGAAGGTTATTAACAGTTTGTTAGACCAAGAAGTTATTTGACCCGTAGCTTCCACAAATAATGCCCCAATTTGGCCCATTAGAAAGCCCGATGGTTCATGGCGACTAACGATCGACGACTGAGAACTTAATAAGGTAACCCCTTTAGCAGCCCCCACTGTTGCCACGAGTCCTGCGACCATGCCAAACAGGGAATACAGGCAAAGTATTTCACCGTGCTGGACATCAGCAATGGCTTTTGGTCCATCCCGTTAGACAGGGCCTGCCAGTATAAATTCGCATTTATGTTTCAAGGGCAGCAGTACACGTGGACATGCCTCCCACAAGGATTCCATAACTCCCCCTCCATTTTCCACCGACAATTGGCCAACGGACTTCTTAAATTTTCCCGACCTGAATGCCTAATACAATATGTAGATGATCTGCTCTTGCAAACGGACACACAAGAGGAACACGTAGAGCTCTTATCTGAATTACTAGGCCTACTGCAATCAATCGGATATAAGGTAAACCCCCAAAAGGCCCAGATTTTAAAGGAAAAGGTTCTTTATTTAGGCAACATCATCACCCACGGGAAGAGAGAAATTGAGCAAAAATGGATCGAGTTCATCGTTAAATTGCCCCTGCCCCAAAACGTCACTGCACTCCGGTCATTCCTAGGTTTGGTAGGAGATTTCAGAAATTATACAGATGGTTTTGCGACCAAAGCAACCCCACTCTCAGAGCTCCTTAAAAAGAATGCCCCATGGGAATGGCTTCCGCAGCACACAGACGCCATTGACGATTGGCTGTTGCGGGGAAAATACGTCTGTGTGCTCACCCTAACTTGAAGGTGTACCTGAGCAAGAGACCCTAGCTGTTCAAGTGAAGACAAGCATCCAGCAGAGGGCAGTGGAGCAGAGCTGCTGATTGGCTGTGAATAACAGGTAAGATCTTTCTTTCTTTTTCTATTTTTATCTAGAGGGGATGGCAGGGAAGGTAGTGCAATGTTCCTCCTGCAGAATGTTTTAGGTGAGGGACGCCGTCAGTGTCCCTGCTGATTTCATCTGTGGGAAGTGCACCCATCTCCAGCTCCTCAGAAACCGTGTTAGGGAGCTGGAGCTGGATGAACTTCGGATCATTCGGGAGGCAGAGGTGGTCATAGATAGAAGCTTCAGGGATATAGTTACTCCGAAGAATAAAGATAGATGGGTGACGGTGAGAGGGGCTGGGAGGAAGCAGTCAGTACAGGGATCCCCTGTGGCCGTTCCCCTTAGTAACAAGTTTACCGCTTTGGATACTGTTGGTGGGGGGGGCTTACCAGGGGTAAGCCATGGGGTACAGGTCTCTGGCACAGAGTCTGTCCCTGTTGCTCAGAAGGGAAGGGGGGAGAGGAGTAGAGCATTAGTCTTTGGAGACTCCATAGTTAGGGGGAGAGATAGGAGATTCTGTGGGAACGAGAGAGACTCGCGGTTGGTGTGTTGCCTCCCAGGTGCCAGGGTGCGTGTTGTCTCGGATCGTGTTTTCGGGATCCTTAAGGGGGAGGGGGAGCAGCCCCAAGTCGTGGTCCACATAGGTACCAACGACACAGGGAGGAAAAGGGATAGGGATGTAAGGCATGAATTCAGGGAGCTATGGTGGAAACTTAGATCTAGGACAAACAGAGTTATTGGGCAGGATTCTCCGACCCCACGCCGGGTCGGAGAATTGCCGGGGGCTGGCGTGAATCCTGCCCCCGCCATGTCCCGAAGTCTCTGCCACCAGAGATTCGGCGGGGGTGGGAATCGTGCCGCGCTGGTCGGCGGGGGCGGGAATCGCACGGCACCGGACAGCGGGCCCACCCCCGCCGATTCTCCAGCCCGCGATGGGCCGAAGTCCCGCTGCTGGAATGCCTGTCCCGCCAGCGTGGATTAAACCACCTTTTGAACGGCGGGACAAGGCGGTGCGGGCAGGCTCTGGGGTCCTAGGGGGTGGGGGCGCGGGGCGATCTGGCCCCGGGGGGAGCCCCCACGGTGGCCTGGCCCGCGATCGGGGCCACCCGATCCGTGGGCGGGCTTGTGCCGTGGGGGCACTCTTTTTCTTCCGCCTTCGCCACGGTCTTCACTATGGCAGAGGCGGAAGAGACCCCCTCCCCTGCACATGCGCGGGGATGATGTAAGCAGCCACTGACGCTCCCGCGCATGTGCCGACCAGTGTCGCCTGGCGAAGACCTTTCGGGCAAAGGCCTTCCCCGCCAGCCGGCGGAGCGCAAACCACTCCGACGCGGGCCTAGCCCCTCAAGGTGAGGGCTTGGCCTCTAAAGGTGCGGAGCCTTCCGCACCTTTAGGGCGGCCCGAAGCCGGAGTGGTTCCCGCCACTCCATTACGCCGGAACCCCCCGTGCCGCCGGGTAGGGGAGAATCCCGCCCATTATCTCTGGGTTGTTACCCGTGCCACGTGCTAGCGAGACGAGGAATAGGGAGAGAGAGGAGTTGAACACGTGGCTACAGGGATGGTGCAGGAGGGAGGGTTTCCGATTTCTGGATAATTGGGGCTCATTCTGGGGTCGGTGGGACCTCTACAAACGGGATGGTCTACACCTGGACCAGAGGGGTACCAATATCCTGGGGGGGAAATTTGCTGAGGCTCTTCGGGAGGGTTTAAACTAGTTCAGCATGGGCTTGGGAACCTGAATTGTAGCTCCAGTATACAGGAGGTTGAGAGTAGTGAGGTAATGAGTAAGGTTTCAAAGTTGCAGGAGTGTACCGGCAGGCAGGAAGGTGGTTTAAAGTGGGTCTTCTTCAATGCCAGGAGCATCCGGAATAAGGTGGGTGAACTTGCAGCATGGGTTGGTACCTGGGATTTCGATGTTGTGGCCATTTCGGAGACATGGATAGAGCAGGGACAGGAATGGTTATTGCAGGTGCCGGGGTTTAGATATTTCAGTAAGCTCAGCGAAGGTGGTAAAAGAGGGGGAGGGGTGGCATTGTTAGTCAAGGACAGTATTACGGTGGCAGAAAGGACGTTTGATGAGGACTCGTCTACTGAGGTAGTATGGGCTGAGGTTAGAAACAGGAAAGGAGAGGTCACCCTGTTAGGGGTTTTCTATCGGCCTCCGAAAAATTCCAGAGATGTAGAGGAAAGAATTGCAAAGATGATTCTGGATAGGAGCGAAAGCAACAGGGTAGTTGTTATGGGGGACTTTAACTTTCCAAATATTGACTGGAAACGCTATAGTTCGAGTACTTTAGATGGATCCGTTTTTGTCCAATGTGTGCAGGAGGGTTTCCTGACACAGTATGTCGATAGGCCAACGAGAGGCGAGGCCATATTGGATTTGGTACTGGGTAATGAACCAGGACAGGTGTTAGATTTGGAGGTAGGTGTGCACTTTGGTGATAGTGACCATAATTCGATTACGTTTACTTTAGTGATGGAAAGGGATAAGTATATACCGCAGGGCAAGAGTTATATCTGGGGGAAAGGCAATTATGATGCGATGAGGCATGACATAGGATGCATCGGATGAAGAGGAAAACTGCAGGGGATGGGCACAATGGAAATGTGGAGCTTGTTCAAGGAACAACTACTGCGTGTCCTTGATAAGTATGTACCTGTCAGGCAGGGAGGAAGTGGTCGAGCAAGGGAACCGTGGTTTACTAAAGCAGTCAAAACACTTGTCAAGAGGAAGAAGGAGGCTTATGTAAAGGTGAGACATGAAGGTTCAGTTCGGGCGCTCGAGAGTTACAAGCTAGCTAGGACGGACCTAAAGAGAGAACTAAGAAGAGCCAGGAGGGGACATGAGAAGTCTTTGGCAGGTAGGATCAAGGATAACCCTAAAGCTTTCTGTAGATATGTCAGGAATAAAAGAATGACTAGGGTAAGAGTAGGTCCAGTCAAGGGCAGTAGTGGGAAGTTGTGCTTGGAGTCCGAGGAGATAGGAGAGCTGCTAAATGAATATTTTTCGTCAGTATTCACACAGGAAAAAGACAATGTTGTCGAGGAGAATACTGAGATTCAGGCTTCTAGACTAGAAGGGCTTGAGGTTCATAAGGAGGAGGTGTTAGCAATTCTGGAAAGTGTGAAAATAGATAAGTCCCCTGGGCCGGATGGGATTTATCCGAGGATTCTCTGGGAAGCTAGGGAGGAGATTGCTGAGCCTTTGGCTTTGATCTTTAAGTCATCTTTGTCTACAGGAATAGTGCCAGAAGACTGGAGGATAGCAAATGTTGTCCCCTTGATCAAGAAGGGGAATGTTCAGAATGGAGTACAGTCACAAGTGGAGTAACACAAGGATCTGTTCTGGGGCCGTTGCTGTTTGTCATTTTTATCAATGACCTAGAGGAAGGCGCAGAAGGGTGGGTGAGTAAATTTGCAGACGATACTAAAGTCGGTGGTGTTGTCGATAGTGTGGAAGGATGTAGCAGGTTACAGAGGGATATAGATAAGCTGCAGAGCTGGGCTGAGAGGTGGCAAATGGAGTTTAATGTAGAGAAGTGTGAGGTGATTCACTTTGGAAGGAATAACAGGAATGCGGAATATTTGGCTAATGGTAAAGTTCTTGAAAGTGTGGATGAGCAGAGGGATCTAGGTGTCCATGTACATAGATCCCTGAAAGTTACCACCCAGGTTGATAGGGTTGTGAAGAAGGCCTATGGAGTGTTGGCCTTTATTGGTAGAGGGATTGAGTTCCGGAGTCGGGAGGTCATGTTGCAGCTGTACAGAACTCTGGTACGGCCGCATTTGGAGTATTGCGTACAGTTCTGGTCACCGCATTATAGGAAGGACGTGGAGGCTTTGGAGCGGGTGCAGAGGAGATTTACCAGGATGTTGCCTGGTATGGAGGGAAAATCTTATGAGGAAAGGCTGATGGACTTGAGGTTGTTTTCGTTGGAGAGAAGAAGGTTGAGAGGAGACTTAATAGAGGCATACAAAATGATCAGGGGGTTGGATAGGGTGGACAGTGAGAGCCTTCTCCCGCGGATGGATATGGCTGGCACGAGGGGACATAACTTTAAACTGAGGGGTAATAGATATAGGACAGAGGTCAGAGGTAGGTTCTTTACGCAAAGAGTAGTGAGGCCGTGGAATGCCCTCCCTGCTACAGTAGTGAACTCGCCAACATTGAGGGCATTTAAAAGTTTATTGGATAAACATATGGATGATAATGGCATAGTGTAGGTTAGATGGCTTTTGTTTCGGTGCAACATCGTGGGCCGAAGGGCCTGTACTGCGCTGTATTGTTCTATGTTCTATGTTCTAAGGGGAGTAGAGACCACCCAAGTAACTATAGACCAGTGAGCCTTACGTCTGTTGTGGGCAAAATCTTGGAAAAGTTTGTAAGAGATAGGATGTATAATCATCTGGAAAGGAATAATTTGATTAGAGATAGTCAACACGGTTTTGTGAAAGGTAGGTCGTGCCTCACAAACCTTATTGAGTTCTTTGAGAAGGTGACCAAACAGGTGGATGAGGGTAAAGCAGTTGATGTGTATATGGATTTCAGTAAAGCGTTTGATTAAGGTTCCCCACGGTAGGCTACTGGAAAAAATACGGAGGCATGGGATTCAGGGTGATTTAGCAGTTTGGATCAGAAATTGGCTAGCTGGAAGAAGACAAAGGGTGGTGGTTGATGGGAAATGTTCAGACTGGAGTCCAGTTACTAATGGTGTACCACAAGGATCTGTTTTGGGGCCACTGCTGTTTGTCATTGTTATAAATGACCTGGAGGAGGGCGTAGAAGGATGGGTGAGTAAATTTGCAGATGACACTAAAGTCGGTGGAGTTGTGGACCGTGCGGAAGGATGTTACAAGTTACAGAGGGACATAGATAAGCTGCAACGCTGGGCTGAGATGTGGCAAATGGAGGTTAATGCAGAAAAGTATGAGGTGATTCATTTTGGAAGGAATAACAGGAAGACAGAGTACTGGGCTAATGGTAAGATTCTTGGCAGTGTGGATGAGCAGAGATCCATGTACATAGATGCCTGAAAGTTGCCACCCAGGTTGAGAGGGTTGTTAAGAAGGTGTACAGTGTGTTAGCTTTTATTGGTAGAGGGATTGAGTTTCGGAGCCATGAGGTCATGTTGCAGCTGTACAAAACTCTGGTGCGGCCCCATTTGGAGTATTGCGCGCAATTCTGGTCGCCGCATTATAGGAAGGATGTGGAAGCATTGGAAAGGGTGCAGAGAAGATTTACCAGAATGTTGCCTGGTATGGAAGGAAGATCTTATGAGGAAAGGCTGAGGGACTTGAGGCTGTTTTCGTGAGAGAGAAGAAGGTTAAGAGGTGACTTAATTGTGGCATACAAGATGATCAGAGGATTGGATAGGGTGGACAGTGAGAGCCTTTTTCCTCGGATGGTGATGCCAAGCATGAGGGGGCATAGAACAAACAAAGAACAAAGAATAAAGAAATGTACAGCACAGGAACAGGCCCTTCGGCCCTCCAAGCCCGTGCCGACCATGCTGCCCGACTAAACTACAATCTTCTACACTTCCTGGGTCCGTATCCCTTTATTCCCATCCTATTCATGTATTTGTCAAGATGCCCCTTAAATGTCACTATCGTCCCTGCTTCCACCACCTCCTCCAGTAGCGAGTTCCAGGCACCCACTACCCTCTGTGTAAAAAACTTGCCTCGTACATCTACTCTAAACCTTGCCCCTCTCACCTTAAACCTATGCCCCCTAGTAATTGACCCCTCTACCCCGGGGAAAAGCCTCTGACTATCCACTCTGTCTATGCCCCTCATAATTTTGTAGACCTCTATCAGGTCGCCCCTCAACCTCCTTTGTTCCAGTGAGAACAAACCGAGTTTATTCAACCGCTCCTCATAGCTAATGCCCTCCATACCAGGCAGCATCCTGGTAAATCTCTTCTGCACCCTCTCTAAAGCCTCCACATCCTTCTGGTAGTGTGGCGACCAGAATTGAACACTATACTCCAAGTGTGGCCGAACTAAGGTTCTATACAGCTGCAACATGACTTGCCAATTCTTATACGCAATGCCCCGGCCAATGAAGGCAAGCATGCCGTATGCCTTCTTGACTACCTTCTTTACCTGTGTTGCCCCTTTCAGTGACCTGTGGACCTGTACTCCGAGATCTCTTTGACTTTCAATACTCTTGAGGGTTCTACCATTCATTGTATATTCCCTACCTGCATTAGACCTTCCAAAATGCATTACCTCACATTTGTCCGGATTAAACTCCATCTGCCGTCTCTCCGCCCAAGTCTCCACACAATCTAAATCCTGCTGTATCCTCTGACAGTCTTCATCGCTATCCGCAATTCCACCAACCTTTGTGTCGTCTGCAAACTTACTAATCAGTCCAGTTACATTTTCCTCCAAATCATTTATATATACTACAAACAGCAAAGGTCCCAGCACTGATCCCTGTGGAACACCACTGGTCACAGCCCTCCAATTAGAAAAGCATCCTTCCATTGCTACTCTCTGCCTTCTATGGCCTAGCCAGTTCTGTATCCACCTTGCGAGCTCACCCCTGATCCCGTGTGACTTCACCTTTTGTACTAGTCTACCATGAGGGACCTTGTCAAAGGCCTTACTGAAGTCCATATAGACAACATCCACTGCCCTACCTGCATCATTCATCTTAGTGACATCCTCGAAAAACTCTATCAAGTTAGTGAGACACGACCACCCCTTCACAAAACCATGCTGCCTCTCACTAATACGTCCATTTGCTTCCAAATGGGAGTAGATCCTGTCTCGAAGAATTCTCTCCAGTAATTTCCCTACCACTGAAGTAAGGCTCACCGGCCTGTAGTTCCCTGGATTATCCTTGCTACCCTTCTTAAACAGAGGAACAACATTGGCTATTCTCCAATCCTCCGGGACATCACCTGAAGACAGTGAGGATCCAAAGATTTCTGTCAAGGCCTCAGCAATTTCCTCTCCAGCCTCCTTCAGTATTCTGGGGTAGATCCCATCAGGCCCTAGGGACTTATCTACCTTAATATTTTTTAAGACACCCAACACCTCGTCTTTTTGGATCTCAATGTGACCCAGGCTATCTACACACCCTTCTCCAGACTCAACATCTACCAATTTCTTCTCTTTGGTGAATACTGATGCAAAGTATTCATTTAGTACCTCGCCCATTTCCTCTGGCTCCACACATAGATTCCCTTGCCTATCCTTCAGTGGGCCAACCCTTTCCCTGGCTACCCTCTTGCTTTTTATGTACGTGTAAAAAGCCTTGGGATTTTCCTTAACCCTATTTGCCAATGACTTTTCGTGACCCCTTCTAGCCCTCCTGAATCCTTGCTTAAGTTCCTTCCTACTTTCCTTATATTCCACACAGGCGTCGTCTGTTCCCAGCCTTTTAGCCCTGACAAATGCCTCCTTTTTCTTTTTGACGAGGCCTACAATATCTCTCGTTATCCAAGGTTCCCGAAAATTGCCGTATTTATCCTTCTTCCTCACAGGAACATGCCGGTCCTTAATTCCTTTCAACTGACACTTGAAAGCCTCCCACATGTCAGATGTTGATTTGCCCTCAAACATCCGCCCCCAATCTATGTTCTTCAATTCCCGCCTAATATTGTTATAACTAGCCTTCCCCCAATTTAGCACATTCATCCTAGGACCACTCTTATCCTTGTCCACCAGCACTTTAAAACTTACTGAATTGTGGTCACTGTTCCCGAAATGCTCCCCTACTGAAACTTCTACCACCTGGCCGGGCTCATTCCCCAGTACCAGGTCCAGTACCGCCCCCTTCCCTAGTTGGACAGTCTACATATTGTTTTAAGAAGCCCTCCTGGATACTCCTTACAAACTCTGCCCCGTCTAAGCCCCTGGCACTAAGTGAGTCCCAGTCAATATTGGGGCAGTTGAAGTCTCCCATCACCACAACCCTGTTGTTTCTACTCTTTTCCAAAATCTGTCTACCTATCTGCTCCTCTATCTCCCGCTGGCTGTTGGGATGCCTGTAGTAAACCCCCTACATTGTGACTGCACCCTTCTTATTCCTGATCTCTACCCATATAGCCTCACTGCCCTCTGAGGTGTCCTCCCACAGTACAGCTGTGATATTCTCCCTAACCAGTAGAGCAACTCCGCCACCCCTTTTACATCCCCCTCTATCCCGCCTGAAACATCTAAATCCTGGAACGTTTGGCTGCCAATCCTGCCCTTCCCTCAACCAGGTCTCTGTAATGGCAACAACATCATAGTTCCAAGTACTAATCCAAGCTCTAAGTTCATCTGCCTTACCCGTAATACTTCTTGCATTAAAACATATGCATTTCAGGCCACCAGACCCGCTGTGTTCAGCAACTTCTCCCTGTCTGCTCTGCCTGAGAGCCCCACTGTCCCTATTCTCTAGTTCTCCCTCAATGCTCTCACCTTCTGACCTATTGCTCCCGTGCCCCCCCCCCCTGCCATACTAGTTTAAACCCTCCCGTGTGACACTAGCAAACCTCGCGGCCAGGATATTTATGCCTCTCCAGTTTAGATGCAGCCCGTCCTTATATAGGTCACACCTGCCCCGGAAGAGCTCCCAGTGGTCCAGATAACGGAAACCCTCCCTCCTACACCAGCTGTTTAGCCACGTGTTTAGCTGCTCTATCTTCCTATTTCCAGCCTCACTGGCATGTGGCACAGGGAGTAATCCCGAGATTACAACCCTAGAGGTCCTGTCTTTTAACTTTCTGCCTAGCTCCCTGAACTCCTGCTGCAGGACCTCATGCCCCTTCCTGCCTATGTCATTAGTACCAATATGTACAACGACCTCTGCCTGTTTGCCCTCCCACTTCAGGATGCACTCTACCTGTTCGGAGACATCCTGGACCCTGGCACCAGGGAGGCAACTTACCATCCTGGAGTCTCTTTCACATCCACAGAAGCGCCTATCTGTTCCCCTGACAATAGAGTCCCCTATTACTATTGCTCTTCTGCGCTTTGACCCTCCCTTCTGAACATCAGAGCCCGCCGTGGTGCCACTGCTCTGGCTGCTGCTGTTTTCCCCTGATAGGCTACCCCCCCGACAGTATCCAAAGGGGTATACCTGTTTGAGAGGGGGACAACCACAGGGGATTCCTGCACTGACTGCCTGCCCTTTCTGGTGGTCACCCATTTCTCTGCCTGCACCTTGGGTGTGATCACATTTATATAACTGCGATCTATGATGCTTTCCGCCACCTGCATGCTCCTAAGCGCATCCAATTGCTGCTCCAACCGAACCATGCGGTCTGTGAGGAGCTGCAGTTGGGTGCACATTCTGCAGATGAAGCCACCCGGGACGCTGGAAGCCTCCCGGACCTGCCACATCTCACAGTCAGAGCACTGCAAACCTCTAACTGACATTGCGTCAATTAATTAAAATAAAAAGTTAAATTTTTTTTTTTTAAAGTTACTGTTATATATCTGTTTCCTAGCACTAGATTTCTAATATAAATGCGAAAGCTAAATATAGTACTCTCCGATCTCTGGCTTAGATACCCCTCTAAATTATAATTAAGTAATTATGTTTAATTAGTTACCAATGCTTAATTTTTTAAATTTAGTGTAGATTCCCAACCAGCCACTCAGGTCACAGCTTTTCTGTGATGTCACTTCAGTTTCCCCCCCGACACACACAATTTGAAAAAGGTATAAAAGTAAAAATGAGTAAAAATCACTTACTTACCTTCTTACCTTCTGAGTGTCTTAGATGTTCTCAGGTTCTCTCCCTGACAGAGACTGCTCCTCCTCCTCCGAACGGCTCCCGAAACTAGGCCGCGATCTTTTAACATCTCCGCTCTGACTCTCAGCTCCTGCGCTTTTTAAATCTCCCGCGCTTTTAAAATCTCCCGGCTCGCTCTCCTCACGAGCTGTTTTCAATATCCCGGCTCTCTTTCCTCTCGCGCTGTTTTCACTGTCCCGGCTCTCTCTCTTCTCGCGCTGTTTTCAATGTCCCGGCTCTCTCTCCTCTCGCGCTGTTTTCACTGTCCCGGCTCTCTCTCTTCTCGCGCTGTTTTCAATATCCCGGCTCTCTTTCCTCTCGCGCTGTTTTCACTGTCACGGCTCTCTCTCTTCTCGCGCTGTTTTCAATGTCCCGGCTCTCTCTCTTCTCGCGCTGTTTTCACTGTCCCGGCTCTCTCTCTTCTCGCGCTGTTTTCAATGTCCCGGCTCTCTCTCCTCCCGTGCTCTTTTCAATGCCCCGGCTTTCTCTCCTCTCGCGCTGTTTTCAATGTCCCGGCTTTCTCTCCTCTCACGCTGCTTTCACTGTCCCGGCTCTCTCTCTTCTCGCGCTGTTTTCAATGTCCCGGCTCTCTCTCCTCCCGCGCTGTTTTCAATGTCCCGGCTTTCTCTCCTCCCGCGCTGTTTTCAATCTCCCGGCTTTCGCTCCTCCCGCGCTGTTTTCAATCTCCCGGCTTTCTCTCCTCTCGCGCTGTTTTCAATGTCCCGGCTTTCTCTCCACTCGCGCTGTTTTCACTGTCCCAGCTTTCTCTCCTCTCGCGCTGTTTTCAATCTCCCGGCTTTCTCTCCTCTCGCGCTGTTTTCACTGTCCCGGCTCTCTCTCTTCTCGCGCTGTTTTCAATGTCCCGGCTCTCTCTCCTCCCGCGCTGTTTTCAATGTCCCGGCTTTCTCTCCTCCCGCGCTGTTTTCAATCTCCCGGCTTTCTCTCCTCCCGCGCTGTTTTCAATCTCCCGGCTTTCTCTCCTCTCGCGCTGTTTTCAATGTCCCGGCTCTCTCTCTTCTCGCGCTGTTTTCAATGTCCCGGCTCTCTCTCCTCCCGCGCTGTTTTCAATGTCCCGGCTTTCTCTCCTCCCGCGCTGTTTTCAATCTCCCGGCTTTCTCTCCTCCCGCGCTGTTTTCAATCTCCCGGCTTTCTCTCCTCTCGCGCTGTTTTCAATGTCCCGGCTTTCTCTCCACTCGCGCTGTTTTCACTGTCCCAGCTTTCTCTCCTCTCGCGCTGTTTTCAATCACCCGGCTTTCTCTCCTCTCGCGCTGTTTTCACTGTCCCGGCTCTCTCTCCTCTCGCGCTGTTTTCAATGTCCCGGCTCACTCTCCTCTCGCGCTGTTTTCAATGTCCCGGCTTTCTCTCCTCTCGCGCTGTTTTCACTGTCCCGGCTCACTCTCCTCTCACGCTGTTTTCACTCTCCCGGCTTTCTCTCCTCTCGCGCTATTTTCAATGTCCCGGCTTTCTCTCCACTCGCGCTGTTTTCAATCTCCCGGCTTTCTCTCCACTCGCGCTGTTTTCAATGTCCCGGCTTTCTCTCCTCTCGCGCTGTTTTCAATGTCCCGGCTTTCTCTCCTCTCGCGCTGTTTTCAATGTCCCGGCTTTCTCTCCTCTCGCGCTGTTTTCAATCTCCCGGCTTTCTCTCCTCTCGCGCTGTTTTCAATGTCCCGGCTTTCTCTCCTCTCGCGCTGTTTTCAATGTGCCGGCTTTCTCTCCTCTCGCGCTGTTTTCAATCTCCCTGCTCTCTCTCCTCCCGCGCTGTTTTCAATCTCCCGGCTTTCTCTCCTCTCGCGCTGTTTTCAATCTCCCGGCTTTCTCTCCTCTCGCGCTGTTTTCACTGTCCCGGCTCTCTCTCCTCTCGCGCTGTTTTCAATGTCCCGGCTCTCTCTCCACTCACGCTGTTTTCAATGTCCCGGCTTTCTCTCCTCTCGCGCTGTTTTCAATGTCCCGGCTTTCTCTCCTCTCGCGCTGTTTTCAATGTCCCGGCTGTCTCTCCTCTCGCGCTGTTTTCAATGTCCCGGCTCTCTCTCCTCCCGTGCTTTTTAAATCTCCCGGCTTTCTCTCCTCTCGCGTTGTTTTCAATCTCCCGGCTCTCTCTCCTCTCGCGCTGTTTTCAATGTCCCGGCTCTCTCTCCTCTCGCCCTGTTTTCACTCTCCCGGCTTTCTCTCCTCTCGCGCTGTTTTGAATGTCCCGGCTCTCTCTCCTCCCGTGCTTTTTAAATCTCCCGTCTTTCTCTCCTCTCGCGCTGTTTTCAATCTCCCGGCTTTCTCTCCTCTCGCGCTGTTTTCAATGTCCCGGCTTTCTCTCCTCTCGCGCTGTTTTCAATCTCCCGGCTCTCTCTCCTCTCGCGCTGTTTTCAATGTCCCGGCTCTCTCTCCTCTTGCCCTGTTTTCACTCTCCCGGCTTTCTCTCCTCTCGCGCTGTTTTCAATGTCCCGGCTCTCTCTCCTCCCGTGCTTTTTAAATCTCCCGGCTTTCTCTCCTCTCGCGCTGTTTTCAATCTCCCGGCTTTCTCTCCTCTCGCGCTGTTTTCAATGTCCCGGCTTTCTCTCCTCTCGCGCTGTTTTCAATGTCCCGGCTCTCTCTCCTCTCGCGCTGTTTTCAATCTCCCGGCTCTCTCTCCACTCGCGCTGTTTTCAATGTCCCGGCTCTCTCTCCTCTCGCACTGTTTTCACTCTCCCGGCTTTCTCTCCTCTCGCGCTGTTTTCAATCTCCCGGCTTTCTCTCCTCTCGCGCTGTTTTCAATGACCCGGCTCTCTCTCCTCTCGCGCTGTTTTCAATGTCCCGGCTTTCTCTCCTCTCGCGCTGTTTTCAATGTCCCGGCTCTCTCTCCTCTCGCGCTGTTTTCAATCTCCCGGCGCTCTCTCCTCTCGCGCTGTTTTCAATGTCCCGGCTCTCTCTCCTCTCGCACTGTTTTCACTCTCCCGGCTTTCTCTCCTCTCGCGCATTTTTCAATCTCCCGGCTTTCTCTCCTCTCGCGCTGTTTTCAATGACCCGTCTCTCTCTCCACTCGCGCTGTTTTCAATGTCCCGGCTCTCTCTCCTCTCGCACTGTTTTCACTCTCCCGGCTTTCTCTCCTCTCGCGCTGTTTTCAATGTCCCGGCTCTCTATCCTCTCGCGCTGTTTTCAATCTCCCGGCTTTCTCTCCTCCCGCGCTGTTTTCAATGTCCCGGCTCACTCTCCTCTCGCGCTGTTTTCAATGTCCCGGCTCTCTCTCCTCTCGCACTGTTTTCACTCTCCCGGCTTTCTCTCCTCTCGCGCTGTTTTCAATGTCCCGGCTCTCTCTCCTCTCGCGCTGTTTTCAATCTCCCGGCTTTCTCTCCTCCCGCGCTGTTTTCAATGTCCCGGCTCACTCTCCTCTCGCGCTGTTTTCAATGTCCCGGCTTTCTCTCCTCTCGCGCTGTTTTCAATGTCCCGGCTCTCTCTCCTCCCGCGCTGTTTTCAATCTCCCGGCTTTCTCTCCTCTCGCGCTGTTTTCAATGTCCCGGCTTTCTCTCCTCTCGCGCTGTTTTCACTGTCCCGGCTTTCTCTCCTCTCGCGCTGTTTTCAATCTCCCGGCTTTCTCTCCTCTCGCGCTGTTTTCAATCTCCCGGCTTTCTCTCCTCTCGCGCTGTTTTCACTGTCCCGGCTTTCTCTCCTCTCGCGATGTTTTCAATCTCCCGGCTCTCTCTCCTCTCGCGCTGTTTTCAATGTCCCGGCTTTCTCTCCTCTCGCGCTGTTTTCAATGTCCCGGCTTTCTCTCCTCTCGCGCTGTTTTCAATGTCCCGGCTCTCTCTCCTCCCGCGCTGTTTTCACTGTCCCGGCTTTCTCTCCTCTCGCGATGTTTTCAATCTCCCGGCTCTCTCTCCTCTCGCGCTGTTTTCAATGTCCCGGCTTTCTCTCCTCTCGCGCTGTTTTCAATGTCCCGGCTCTCTCTCCTCCCGCGCTGTTTTCAATCTCCCGGCTTTCTCTCCTCTCGCGCTGTTTTCACTGTCCCGGCTCTCTCTCCTCTCGCGCTGTTTTCAATGTCCCGGCTCACTCTCCTCTCGCGCTGTTTTCAATCTCCCGGCTTTCTCTCCTCTCGCGCTGTTTTCACTGTCCCGGCTCTCTCTCCTCTCGCGCTGTTTTCAATCTCCCGGCTTTCTCTCCTCTCGCGCTGTTTTCACTGTCCCAGCTTTCGCTCCTCTCGCGCTGTTTTCAATCTCCCGGCTCTCTCTCCTCCCGTGCTTTTTAAATCTCCCGGCTTTCTCTCCTCTCGCGCTGTTTTCAATCTCCCGGCCTTCTCTCCTCTCGCGCTGTTTTCAATGCCCCGGCTCTCTCTCCTCCCGCGCCGTTTTCACTGTCCGGGCTTTCTCTCCTCTCGCGCTGTTTTCAATCTGCCGGCTTTCTCTCCTCTCGCGCTGTTTTCAATGTCCCGGCTTTCTCTCCTCTCGCGCTGTTTTCAATGTCCCGGCTTTCTCTCCTCTCGCGCTGTTTTCACTGTCCCGGCTCTCTCTCCTCTCGCGCTGTTTTCACTGTCCCGGCTTTCTCTCCTCTCGCGCTGTTTTCACTGTCCCGGCTCTCTCTCCTCTCGCGCTGTTTTCACTGTCCCGGCTTTCTCTCCCCTCGCGCTGTTTTCAATGTCCCGGCTTTCTCTCCTCTCGCGCTGTTTTCACTGTCCCGGCTCTCTCTCCTCTCGCGCTGTTTTCACTGTCCCGGCTTTCTCTCCTCTCGCGCTGTTTTCACTGTCCCGGCTTTCTCTCCTCTCGCGCTGTTTTCACTGTCCCGGCTTTCTCTCCTCTCGCGCTGTTTTCACTGTCCCGGCTTTCTCTCCTCTCGCGCTGTTTTCAATCTCCCGGCTCTCTCTCCTCCCGTGCTTTTTAAATCTCCCGGCTTTCTCTCCTCTCGCGCTGTTTTCAATGTCCCGGCTTTCTCTCCTCTCGCGCTGTTTTCAATCTCCCGGCTTTCTCTCCTCTCGCGCTGTTTTCAATGTCCCGGCTCTCTCTCCTCCCGCGCTGTTTTCACTGTCCCGGCTTTCTCTCCTCTCGCGCTGTTTTCAATCTGCCGGCTTTCTCTCCTCTCGCGCTGTTTTCAATGTCCCGGCTTTCTCTCCTCTCGCGCTGTTTTCACTGTCCCGGCTCTCTCTCCTCTCGCGCTGTTTTCACTGTCCCGGCTTTCTCTCCTCTCGCGCTGTTTTCACTGTCCCGGCTCTCTCTCCTCTCGCGCTGTTTTCACTGTCACGGCTTTCTCTCCCCTCGCGCTGTTTTCTATGTCCCGGCTTTATCTCCTCTCGCGCTGTTTTCACTGTCCCGGCTCTCTCTCCTCTCGCGCTGTTTTCACTGTCCCGGCTTTCTTTCCTCTCACGCTGTTTTCACTGTCCCGGCTTTCTCTCCTCTCGCGCTGTTTTCACTGTCCCGGCTTTCTCTCCTCTCGCGCTGTTTTCACTGTCCCGGCTTTCTCTCCTCTCGCGCTGTTTTCACTGTCCCGGCTCTCTCCCCACTCGCGCTGTTTTCAATGTCCCGGCTTTCTCTCCTCTCGCGCTGTTTTCAATGTCCCGGCTTTCTCTCCTCTCGCGCTGTTTTCACTGTCCCGGCTTTCTCTCCTCTCGCGCTGTTTTCAATCTGCCGGCTTTCTCTCCTCTCGCGCTGTTTTCAATGTCCCGGCTTTCTCTCCACTCGCGCTGTTTTCAATGTCCCGGCTTTCTCTCCTCTCGCGCTGTTTTCACTGTCCCGGCTCTCTCTCCTCTCGCGCTGTTTTCACTGTCCCGGCTTTCTCTCCTCTCGCGCTGTTTTCACTGTCCCGGCTGTCTCTCCTCTCGCGCTGTTTTCACTGTCACGGCTTTCTCTCCCCTCGCGCTGTTTTCTATGTCCCGGCTTTCTCTCCTCTCGCGCTGTTTTCACTGTCCCGGCTCTCTCTCCTCTCGCGCTGTTTTCACTGTCCCGGCTTTCTTTCCTCTCACGCTGTTTTCACTGTCCCGGCTTTCTCTCCTCTCGCGCTGTTTTCACTGTCCCGGCTTTCTCTCCTCTCGCGCTGTTTTCACTGTCCCGGCTTTCTCTCCTCTCGCGCTGTTTTCACTGTCCCGGCTCTCTCCCCACTCGCGCTGTTTTCAATGTCCCGGCTTTCTCTCCTCTCGCGCTGTTTTCAATGCCCCGGCTCTCTCTCCTCCCGCGCCGTTTTCACTGTCCGGGCTTTCTCTCCTCTCGCGCTGTTTTCAATGTCCCGGCTTTCTCTCCTCTCGCGCTGTTTTCACTGTCCCGGCTCTCTCTCCTCTCGCGCTGTTTTCACTGTCCCGGCTTTCTCTCCTCTCGCGCTGTTTTCACTGTCCCGGCTCTCTCTCCTCTCGCGCTGTTTTCACTGTCCCGGCTTTCTCTCCCCTCGCGCTGTTTTTAATGTCCCGGCTTTCTGTCCTCTCGCGCTGTTTTCACTGTCCCGGCTCTCTCTCCTCTCGCGCTGTTTTCACTGTCCCGGCTTTCTCTCCTCTCGCGCTGTTTTCACTGTCCCGGCTTTCTCTCCTCTCGCGCTGTTTTCACTGTCCCGGCTTTCTCTCCTCTCGCGCTGTTTTCACTGTCCCGGCTTTCTCTCCTCTCGCGCTGTTTTCAATCTCCCGGCTCTCTCTCCTCCCGTGCTTTTAAAATCTCCCGGCTTTCTCTCCTCTCGCGCTGTTTTCAATGTCCCGGCTTTCTCTCCTCTCACGCTGTTTTCAATCTCCCGGCTTTCTCTCCTCTCGCGCTGTTTTCAATGTCCCGGCTCTCTCTCCTCCCGCGCTGTTTTCAATGTCCCGGCTTTCTCTCCTCTCGCGCTGTTTTCACTGTCCCGGCTCTCTCTCCTCTCGCGCTGTTTTCACTGTCCCGGCTTTCTCTCCTCTCGCGCTGTTTTCACTGTCCCGGCTCTCTCTCCTCTCGCGCTGTTTTCACTGTCACGGCTTTCTCTCCCCTCGCGCTGTTTTCTATGTCCCGGCTTTTTCTCCTCTCGCGCTGTTTTCACTGTCCCGGCTCTCTCTCCTCTCGCGCTGTTTTCACTGTCCCGGCTTTCTTTCCTCTCACGCTGTTTTCACTGTCCCGGCTTTCTCTCCTCTCGCGCTGTTTTCACTGTCCCGGCTTTCTCTCCTCTCGCGCTGTTTTCACTGTCCCGGCTTTCTCTCCTCTCGCGCTGTTTTCACTGTCCCGGCTCTCTCCCCACTCGCGCTGTTTTCAATGTCCCGGCTTTCTCTCCTCTCGCGCTGTTTTCAATCTCCCGCTTTCTCTCCTCCCGCGCTGTTTTCAATGTCCCGGCTCTCTCTCCTCCCGCGCTGTTTTCAATGTCCCGGCTCACTCTCCACTCGCACTGTTTTCAATCTCCCGGCTCTCTCTCCTCTCGCGCTGTTTTCAATCTCCCGGCTTTCTCTCCACTCGCGCTGTTTTCAATCTCCCGGCTTTCTCTCCTCTCGCTCTGTTTTCAATCTCCCGCTTTCTCTCCTCTCGCTCTGTTTTCAATCTCCCGGCTTTCTCTCCTCTCGCGCTGTTTTCACTGTCCCGGCTTTCTCTCCTCTCGCGTTGTTTTCAATCTCCCGGCTTTCTCTCCTCTCGCGCTGTTTTCAATGTCCCGGCTTTCTCTCTTCCCGCGCTGTTTTCAATCTCCCGGCTCTCTCTCCTCTCGCGCTGTTTTCACTGTCCCGGCTTTCTCTCCTCCCGCGCTGTTTTCACTGTCCCGGCTTTCTCTCCTCTCGCGCTGTTTTCAATGTCCCGGCTCTCTCTCCTCTCGCGCTGTTTTCAATTTCCCGGCTTTCTCTCCTCTCGCGCTGTTTTCACTGTCCCGGCTTTCTCTCCTCTCGCGCTGTTTTCAATCTCCCGGCTCGCTCTCCTCTCGCGCTGTTTTCAATCTCCCGGCTTTCTCTCCTCTCGCGCTGTTTTCAATGTCCCGGCTCTCTCTCCTCCCGCGCTGTTTTCAATCTCCCGGCTTTCTCTCCTCTCGCGCAGTTTTCAATGTCCCGGCTTTCTCTCCCGCGCTGTTTTCACTGTCCCGGCTCTCTCTCCTCTCGCGCTGTTTTCAATGTCCCGGCTCTCTCTCCTCTCGCGCTGTTTTCAATGTCCCGGCTTTCTCTCCTCGCGCGCTGTTTTGAATCTCCCGGCTTTCTCTCCTCTCGCGCTGTTTTCAATATCCCGGCTTTCTCTCCTCGCGCGCTGTTTTGAATCACCCGGCTTTCTCTCTTCTCGCGCTGTTTTAACTGTCCCGGCTTTCTCTCCTCTCGCGCTGTTTTCAATGTCCCGGCATTCTCTCCTCGCGCGCTGTTTTGAATCTCCCGGCTTTCTCTCCACTCGGGCTGTTTTCACTGTCCCGGCACTCTCTCTTCTCGCGCTGTTTTAACTGTCCCGGCTTTCTCTCCTCTCGCGCTGTTTTCAAACTCCCGGCTTTCTCTCCTCTCGCGCTGTTTTCAATGTCCCGGCTTTCTCTCCTCTCGCGCTGTTTTCAATCTCCCGGCTTTCTCTCCTCTCGCGCTGTTTTCAATGTCCCGGCTCTCTCTCCACTCGCGCTGTTTTCACTGTCCCGGCTCTCTCTCCACTCGCGCTGTTTTCACTGTCCCGGCTCTCTCTCCTCTCGCGCTGTTTTCAATCTCCCGGCTTTCTCTCCTCTCGCGCTGTTTTCAATCTCCCGGCTTTCTCTCCTCTCGCGCTGTTTTCACTGTCCCGGCTTTCTCTCCTCCCGCGCTGTTTTCAATCTCCCGGCTTTCTCTCCTCCCGCGCTGTTTTCAATGTCCCGGCTTTCTCTCCTATCGCGCTGTTTTCAATGTCCCGGCTTTCTCTCCTCCCGCGCTGTTTTCAATCTCCCGGCTTTCTCTCCTCTCACGCTGTTTTCAATGTCCCGGCTCTCTCTCCACTCGCGCTGTTTTCACTGTCCCGGCTCTCTCTCCTCTCGCGCTGTTTTCAATCTCCCGGCTTTCCCTCCGCTAGCGCTGTTTTCAATCTCCCGGCTCTCTCTCCTCCCGCGCTGTTTTCACTCTCCCGGCTTTCTCTCCTCTCGCGCTGTTTTCAATGTCCCGGCTTTCTCTCCTCTCGCGCTGTTTTCAATGTCCCGGCTCTCTCTCCTCTCGCGCTGTTTTGAATGTCCCGGCTCTCTCTCCTCTCGCGCTGTTTTCAATGTCCCGGCTCTCTCTCCACTCGCGCTGTTTTCAATGTCCCGGCTCTCTCTCCTCTCGCGCTGTTGTCAATCTCCCGGCTTTCTCTCCACTCGCGCTGTTTTCAATGTCCCGGCTCTCTCTCCTCCCGTGCTTTTTAAATCTCCCGGCTTTCTCTCCTCTCGCGCTGTTTTCACTCTCCCGGCTTTCTCTCCTCTCGCGCTGTTTTCAATGTCCCGGCTGTCTCTCCTCTCGCGCTGTTTTCAATGTCCCGGCTCTCTCTCCTCCCGTGCTTTTTAAATCTCCCGGCTTTCTCTCCTCTCGCGCTGTTTTCAATGTCCCGGCTCTCTCTCCTCTCGCGCTGTTTTCAATGTCCCGGCTCTCTCTCCTCTCGCGCTGTTTTCAATGTCCCGGCTCTCTCTCCTCTCGCGCTGTTTTCACTGTCCCGGCTTTCTCTCCACTCGCGCTGTTTTCAATGTCCCGGCTCTCTCTCCACTCGCGCTGTTTTCAATCTCCCGGCTTTCTCTCCACTCGCTCTGTTTTCAATCTCCCGGCTCTCTCTCCTCTCGCGCTGTTTTCAATCTCCCGGCTTTCTCTCCACTCGCTCTGTTTTCAATGTCCTAGGGGGTGGGGGCGCGGGGCGATCTGGCCCCGGGGGGAGCCCCCACGGTGGCCTGGCCCGCGATCGGGGCCACCCGATCCGTGGGCGGGCTTGTGCCGTGGGGGCACTCTTTTTCTTCCGCCTTCGCCACGGTCTTCACTATGGCAGAGGCGGAAGAGACCCCCTCCCCTGCACATGCGCGGGGATGATGTAAGCAGCCACTGACGCTCCCGCGCATGTGCCGACCAGTGTCGCCTGGCGAAGACCTTTCGGGCAAAGGCCTTCCCCGCCAACCGGCGGAGCGCAAACCACTCCGGCGCGGGCCTAGCCCCTCAAGGTGAGGGCTTGGCCTCTAAAGGTGCGGAGCCTTCCGCACCTTTAGGGCGGCCCGAAGCCGGAGTGGTTCCCGCCACTCCATTACGCCGGAACCCCCCGTGCCGCCGGGTAGGGGAGAATCCCGCCCATTATCTCTGGGTTGTTACCCGTGCCACGTGCTAGCGAGACGAGGAATAGGGAGAGAGAGGAGTTGAACACGTGGCTACAGGGATGGTGCAGGAGGGAGGGTTTCCGATTTCTGGATAATTGGGGCTCATTCTGGGGTCGGTGGGACCTCTACAAACGGGATGGTCTACACCTGGACCAGAGGGGTACCAATATCCTGGGGGGGAAATTTGCTGAAGCTCTTCGGGAGGGTTTAAACTAGTTCAGCATGGGCTTGGGAACCTGAATTGTAGCTCCAGTATACAGGAGGTTGAGAGTAGTGAGGTAATGAGTAAGGTTTCAAAGTTGCAGGAGTGTACCGGCAGGCAGGAAGGTGGTTTAAAGTGGGTCTTCTTCAATGCCAGGAGCATCCGGAATAAGGTGGGTGAACTTGCAGCATGGGTTGGTACCTGGGATTTCAATGTTGTGGCCATTTCGGAGACATGGATAGAGCAGGGACAGGAATGGTTATTGCAGGTGCCGGGGTTTAGATATTTCAGTAAGCTCAGTGAAGGTGGTAAAAGAGGGGGAGGGGTGGCATTGTTAGTCAAGGACAGTATTACGGTGGCAGAAAGGACGTTTGATGAGGACTCGTCTACTGAGGTAGTATGGGCTGAGGTTAGAAACAGGAAAGGAGAGGTCACCCTGTTAGGGGTTTTCTATCGGCCTCCGAAAAATTCCAGAGATGTAGAGGAAAGAATTGCAAAGATGATTCTGGATAGGAGCGAAAGCAACAGGGTAGTTGTTATGGGGGACTTTAACTTTCCAAATATTGACTGGAAACGCTATAGTTCGAGTACTTTAGATGGATCCGTTTTTGTCCAATGTGTGCAGGAGGGTTTCCTGACACAGTATGTCGATAGGCCAACGAGAGGCGAGGCCATATTGGATTTGGTACTGGGTAATGAACCAGGACAGGTGTTAGATTTGGAGGTAGGTGTGCACTTTGGTGATAGTGACCATAATTCGATTACGTTTACTTTAGTGATGGAAAGGGATAAGTATATACCGCAGGGCAAGAGTTATATCTGGGGGAAAGGCAATTATGATGCGATGAGGCATGACATAGGATGCATCGGATGAAGAGGAAAACTGCAGGGGATGGGCACAATGGAAATGTGGAGCTTGTTCAAGGAACAACTACTGCGTGTCCTTGATAAGTATGTACCTGTCAGGCAGGGAGGAAGTGGTCGAGCAAGGGAACCGTGGTTTACTAAAGCAGTCAAAACACTTGTCAAGAGGAAGAAGGAGGCTTATGTAAAGGTGAGACATGAAGGTTCAGTTCGGGCGCTCGAGAGTTACAAGCTAGCTAGGACGGACCTAAAGAGAGAACTAAGAAGAGCCAGGAGGGGACATGAGAAGTCTTTGGCAGGTAGGATCAAGGATAACCCTAAAGCTTTCTGTAGATATGTCAGGAATAAAAGAATGACTAGGGTAAGAGTAGGTCCAGTCAAGGGCAGTAGTGGGAAGTTGTGCTTGGAGTCCGAGGAGATAGGAGAGCTGCTAAATGAATATTTTTCGTCAGTATTCACACAGGAAAAAGACAATGTTGTCGAGGAGAATACTGAGATTCAGGCTTCTAGACTAGAAGGGCTTGAGGTTCATAAGGAGGAGGTGTTAGCAATTCTGGAAAGTGTGAAAATAGATAAGTCCCCTGGGCCGGATGGGATTTATCCGAGGATTCTCTGGGAAGCTAGGGAGGAGATTGCTGAGCCTTTGGCTTTGATCTTTAAGTCATCTTTGTCTACAGGAATAGTGCCAGAAGACTGGAGGATAGCAAATGTTGTCCCCTTGATCAAGAAGGGGAATGTTCAGAATGGAGTACAGTCACAAGTGGAGTAACACAAGGATCTGTTCTGGGGCCGTTGCTGTTTGTCATTTTTATCAATGACCTAGAGGAAGGCGCAGAAGGGTGGGTGAGTAAATTTGCAGACGATACTAAAGTCGGTGGTGTTGTCGATAGTGTGGAAGGATGTAGCAGGTTACAGAGGGATATAGATAAGCTGCAGAGCTGGGCTGAGAGGTGGCAAATGGAGTTTAATGTAGAGAAGTGTGAGGTGATTCACTTTGGAAGGAATAACAGGAATGCGGAATATTTGGCTAATGGTAAAGTTCTTGAAAGTGTGGATGAGCAGAGGGATCTAGGTGTCCATGTACATAGATCCCTGAAAGTTACCACCCAGGTTGATAGGGTTGTGAAGAAGGCCTATGGAGTGTTGGCCTTTATTGGTAGAGGGATTGAGTTCCGGAGTCGGGAGGTCATGTTGCAGCTGTACAGAACTCTGGTACGGCCGCATTTGGAGTATTGCGTACAGTTCTGGTCACCGCATTATAGGAAGGACGTGGAGGCTTTGGAGCGGGTGCAGAGGAGATTTACCAGGATGTTGCCTGGTATGGAGGGAAAATCTTATGAGGAAAGGCTGATGGACTTGAGGTTGTTTTCGTTGGAGAGAAGAAGGTTAAGAGGAGACTTAATAGAGGCATACAAAATGATCAGGGGGTTGGATAGGGTGGACAGTGAGAGCCTTCTCCCGCGGATGGATATGGCTGGCACGAGGGGACATAACTTTAAACTGAGGGGTAATAGATATAGGACAGAGGTCAGAGGTAGGTTCTTTACGCAAAGAGTAGTGAGGCCGTGGAATGCCCTCCCTGCTACAGTAGTGAACTCGCCAACATTGAGGGCATTTAAAAGTTTATTGGATAAACATATGGATGATAATGGCATAGTGTAGGTTAGATGGCTTTTGTTTCGGTGCAACATCGTGGGCCGAAGGGCCTGTACTGCGCTGTATTGTTCTATGTTCTATGTTCTAAGGGGAGTAGAGACCACCCAAGTAACTATAGACCAGTGAGCCTTACGTCTGTTGTGGGCAAAATCTTGGAAAAGTTTGTAAGAGATAGGATGTATAATCATCTGGAAAGGAATAATTTGATTAGAGATAGTCAACACGGTTTTGTGAAAGGTAGGTCGTGCCTCACAAACCTTATTGAGTTCTTTGAGAAGGTGACCAAACAGGTGGATGAGGGTAAAGCAGTTGATGTGTATATGGATTTCAGTAAAGCGTTTGATTAAGGTTCCCCACGGTAGGCTACTGGAAAAAATACGGAGGCATGGGATTCAGGGTGATTTAGCAGTTTGGATCAGAAATTGGCTAGCTGGAAGAAGACAAAGGGTGGTGGTTGATGGGAAATGTTCAGACTGGAGTCCAGTTACTAATGGTGTACCACAAGGATCTGTTTTGGGGCCACTGCTGTTTGTCATTGTTATAAATGACCTGGAGGAGGGCGTAGAAGGATGGGTGAGTAAATTTGCAGATGACACTAAAGTCGGTGGAGTTGTGGACCGTGCGGAAGGATGTTCCAAGTTACAGAGGGACATAGATAAGCTGCAACGCTGGGCTGAGATGTGGCAAATGGAGTTTAATGCAGAAAAGTATGAGGTGATTCATTTTGGAAGGAATAACAGGAAGACAGAGTACTGGGCTAATGGTAAGATTCTTGGCAGTGTGGATGAGCAGAGATCCATGTACATAGATGCCTGAAAGTTGCCACCCAGGTTGAGAGGGTTGTTAAGAAGGTGTACAGTGTGTTAGCTTTTATTGGTAGAGGGATTGAGTTTCGGAGCCATGAGGTCATGTTGCAGCTGTACAAAACTCTGGTGCGGCCCCATTTGGAGTATTGCGCGCAATTCTGGTCGCCGCATTATAGGAAGGATGTGGAAGCATTGGAAAGGGTGCAGAGAAGATTTACCAGAATGTTGCCTGGTATGGAAGGAAGATCTTATGAGGAAAGGCTGAGGGACTTGAGGCTGTTTTCGTGAGAGAGAAGAAGGTTAAGAGGTGACTTAATTGTGGCATACAAGATGATCAGAGGATTGGATAGGGTGGACAGTGAGAGCCTTTTTCCTCGGATGGTGATGCCAAGCATGAGGGGACATAGAACAAACAAAGAACAAAGAATAAAGAAATGTACAGCACAGGAACAGGCCCTTCGGCCCTCCAAGCCCGTGCCCACCATGCTGCCCGACTAAACTACAATCTTCTACACTTCCTGGGTCCGTATCCCTTTATTCCCATCCTATTCATGTATTTGTCAAGATGCCCCTTAAATGTCACTATCGTCCCTGCTTCCACCACCTCCTCCAGTAGCGAGTTCCAGGCACCCACTACCCTCTGTGTAAAAAACTTGCCTCGTACATCTACTCTAAACCTTGCCCCTCTCACCTTAAACCTATGCCCCCTAGTAATTGACCCCTCTACCCCGGGGAAAAGCCTCTGACTATCCACTCTGTCTATGCCCCTCATAATTTTGTAGACCTCTATCAGGTCGCCCCTCAACCTCCTTTGTTCCAGTGAGAACAAACCGAGTTTATTCAACCGCTCCTCATAGCTAATGCCCTCCATACCAGGCAGCATCCTGGTAAATCTCTTCTGCACCCTCTCTAAAGCCTCCACATCCTTCTGGTAGTGTGGCGACCAGAATTGAACACTATACTCCAAGTGTGGCCGAACTAAGGTTCTATACAGCTGCAACATGACTTGCCAATTCTTATACGCAATGCCCCGGCCAATGAAGGCAAGCATGCCGTATGCCTTCTTGACTACCTTCTTTACCTGTGTTGCCCCTTTCAGTGACCTGTGGACCTGTACTCCGAGATCTCTTTGACTTTCAATACTCTTGAGGGTTCTACCATTCATTGTATATTCCCTACCTGCATTAGACCTTCCAAAATGCATTACCTCACATTTGTCCGGATTAAACTCCATCTGCCGTCTCTCCGCCCAAGTCTCCACACAATCTAAATCCTGCTGTATCCTCTGACAGTCTTCATCGCTATCCGCAATTCCACCAACCTTTGTGTCGTCTGCAAACTTACTAATCAGTCCAGTTACATTTTCCTCCAAATCATTTATATATACTACAAACAGCAAAGGTCCCAGCACTGATCCCTGTGGAACACCACTGGTCACAGCCCTCCAATTAGAAAAGCATCCTTCCATTGCTACTCTCTGCCTTCTATGGCCTAGCCAGTTCTGTATCCACCTTGCGAGCTCACCCCTGATCCCGTGTGACTTCACCTTTTGTACTAGTCTACCATGAGGGACCTTGTCAAAGGCCTTACTGAAGTCCATATAGACAACATCCACTGCCCTACCTGCATCATTCATCTTAGTGACATCCTCGAAAAACTCTATCAAGTTAGTGAGACACGACCACCCCTTCACAAAACCATGCTGCCTCTCACTAATACGTCCATTTGCTTCCAAATGGGAGTAGATCCTGTCTCGAAGAATTCTCTCCAGTAATTTCCCTACCACTGAAGTAAGGCTCACCGGCCTGTAGTTCCCTGGATTATCCTTGCTACCCTTCTTAAACAGAGGAACAACATTGGCTATTCTCCAATCCTCCGGGACATCACCTGAAGACAGTGAGGATCCAAAGATTTCTGTCAAGGCCTCAGCAATTTCCTCTCCAGCCTCCTTCAGTATTCTGGGGTAGATCCCATCAGGCCCTAGGGACTTATCTACCTTAATATTTTTTAAGACACCCAACACCTCGTCTTTTTGGATCTCAATGTGACCCAGGCTATCTACACACCCTTCTCCAGACTCAACATCTACCAATTTCTTCTCTTTGGTGAATACTGATGCAAAGTATTCATTTAGTACCTCGCCCATTTCCTCTGGCTCCACACATAGATTCCCTTGCCTATCCTTCAGTGGGCCAACCCTTTCCCTGGCTACCCTCTTGCTTTTTATGTACGTGTAAAAAGCCTTGGGATTTTCCTTAACCCTATTTGCCAATGACTTTTCGTGACCCCTTCTAGCCCTCCTGAATCCTTGCTTAAGTTCCTTCCTACTTTCCTTATATTCCACACAGGCTTCGTCTGTTCCCAGCCTTTTAGCCCTGACAAATGCCTCCTTTTTCTTTTTGACGAGGCCTACAATATCTCTCGTTATCCAAGGTTCCCGAAAATTGCCGTATTTATCCTTCTTCCTCACAGGAACATGCCGGTCCTTAATTCCTTTCAACTGACACTTGAAAGCCTCCCACATGTCAGATGTTGATTTGCCCTCAAACATCCGCCCCCAATCTATGTTCTTCAATTCCCGCCTAATATTGTTATAACTAGCCTTCCCCCAATTTAGCACATTCATCCTAGGACCACTCTTATCCTTGTCCACCAGCACTTTAAAACTTACTGAATTGTGGTCACTGTTCCCGAAATGCTCCCCTACTGAAACTTCTACCACCTGGCCGGGCTCATTCCCCAGTACCAGGTCCAGTACCGCCCCCTTCCCTAGTTGGACAGTCTACATATTGTTTTAAGAAGCCCTCCTGGATACTCCTTACAAACTCTGCCCCGTCTAAGCCCCTGGCACTAAGTGAGTCCCAGTCAATATTGGGGCAGTTGAAGTCTCCCATCACCACAACCCTGTTGTTTCTACTCTTTTCCAAAATCTGTCTACCTATCTGCTCCTCTATCTCCCGCTGGCTGTTGGGATGCCTGTAGTAAACCCCCTACATTGTGACTGCACCCTTCTTATTCCTGATCTCTACCCATATAGCCTCACTGCCCTCTGAGGTGTCCTCCCACAGTACAGCTGTGATATTCTCCCTAACCAGTAGAGCAACTCCGCCACCCCTTTTACATCCCCCTCTATCCCGCCTGAAACATCTAAATCCTGGAACGTTTGGCTGCCAATCCTGCCCTTCCCTCAACCAGGTCTCTGTAATGGCAACAACATCATAGTTCCAAGTACTAATCCAAGCTCTAAGTTCATCTGCCTTACCCGTAATACTTCTTGCATTAAAACATATGCATTTCAGGCCACCAGACCCGCTGTGTTCAGCAACTTCTCCCTGTCTGCTCTGCCTGAGAGCCCCACTGTCCCTATTCTCTAGTTCTCCCTCAATGCTCTCACCTTCTGACCTATTGCTCCCGTGCCCCCCCCCCCCTGCCATACTAGTTTAAACCCTCCCGTGTGACACTAGCAAACCTCGCGGCCAGGATATTTATGCCTCTCCAGTTTAGATGCAGCCCGTCCTTATATAGGTCACACCTGCCCCGGAAGAGCTCCCAGTGGTCCAGATAACGGAAACCCTCCCTCCTACACCAGCTGTTTAGCCACGTGTTTAGCTGCTCTATCTTCCTATTTCCAGCCTCACTGGCATGTGGCACAGGGAGTAATCCCGAGATTACAACCCTAGAGGTCCTGTCTTTTAACTTTCTGCCTAGCTCCCTGAACTCCTGCTGCAGGACCTCATGCCCCTTCCTGCCTATGTCATTAGTACCAATATGTACAACGACCTCTGCCTGTTTGCCCTCCCACTTCAGGATGCACTCTACCTGTTCGGAGACATCCTGGACCCTGGCACCAGGGAGGCAACTTACCATCCTGGAGTCTCTTTCACATCCACAGAAGCGCCTATCTGTTCCCCTGACAATAGAGTCCCCTATTACTATTGCTCTTCTGCGCTTTGACCCTCCCTTCTGAACATCAGAGCCCGCCGTGGTGCCACTGCTCTGGCTGCTGCTGTTTTCCCCTGACAGGCTACCCCCCCGACAGTATCCAAAGGGGTATACCTGTTTGAGAGGGGGACAACCACAGGGGATTCCTGCACTGACTGCCTGCCCTTTCTGGTGGTCACCCATTTCTCTGCCTGCACCTTGGGTGTGATCACATTTATATAACTGCGATCTATGATGCTTTCCGCCACCTGCATGCTCCTAAGCGCATCCAATTGCTGCTCCAACCGAACCATGCGGTCTGTGAGGAGCTGCAGTTGGGTGCACATTCTGCAGATGAAGCCACCCGGGACGCTGGAAGCCTCCCGGACCTGCCACATCTCACAGTCAGAGCACTGCAAACCTCTAACTGACATTGCGTCAATTAATTAAAATAAAAAGTTAAATTTTTTTTTTTTAAAGTTACTGTTATATATCTGTTTCCTAGCACTAGATTTCTAATATAAATGCGAAAGCTAAATATAGTACTCTCCGATCTCTGGCTTAGATACCCCTCTAAATTATAATTAAGTAATTATGTTTAATTAGTTACCAATGCTTAATTTTTTAAATTTAGTGTAGATTCCCAACCAGCCACTCAGGTCACAGCTTTTCTGTGATGTCACTTCAGTTTCCCCCCCGACACACACAATTTGAAAAAGGTATAAAAGTAAAAATGAGTAAAAATCACTTACTTACCTTCTTACCTTCTGAGTGTCTTAGATGTTCTCAGGTTCTCTCCCTGACAGAGACTGCTCCTCCTCCTCCGAACGGCTCCCGAAACTAGGCCGCGATCTTTTAACATCTCCGCTCTGACTCTCAGCTCCTGCGCTTTTTAAATCTCCCGCGCTTTTAAAATCTCCCGGCTCGCTCTCCTCACGAGCTGTTTTCAATATCCCGGCTCTCTTTCCTCTCGCGCTGTTTTCACTGTCCCGGCTCTCTCTCTTCTCGCGCTGTTTTCAATGTCCCGGCTCTCTCTCCTCTCGCGCTGTTTTCACTGTCCCGGCTCTCTCTCCTCCCGCGCTGTTTTCAATCTCCCGGCTTTCTCTCCTCTCGCGCTGTTTTCAATGTCCCGGCTTTCTCTCCCGCGCTGTTTTCACTGTCCCGGCTCTCTCTCCTCTCGCGCTGTTTTCAATGTCCCGGCTCTCTCTCCTCTCGCGCTGTTTTCAATGTCCCGGCTTTCTCTCCTCGCGCGCTGTTTTGAATCTCCCGGCTTTCTCTCCTCTCGCGCTGTTTTCAATGTCCCGGCTTTCTCTCCTCGCGCGCTGTTTTGAATCTCCCGGCTTTCTCTCTTCTCGCGCTGTTTTAACTGTCCCGGCTTTCTCTCCTCTCGCGCTGTTTTCAATGTCCCGGCATTCTCTCCTCGCGCGCTGTTTTGAATCTCCCGGCTTTCTCTCCTCTCGCGCTGTTTTCACTGTCCCGGCACTCTCTCTTCTCGCGCTGTTTTAACTGTCCCGGCTTTCTCTCCTCTCGCGCTGTTTTCAATCTCCCGGCTTTCTCTCCTCTCGCGCTGTTTTCAATGTCCCGGCTTTCTCTCCTCTCGCGCTGTTTTCAATCTCCCGGCTTTCTCTCCTCTCGCGCTGTTTTCAATGTCCCGGCTCTCTCTCCACTCGCGCTGTTTTCACTGTCCCGGCTCTCTCTCCACTCGCGCTGTTTTCACTGTCCCGGCTCTCTCTCCTCTCGCGCTGTTTTCAATCTCCCGGCTTTCTCTCCTCTCGCGCTGTTTTCAATCTCCCGGCTTTCTCTCCTCTCGCGCTGTTTTCACTGTCCCGGCTTTCTCTCCTCCCGCGCTGTTTTCAATCTCCCGGCTTTCTCTCCTCCCGCGCTGTTTTCAATGTCCCGGCTTTCTCTCCTCTCGCGCTGTTTTCAATGTCCCGGCTTCCTCTCCTCTCGCGCTGTTTTCAATGTCCCGGCTTTCTCTCCTATCGCGCTGTTTTCAATGTCCCGGCTCTCTCTCCTCTCGCGCTGTTTTCAATCTCCCGGCTTTCCCTCCGCTAGCGCTGTTTTCAATCTCCCGGCTCTCTCTCCTCCCGCGCTGTTTTCAATGTCCCGGCTTTCTCTCCTCCCGCGCTGTTTTCAATCTCCCGGCTTTCTCTCCACTCGCTCTGTTTTCAATGTCCCGGCTCTCTCTCCTCCCGTGCTTTTTAAATCTCCCGGCTTTCTCTCCTCTCGCGCTGTTTTCACTCTCCCGGCTTTCTCTCCTCTCGCGCTGTTTTCACTCTCCCGGCTTTCTCTCCTCCCGCGCTGTTTTCAATGTCCCGGCTCTCTCTCCTCCCGTGCTTTTTAAATCTCCCGGCTTTCTCTCCTCTCGCGCTGTTTTCACTCTCCCGGCTTTCTCTCCTCTCGCGCTGTTTTCAATGTCCCGGCTGTCTCTCCTCTCGCGCTGTTTTCAATGTCCCGGCTCTCTCTCCTCCCGTGCTTTTTAAATCTCCCGGCTTTCTCTCCTCTCGCGCTGTTTTCACTCTCCCGGCTTTCTCTCCTCTCGCGCTGTTTTCAATCTCCCGGCTTTCTCTCCTCTCGCGCTGTTTTCAATCTCCCGGCTTTCTCTCTTGCCGCGCTGTTTTCAATGTCCCGGCTGTCTCTCCTCTCGCGCTGTTTTCAATGTCCCGGCTCTCTCTCCTCCCGTGCTTTTTAAATCTCCCGGCTTTCTCTCCTCTCGCGCTGTTTTCAATGTCCCGGCTGTCTCTCCTCTCGCGCTGTTTTCAATGTCCCGGCTCTCTCTCCTCCCGTGCTTTTTAAATCTCCCGACTTTCTCTCCTCTCGCGCTGTTTTCAATGTCCCGGCTCTCTCTCCTCCCGCGCTGTTTTCAATCTCCCGGCTTTCTCTCCTCTCGCGCTGTTTTCACTCTCCCGGCTTTCTCTCCTCTCGCGCTGTTTTCAATCTCCCGGCTTTCTCTCTTCCCGCGCTGTTTTCAATGTCCCGGCTCTCTCTCCTCCCGTGCTTTTTAAATCTCCCGGCTTTCTCTCCTCTCGCGCTGTTTTCAATGTCCCGGCTTTCTCTCCCGCGCTGTTTTCACTGTCCCGGCTCTCTCTCCTCTCGCGCTGTTTTCAATGTCCCGGCTCTCTCTCCTCTCGCGCTGTTTTCAATGTCCCGGCTTTCTCTCCTCTTGCGCTGTTTTCACTGTCCCGGCTTTCTATCCTCTCGCGCTGTTTTCAATCTCCCGGCTTTCTCTCCCGCACTGTTTTCACTGTCCCGGCTCTCTCTCCTCTCGCGCTGTTTTCACTGTCCCGGCACTCTCTCTTCTCGCGCTGTTTTCACTGTCCCGGCTCTCTCTCCTCTCGCGCTGTTTTCAATGTCCCGGCTCTCTCTCCTCTCGCGCTGTTTTCAATGTCCCGGTTTTCTCTCCTCTCGCGCTGTTTTCACTGTCCCGGCTTTCTCTCCTCTCGCGCTGTTTTCAATCTCCCGGCTTTCTCTCCTCTCGCGCTGTTTTCACTGTCCCGGCTCTCCCTCCACTCGCGCTGTTTTCAATCTCCCGGCTTTCTCTCCTCTCGCGCTGTTTTCACTGTCCCGGCTTTCTCTCCTCTCGCGCTGTTTTCAATCTCCCGGCTTTCTCTCCTCTCGCGCTGTTTTCAATGTCCCGGCTCTCTATCCACTCGCGCTGTTTTCACTGTCCCGGCTTTCTCTCCCGTGCTGTTTTCACTGTCCCGGCTCTCTCTCCTCTCGCGCTGTTTTCAATGTCCCGGCTCTCTCTCCTCTCGCGCTGTTTTCAATGTCCCGGCTTTCTCTCCTCTCGCGCTGTTTTCACTGTCCCGGCTTTCTCTCCTCTTGCGCTGTTTTGAATCTCCCGGCTTTCTCTCCTCTCGCGCTGTTTTCACTGTCCCGGCACTCTCTCTTCTCGCGCTGTTTTCAATGTCCCGGCTCTCTCTCCTCTCGCGCTGTTTTCAATGTCCCGGCTTTCTCTCTTCTCGCGCTGTTTTCAATCTCCCGGCTCTCTCTCCTCTCGCGCTGTTTTCACTGTCCCGGCTCTCTCTCCTCTCGCGCTGTTTTCAATGTCCCGGCTCTCTCTCCTCTCGCGCTGTTTTCACTGTCCCGGCTTTCTCTCCTCTCGCGCTGTTTTCAATCTCCCGGCTTTCTCTCCTCTCGCGCTGTTTTCACTGTCCCGGCTCTCTCTCCACTCGCGCTGTTTTCAATCTCCCGGCTTTCTCTCCTCTCGCGCTGTTTTCACTGTCCCGGCTTTCTCTCCTCTCGCGCTGTTTTCAATCTCCCGGCTTTCTCTCCTCTCGCGCTGTTTTCACTGTCCCGGCTCTCTCTCCACTCGCGCTGTTTTCAATCTCCCGGCTTTCTCTCCTCTCGCGCTGTTTTCACTGTCCCGGCTTTCTCTCCTCTCGCGCCTTTTTCAATCTCCCGGCTTTCTCTCCTCTCGCGCTGTTTTCAATGTCCCGGCTCTCTATCCACTCGCGCTGTTTTCACTGTCCCGGCTCTCTCTCCTCTCGCGCTGTTTTCAATCTCCCGGCTTTCTCTCCTCTCACGCTGTTTTCAATGTCCCGGCTTTCTCTCCTCCCGCGCTGTTTTCAATCTCCCGGCTTTCTCTCCGCTCACGCTGTTTTCAATGTCCCGGCTCTCTCTCCACTCGCGCTGTTTTCAATCTCCCGGCTTTCTCTCCTCTCGGGCTGTTTTCAATCTCCCGGCTTTCTCTCCTCTCGCGCTGTTTTCAATGTCCTGGCCCTCTCTCCTCTCGCGCTGTTTTCAATGTCCCGGCTTTCTCTCCTCTCGCGCTGTTTTCAATCTCCCGGCTCTCTCTCCTCTCGCGCTGTTTTCACTGTCCTGGCTCTCTCTCCTCTCGCGCTGTTTTCAATGTCCCGGCTCTCTCTCCTCCCGCGCTGTTTTCACTGTCCCGGCTTTCTCTCCTCTCGCGCTGTTTTCAATCTCCCGGCTTTCTCTCCTCTCGCGCTGTTTTCAATGTCCCGGCTCTCTATCTTCTCGCGCTGTTTTCAATGTCCTGGCTTTCTCTCCTCTCGCGCTGTTTTCACTGTCCCCGCTTTTTCTCCTCTCGCGCTGTTTTAAATCTCCCGGCTTTCTCTCCTCTCGCGCTGTTTTCACTGTCCCGGCTTTCTCTCCACTCGCGCTGTTTTCAATGTCCCGGCTTTCTCTCCACTCGCGCTGTTTTCACTGTCCCGGCTTTCTCTCCTCTCGCGCTGTTTTCACTGTCCCGGCTTTCTCTCCTCTCGCGCTGTTTTCACTGTCCCGGCTCTCCCTCCACTCGCGCTGTTTTCAATCTCCCGGCTTTCTCTCCTCTCGCGCTGTTTTCACTGTCCCGGCTTTCTCTCCTCTCGCGCTGTTTTCAATCTCCCGGCTTTCTCTCCTCTCGCGCTGTTTTCAATGTCCCGGCTCTCTATCCACTCGCGCTGTTTTCACTGTCCCGGCTTTCTCTCCCGTGCTGTTTTCACTGTCCCGGCTCTCTCTCCTCTCGCGCTGTTTTCAATGTCCCGGCTCTCTCTCCTCTCGCGCTGTTTTCAATGTCCCGGCTTTCTCTCCTCTCGCGCTGTTTTCACTGTCCCGGCTTTCTCTCCTCTTGCGCTGTTTTGAATCTCCCGGCTTTCTCTCCTCTCGCGCTGTTTTCACTGTCCCGGCACTCTCTCTTCTCGCGCTGTTTTCAATGTCCCGGCTCTCTCTCCTCTCGCGCTGTTTTCAATGTCCCGGCTTTCTCTCTTCTCGCGCTGTTTTCAATCTCCCGGCTCTCTCTCCTCTCGCGCTGTTTTCACTGTCCCGGCTCTCTCTCCTCTCGCGCTGTTTTCAATGTCCCGGCTCTCTCTCCTCTCGCGCTGTTTTCACTGTCCCGGCTTTCTCTCCTCTCGCGCTGTTTTCAATCTCCCGGCTTTCTCTCCTCTCGCGCTGTTTTCACTGTCCCGGCTCTCTCTCCACTCGCGCTGTTTTCAATCTCCCGGCTTTCTCTCCTCTCGCGCTGTTTTCACTGTCCCGGCTTTCTCTCCTCTCGCGCCTTTTTCAATCTCCCGGCTTTCTCTCCTCTCGCGCTGTTTTCAATGTCCCGGCTCTCTATCCACTCGCGCTGTTTTCACTGTCCCGGCTCTCTCTCCTCTCGCGCTGTTTTCAATCTCCCGGCTTTCTCTCCTCTCACGCTGTTTTCAATGTCCCGGCTTTCTCTCCTCCCGCGCTGTTTTCAATCTCCCGGCTTTCTCTCCGCTCACGCTGTTTTCAATGTCCCGGCTCTCTCTCCACTCGCGCTGTTTTCACTGTCCCGGCTCTCTCTCATCTCGCGCTGTTTTCAATCTCCCGGCTTTCTCTCCTCTCGCGCTGTTTTCAATCTCCCGGCTTTCTCTCCTCTCGCGCTGTTTTCAATGTCCTGGCTCTCTCTCCTCTCGCGCTGTTTTCAATGTCCCGGCTTTCTCTCCTCTCGCGCTGTTTTCAATCTCCCGGCTCTCTCTCCTCTCGCGCTGTTTTCACTGTCCTGGCTCTCTCTCCTCTCGCGCTGTTTTCAATGTCCCGGCTCTCTCTCCTCCCGCGCTGTTTTCACTGTCCCGGCTTTCTCTCCTCTCGCGCTGTTTTCAATCTCCCGGCTTTCTCTCCTCTCGCGCTGTTTTCAATGTCCCGGCTCTCTATCTTCTCGCGCTGTTTTCAATGTCCTGGCTTTCTCTCCTCTCGCGCTGTTTTCACTGTCCCCGCTTTTTCTCCTCTCGCGCTGTTTTAAATCTCCCGGCTTTCTCTCCTCTCGCGCTGTTTTCACTGTCCCGGCTTTCTCTCCACTCGCGCTGTTTTCAATGTCCCGGCTTTCTCTCCACTCGCGCTGTTTTCACTGTCCCGGCTTTCTCTCCTCTCGCGCTGTTTTCACTGTCCCGGCTTTCTCTCCACTCGCGCTGTTTTCCATGTCCCGGCTTTCTCTCCACTCGCGCTGTTTTCACTGTCCTGGCTCTCTCTCCTCTCGCGCTGTTTTCAATGTCCCGGCTCTCTCTCCTCCCGCGCTGTTTTCACTGTCCCGGCTTTCTCTACTCTCGCGCTGTTTTCAATCTCCCGGCTCGCTCTCCTCTCGCGCTGTTTTCAATCTCCCGGCTTTCTCTCCTCTCGCGCTGTTTTCAATGTCCCGGCTCTCTCTCCTCCCGCGCTGTTTTCAATCTCCCGGCTTTCTCTCCTCTCGCGCAGTTTTCAATGTCCCGGCTTTCTCTCCCGCGCTGTTTTCACTGTCCCGGCTCTCTCTCCTCTCGCGCTGTTTTCAATGTCCCGGCTCTCTCTCCTCTCGCGCTGTTTTCAATGTCCCGGCTTTCTCTCCTCGCGCGCTGTTTTGAATCTCCCGGCTTTCTCTCCTCTCGCGCTGTTTTCAATGTCCCGGCTTTCTCTCCTCGCGCGCTGTTTTGAATCACCCGGCTTTCTCTCTTCTCGCGCTGTTTTAACTGTCCCGGCTTTCTCTCCTCTCGCGCTGTTTTCAATGTCCCGGCATTCTCTCCTCGCGCGCTGTTTTGAATCTCCCGGCTTTCTCTCCACTCGGGCTGTTTTCACTGTCCCGGCACTCTCTCTTCTCGCGCTGTTTTAACTGTCCCGGCTTTCTCTCCTCTCGCGCTGTTTTCAAACTCCCGGCTTTCTCTCCTCTCGCGCTGTTTTCAATGTCCCGGCTTTCTCTCCTCTCGCGCTGTTTTCAATCTCCCGGCTTTCTCTCCTCTCGCGCTGTTTTCAATGTCCCGGCTCTCTCTCCACTCGCGCTGTTTTCACTGTCCCGGCTCTCTCTCCACTCGCGCTGTTTTCACTGTCCCGGCTCTCTCTCCTCTCGCGCTGTTTTCAATCTCCCGGCTTTCTCTCCTCTCGCGCTGTTTTCAATCTCCCGGCTTTCTCTCCTCTCGCGCTGTTTTCACTGTCCCGGCTTTCTCTCCTCCCGCGCTGTTTTCAATCTCCCGGCTTTCTCTCCTCCCGCGCTGTTTTCAATGTCCCGGCTTTCTCTCCTATCGCGCTGTTTTCAATGTCCCGGCTTTCTCTCCTCCCGCGCTGTTTTCAATCTCCCGGCTTTCTCTCCTCTCACGCTGTTTTCAATGTCCCGGCTCTCTCTCCACTCGCGCTGTTTTCACTGTCCCGGCTCTCTCTCCTCTCGCGCTGTTTTCAATCTCCCGGCTTTCCCTCCGCTAGCGCTGTTTTCAATCTCCCGGCTCTCTCTCCTCCCGCGCTGTTTTCACTCTCCCGGCTTTCTCTCCTCTCGCGCTGTTTTCAATGTCCCGGCTTTCTCTCCTCTCGCGCTGTTTTCAATGTCCCGGCTCTCTCTCCTCTCGCGCTGTTTTGAATGTCCCGGCTCTCTCTCCTCTCGCGCTGTTTTCAATGTCCCGGCTCTCTCTCCACTCGCGCTGTTTTCAATGTCCCGGCTCTCTCTCCTCTCGCGCTGTTGTCAATCTCCCGGCTTTCTCTCCACTCGCGCTGTTTTCAATGTCCCGGCTCTCTCTCCTCCCGTGCTTTTTAAATCTCCCGGCTTTCTCTCCTCTCGCGCTGTTTTCACTCTCCCGGCTTTCTCTCCTCTCGCGCTGTTTTCAATGTCCCGGCTGTCTCTCCTCTCGCGCTGTTTTCAATGTCCCGGCTCTCTCTCCTCCCGTGCTTTTTAAATCTCCCGGCTTTCTCTCCTCTCGCGCTGTTTTCAATGTCCCGGCTCTCTCTCCTCTCGCGCTGTTTTCAATGTCCCGGCTCTCTCTCCTCTCGCGCTGTTTTCAATGTCCCGGCTCTCTCTCCTCTCGCGCTGTTTTCACTGTCCCGGCTTTCTCTCCACTCGCGCTGTTTTCAATGTCCCGGCTCTCTCTCCACTCGCGCTGTTTTCAATCTCCCGGCTTTCTCTCCACTCGCTCTGTTTTCAATCTCCCGGCTCTCTCTCCTCTCGCGCTGTTTTCAATCTCCCGGCTTTCTCTCCACTCGCTCTGTTTTCAATGTCCTAGGGGGTGGGGGCGCGGGGCGATCTGGCCCCGGGGGGAGCCCCCACGGTGGCCTGGCCCGCGATCGGGGCCACCCGATCCGTGGGCGGGCTTGTGCCGTGGGGGCACTCTTTTTCTTCCGCCTTCGCCACGGTCTTCACTATGGCAGAGGCGGAAGAGACCCCCTCCCCTGCACATGCGCGGGGATGATGTAAGCAGCCACTGACGCTCCCGCGCATGTGCCGACCAGTGTCGCCTGGCGAAGACCTTTCGGGCAAAGGCCTTCCCCGCCAGCCGGCGGAGCGCAAACCACTCCGGCGCGGGCCTAGCCCCTCAAGGTGAGGGCTTGGCCTCTAAAGGTGCGGAGCCTTCCGCACCTTTAGGGCGGCCCGAAGCCGGAGTGGTTCCCGCCACTCCATTACGCCGGAACCCCCCGTGCCGCCGGGTAGGGGAGAATCCCGCCCATTATCTCTGGGTTGTTACCCGTGCCACGTGCTAGCGAGACGAGGAATAGGGAGAGAGAGGAGTTGAACACGTGGCTACAGGGATGGTGCAGGAGGGAGGGTTTCCGATTTCTGGATAATTGGGGCTCATTCTGGGGTCGGTGGGACCTCTACAAACGGGATGGTCTACACCTGGACCAGAGGGGTACCAATATCCTGGGGGGGAAATTTGCTGAAGCTCTTCGGGAGGGTTTAAACTAGTTCAGCATGGGCTTGGGAACCTGAATTGTAGCTCCAGTATACAGGAGGTTGAGAGTAGTGAGGTAATGAGTAAGGTTTCAAAGTTGCAGGAGTGTACCGGCAGGCAGGAAGGTGGTTTAAAGTGGGTCTTCTTCAATGCCAGGAGCATCCGGAATAAGGTGGGTGAACTTGCAGCATGGGTTGGTACCTGGGATTTCAATGTTGTGGCCATTTCGGAGACATGGATAGAGCAGGGACAGGAATGGTTATTGCAGGTGCCGGGGTTTAGATATTTCAGTAAGCTCAGTGAAGGTGGTAAAAGAGGGGGAGGGGTGGCATTGTTAGTCAAGGACAGTATTACGGTGGCAGAAAGGACGTTTGATGAGGACTCGTCTACTGAGGTAGTATGGGCTGAGGTTAGAAACAGGAAAGGAGAGGTCACCCTGTTAGGGGTTTTCTATCGGCCTCCGAAAAATTCCAGAGATGTAGAGGAAAGAATTGCAAAGATGATTCTGGATAGGAGCGAAAGCAACAGGGTAGTTGTTATGGGGGACTTTAACTTTCCAAATATTGACTGGAAACGCTATAGTTCGAGTACTTTAGATGGATCCGTTTTTGTCCAATGTGTGCAGGAGGGTTTCCTGACACAGTATGTCGATAGGCCAACGAGAGGCGAGGCCATATTGGATTTGGTACTGGGTAATGAACCAGGACAGGTGTTAGATTTGGAGGTAGGTGTGCACTTTGGTGATAGTGACCATAATTCGATTACGTTTACTTTAGTGATGGAAAGGGATAAGTATATACCGCAGGGCAAGAGTTATATCTGGGGGAAAGGCAATTATGATGCGATGAGGCATGACATAGGATGCATCGGATGAAGAGGAAAACTGCAGGGGATGGGCACAATGGAAATGTGGAGCTTGTTCAAGGAACAACTACTGCGTGTCCTTGATAAGTATGTACCTGTCAGGCAGGGAGGAAGTGGTCGAGCAAGGGAACCGTGGTTTACTAAAGCAGTCAAAACACTTGTCAAGAGGAAGAAGGAGGCTTATGTAAAGGTGAGACATGAAGGTTCAGTTCGGGCGCTCGAGAGTTACAAGCTAGCTAGGACGGACCTAAAGAGAGAACTAAGAAGAGCCAGGAGGGGACATGAGAAGTCTTTGGCAGGTAGGATCAAGGATAACCCTAAAGCTTTCTGTAGATATGTCAGGAATAAAAGAATGACTAGGGTAAGAGTAGGTCCAGTCAAGGGCAGTAGTGGGAAGTTGTGCTTGGAGTCCGAGGAGATAGGAGAGCTGCTAAATGAATATTTTTCGTCAGTATTCACACAGGAAAAAGACAATGTTGTCGAGGAGAATACTGAGATTCAGGCTTCTAGACTAGAAGGGCTTGAGGTTCATAAGGAGGAGGTGTTAGCAATTCTGGAAAGTGTGAAAATAGATAAGTCCCCTGGGCCGGATGGGATTTATCCGAGGATTCTCTGGGAAGCTAGGGAGGAGATTGCTGAGCCTTTGGCTTTGATCTTTAAGTCATCTTTGTCTACAGGAATAGTGCCAGAAGACTGGAGGATAGCAAATGTTGTCCCCTTGATCAAGAAGGGGAATGTTCAGAATGGAGTACAGTCACAAGTGGAGTAACACAAGGATCTGTTCTGGGGCCGTTGCTGTTTGTCATTTTTATCAATGACCTAGAGGAAGGCGCAGAAGGGTGGGTGAGTAAATTTGCAGACGATACTAAAGTCGGTGGTGTTGTCGATAGTGTGGAAGGATGTAGCAGGTTACAGAGGGATATAGATAAGCTGCAGAGCTGGGCTGAGAGGTGGCAAATGGAGTTTAATGTAGAGAAGTGTGAGGTGATTCACTTTGGAAGGAATAACAGGAATGCGGAATATTTGGCTAATGGTAAAGTTCTTGAAAGTGTGGATGAGCAGAGGGATCTAGGTGTCCATGTACATAGATCCCTGAAAGTTACCACCCAGGTTGATAGGGTTGTGAAGAAGGCCTATGGAGTGTTGGCCTTTATTGGTAGAGGGATTGAGTTCCGGAGTCGGGAGGTCATGTTGCAGCTGTACAGAACTCTGGTACGGCCGCATTTGGAGTATTGCGTACAGTTCTGGTCACCGCATTATAGGAAGGACGTGGAGGCTTTGGAGCGGGTGCAGAGGAGATTTACCAGGATGTTGCCTGGTATGGAGGGAAAATCTTATGAGGAAAGGCTGATGGACTTGAGGTTGTTTTCGTTGGAGAGAAGAAGGTTAAGAGGAGACTTAATAGAGGCATACAAAATGATCAGGGGGTTGGATAGGGTGGACAGTGAGAGCCTTCTCCCGCGGATGGATATGGCTGGCACGAGGGGACATAACTTTAAACTGAGGGGTAATAGATATAGGACAGAGGTCAGAGGTAGGTTCTTTACGCAAAGAGTAGTGAGGCCGTGGAATGCCCTCCCTGCTACAGTAGTGAACTCGCCAACATTGAGGGCATTTAAAAGTTTATTGGATAAACATATGGATGATAATGGCATAGTGTAGGTTAGATGGCTTTTGTTTCGGTGCAACATCGTGGGCCGAAGGGCCTGTACTGCGCTGTATTGTTCTATGTTCTATGTTCTAAGGGGAGTAGAGACCACCCAAGTAACTATAGACCAGTGAGCCTTACGTCTGTTGTGGGCAAAATCTTGGAAAAGTTTGTAAGAGATAGGATGTATAATCATCTGGAAAGGAATAATTTGATTAGAGATAGTCAACACGGTTTTGTGAAAGGTAGGTCGTGCCTCACAAACCTTATTGAGTTCTTTGAGAAGGTGACCAAACAGGTGGATGAGGGTAAAGCAGTTGATGTGTATATGGATTTCAGTAAAGCGTTTGATTAAGGTTCCCCACGGTAGGCTACTGGAAAAAATACGGAGGCATGGGATTCAGGGTGATTTAGCAGTTTGGATCAGAAATTGGCTAGCTGGAAGAAGACAAAGGGTGGTGGTTGATGGGAAATGTTCAGACTGGAGTCCAGTTACTAATGGTGTACCACAAGGATCTGTTTTGGGGCCACTGCTGTTTGTCATTGTTATAAATGACCTGGAGGAGGGCGTAGAAGGATGGGTGAGTAAATTTGCAGATGACACTAAAGTCGGTGGAGTTGTGGACCGTGCGGAAGGATGTTCCAAGTTACAGAGGGACATAGATAAGCTGCAACGCTGGGCTGAGATGTGGCAAATGGAGTTTAATGCAGAAAAGTATGAGGTGATTCATTTTGGAAGGAATAACAGGAAGACAGAGTACTGGGCTAATGGTAAGATTCTTGGCAGTGTGGATGAGCAGAGATCCATGTACATAGATGCCTGAAAGTTGCCACCCAGGTTGAGAGGGTTGTTAAGAAGGTGTACAGTGTGTTAGCTTTTATTGGTAGAGGGATTGAGTTTCGGAGCCATGAGGTCATGTTGCAGCTGTACAAAACTCTGGTGCGGCCCCATTTGGAGTATTGCGCGCAATTCTGGTCGCCGCATTATAGGAAGGATGTGGAAGCATTGGAAAGGGTGCAGAGAAGATTTACCAGAATGTTGCCTGGTATGGAAGGAAGATCTTATGAGGAAAGGCTGAGGGACTTGAGGCTGTTTTCGTGAGAGAGAAGAAGGTTAAGAGGTGACTTAATTGTGGCATACAAGATGATCAGAGGATTGGATAGGGTGGACAGTGAGAGCCTTTTTCCTCGGATGGTGATGCCAAGCATGAGGGGACATAGAACAAACAAAGAACAAAGAATAAAGAAATGTACAGCACAGGAACAGGCCCTTCGGCCCTCCAAGCCCGTGCCCACCATGCTGCCCGACTAAACTACAATCTTCTACACTTCCTGGGTCCGTATCCCTTTATTCCCATCCTATTCATGTATTTGTCAAGATGCCCCTTAAATGTCACTATCGTCCCTGCTTCCACCACCTCCTCCAGTAGCGAGTTCCAGGCACCCACTACCCTCTGTGTAAAAAACTTGCCTCGTACATCTACTCTAAACCTTGCCCCTCTCACCTTAAACCTATGCCCCCTAGTAATTGACCCCTCTACCCCGGGGAAAAGCCTCTGACTATCCACTCTGTCTATGCCCCTCATAATTTTGTAGACCTCTATCAGGTCGCCCCTCAACCTCCTTTGTTCCAGTGAGAACAAACCGAGTTTATTCAACCGCTCCTCATAGCTAATGCCCTCCATACCAGGCAGCATCCTGGTAAATCTCTTCTGCACCCTCTCTAAAGCCTCCACATCCTTCTGGTAGTGTGGCGACCAGAATTGAACACTATACTCCAAGTGTGGCCGAACTAAGGTTCTATACAGCTGCAACATGACTTGCCAATTCTTATACGCAATGCCCCGGCCAATGAAGGCAAGCATGCCGTATGCCTTCTTGACTACCTTCTTTACCTGTGTTGCCCCTTTCAGTGACCTGTGGACCTGTACTCCGAGATCTCTTTGACTTTCAATACTCTTGAGGGTTCTACCATTCATTGTATATTCCCTACCTGCATTAGACCTTCCAAAATGCATTACCTCACATTTGTCCGGATTAAACTCCATCTGCCGTCTCTCCGCCCAAGTCTCCACACAATCTAAATCCTGCTGTATCCTCTGACAGTCTTCATCGCTATCCGCAATTCCACCAACCTTTGTGTCGTCTGCAAACTTACTAATCAGTCCAGTTACATTTTCCTCCAAATCATTTATATATACTACAAACAGCAAAGGTCCCAGCACTGATCCCTGTGGAACACCACTGGTCACAGCCCTCCAATTAGAAAAGCATCCTTCCATTGCTACTCTCTGCCTTCTATGGCCTAGCCAGTTCTGTATCCACCTTGCGAGCTCACCCCTGATCCCGTGTGACTTCACCTTTTGTACTAGTCTACCATGAGGGACCTTGTCAAAGGCCTTACTGAAGTCCATATAGACAACATCCACTGCCCTACCTGCATCATTCATCTTAGTGACATCCTCGAAAAACTCTATCAAGTTAGTGAGACACGACCACCCCTTCACAAAACCATGCTGCCTCTCACTAATACGTCCATTTGCTTCCAAATGGGAGTAGATCCTGTCTCGAAGAATTCTCTCCAGTAATTTCCCTACCACTGAAGTAAGGCTCACCGGCCTGTAGTTCCCTGGATTATCCTTGCTACCCTTCTTAAACAGAGGAACAACATTGGCTATTCTCCAATCCTCCGGGACATCACCTGAAGACAGTGAGGATCCAAAGATTTCTGTCAAGGCCTCAGCAATTTCCTCTCCAGCCTCCTTCAGTATTCTGGGGTAGATCCCATCAGGCCCTAGGGACTTATCTACCTTAATATTTTTTAAGACACCCAACACCTCGTCTTTTTGGATCTCAATGTGACCCAGGCTATCTACACACCCTTCTCCAGACTCAACATCTACCAATTTCTTCTCTTTGGTGAATACTGATGCAAAGTATTCATTTAGTACCTCGCCCATTTCCTCTGGCTCCACACATAGATTCCCTTGCCTATCCTTCAGTGGGCCAACCCTTTCCCTGGCTACCCTCTTGCTTTTTATGTACGTGTAAAAAGCCTTGGGATTTTCCTTAACCCTATTTGCCAATGACTTTTCGTGACCCCTTCTAGCCCTCCTGAATCCTTGCTTAAGTTCCTTCCTACTTTCCTTATATTCCACACAGGCTTCGTCTGTTCCCAGCCTTTTAGCCCTGACAAATGCCTCCTTTTTCTTTTTGACGAGGCCTACAATATCTCTCGTTATCCAAGGTTCCCGAAAATTGCCGTATTTATCCTTCTTCCTCACAGGAACATGCCGGTCCTTAATTCCTTTCAACTGACACTTGAAAGCCTCCCACATGTCAGATGTTGATTTGCCCTCAAACATCCGCCCCCAATCTATGTTCTTCAATTCCCGCCTAATATTGTTATAACTAGCCTTCCCCCAATTTAGCACATTCATCCTAGGACCACTCTTATCCTTGTCCACCAGCACTTTAAAACTTACTGAATTGTGGTCACTGTTCCCGAAATGCTCCCCTACTGAAACTTCTACCACCTGGCCGGGCTCATTCCCCAGTACCAGGTCCAGTACCGCCCCCTTCCCTAGTTGGACAGTCTACATATTGTTTTAAGAAGCCCTCCTGGATACTCCTTACAAACTCTGCCCCGTCTAAGCCCCTGGCACTAAGTGAGTCCCAGTCAATATTGGGGCAGTTGAAGTCTCCCATCACCACAACCCTGTTGTTTCTACTCTTTTCCAAAATCTGTCTACCTATCTGCTCCTCTATCTCCCGCTGGCTGTTGGGATGCCTGTAGTAAACCCCCTACATTGTGACTGCACCCTTCTTATTCCTGATCTCTACCCATATAGCCTCACTGCCCTCTGAGGTGTCCTCCCACAGTACAGCTGTGATATTCTCCCTAACCAGTAGAGCAACTCCGCCACCCCTTTTACATCCCCCTCTATCCCGCCTGAAACATCTAAATCCTGGAACGTTTGGCTGCCAATCCTGCCCTTCCCTCAACCAGGTCTCTGTAATGGCAACAACATCATAGTTCCAAGTACTAATCCAAGCTCTAAGTTCATCTGCCTTACCCGTAATACTTCTTGCATTAAAACATATGCATTTCAGGCCACCAGACCCGCTGTGTTCAGCAACTTCTCCCTGTCTGCTCTGCCTGAGAGCCCCACTGTCCCTATTCTCTAGTTCTCCCTCAATGCTCTCACCTTCTGACCTATTGCTCCCGTGCCCCCCCCCCCCCTGCCATACTAGTTTAAACCCTCCCGTGTGACACTAGCAAACCTCGCGGCCAGGATATTTATGCCTCTCCAGTTTAGATGCAGCCCGTCCTTATATAGGTCACACCTGCCCCGGAAGAGCTCCCAGTGGTCCAGATAACGGAAACCCTCCCTCCTACACCAGCTGTTTAGCCACGTGTTTAGCTGCTCTATCTTCCTATTTCCAGCCTCACTGGCATGTGGCACAGGGAGTAATCCCGAGATTACAACCCTAGAGGTCCTGTCTTTTAACTTTCTGCCTAGCTCCCTGAACTCCTGCTGCAGGACCTCATGCCCCTTCCTGCCTATGTCATTAGTACCAATATGTACAACGACCTCTGCCTGTTTGCCCTCCCACTTCAGGATGCACTCTACCTGTTCGGAGACATCCTGGACCCTGGCACCAGGGAGGCAACTTACCATCCTGGAGTCTCTTTCACATCCACAGAAGCGCCTATCTGTTCCCCTGACAATAGAGTCCCCTATTACTATTGCTCTTCTGCGCTTTGACCCTCCCTTCTGAACATCAGAGCCCGCCGTGGTGCCACTGCTCTGGCTGCTGCTGTTTTCCCCTGATAGGCTACCCCCCCGACAGTATCCAAAGGGGTATACCTGTTTGAGAGGGGGACAACCACAGGGGATTCCTGCACTGACTGCCTGCCCTTTCTGGTGGTCACCCATTTCTCTGCCTGCACCTTGGGTGTGATCACATTTATATAACTGCGATCTATGATGCTTTCCGCCACCTGCATGCTCCTAAGCGCATCCAATTGCTGCTCCAACCGAACCATGCGGTCTGTGAGGAGCTGCAGTTGGGTGCACATTCTGCAGATGAAGCCACCCGGGACGCTGGAAGCCTCCCGGACCTGCCACATCTCACAGTCAGAGCACTGCAAACCTCTAACTGACATTGCGTCAATTAATTAAAATAAAAAGTTAAATTTTTTTTTTTTAAAGTTACTGTTATATATCTGTTTCCTAGCACTAGATTTCTAATATAAATGCGAAAGCTAAATATAGTACTCTCCGATCTCTGGCTTAGATACCCCTCTAAATTATAATTAAGTAATTATGTTTAATTAGTTACCAATGCTTAATTTTTTAAATTTAGTGTAGATTCCCAACCAGCCACTCAGGTCACAGCTTTTCTGTGATGTCACTTCAGTTTCCCCCCCGACACACACAATTTGAAAAAGGTATAAAAGTAAAAATGAGTAAAAATCACTTACTTACCTTCTTACCTTCTGAGTGTCTTAGATGTTCTCAGGTTCTCTCCCTGACAGAGACTGCTCCTCCTCCTCCGAACGGCTCCCGAAACTAGGCCGCGATCTTTTAACATCTCCGCTCTGACTCTCAGCTCCTGCGCTTTTTAAATCTCCCGCGCTTTTAAAATCTCCCGGCCCGCTCTCCTCACGAGCTGTTTTCAATATCCCGGCTCTCTTTCCTCTCGCGCTGTTTTCACTGTCCCGGCTCTCTCTCTTCTCGCGCTGTTTTCAATGTCCCGGCTCTCTCTCCTCTCGCGCTGTTTTCACTGTCCCGGCTCTCTCTCCTCCCGCGCTGTTTTCAATCTCCCGGCTTTCTCTCCTCTCGCGCTGTTTTCAATGTCCCGGCTTTCTCTCCCGCGCTGTTTTCACTGTCCCGGCTCTCTCTCCTCTCGCGCTGTTTTCAATGTCCCGGCTCTCTCTCCTCTCGCGCTGTTTTCAATGTCCCGGCTTTCTCTCCTCGCGCGCTGTTTTGAATCTCCCGGCTTTCTCTCCTCTCGCGCTGTTTTCAATGTCCCGGCTTTCTCTCCTCGCGCGCTGTTTTGAATCTCCCGGCTTTCTCTCTTCTCGCGCTGTTTTAACTGTCCCGGCTTTCTCTCCTCTCGCGCTGTTTTCAATGTCCCGGCATTCTCTCCTCGCGCGCTGTTTTGAATCTCCCGGCTTTCTCTCCTCTCGCGCTGTTTTCACTGTCCCGGCACTCTCTCTTCTCGCGCTGTTTTAACTGTCCCGGCTTTCTCTCCTCTCGCGCTGTTTTCAATCTCCCGGCTTTCTCTCCTCTCGCGCTGTTTTCAATGTCCCGGCTTTCTCTCCTCTCGCGCTGTTTTCAATCTCCCGGCTTTCTCTCCTCTCGCGCTGTTTTCAATGTCCCGGCTCTCTCTCCACTCGCGCTGTTTTCACTGTCCCGGCTCTCTCTCCACTCGCGCTGTTTTCACTGTCCCGGCTCTCTCTCCTCTCGCGCTGTTTTCAATCTCCCGGCTTTCTCTCCTCTCGCGCTGTTTTCACTGTCCCGGCTTTCTCTCCTCCCGCGCTGTTTTCAATCTCCCGGCTTTCTCTCCTCCCGCGCTGTTTTCAATGTCCCGGCTTTCTCTCCTATCGCGCTGTTTTCAATGTCCCGGCTTTCTCTCCTCTCGCGCTGTTTTCAATGTCCCGGCTTTCTCTCCTATCGCGCTGTTTTCAATGTCCCGGCTCTCTCTCCTCTCGCGCTGTTTTCAATCTCCCGGCTTTCCCTCCGCTAGCGCTGTTTTCAATCTCCCGGCTCTCTCTCCTCCCGCGCTGTTTTCAATGTCCCGGCTTTCTCTCCTCCCGCGCTGTTTTCAATCTCCCGGCTTTCTCTCCACTCGCTCTGTTTTCAATGTCCCGGCTCTCTCTCCTCCCGTGCTTTTTAAATCTCCCGGCTTTCTCTCCTCTCGCGCTGTTTTCACTCTCCCGGCTTTCTCTCCTCTCGCGCTGTTTTCAATGTCCCGGCTGTCTCTCCTCTCGCGCTGTTTTCAATGTCCCGGCTCTCTCTCCTCCCGTGCTTTTTAAATCTCCCGGCTTTCTCTCCTCTCGCGCTGTTTTCAATGTCCCAGCTCTCTCTCCTCCCGCGCTGTTTTCAATCTCCCGGCTTTCTCTCCTCTCGCGCTGTTTTCACTCTCCCGGCTTTCTCTCCTCTCGCGCTGTTTTCAATCTCCCGGCTTTCTCTCCTCTCGCGCTGTTTTCAATCTCCCGGCTTTCTCTCTTGCCGCGCTGTTTTCAATGTCCCGGCTGTCTCTCCTCTCGCGCTGTTTTCAATGTCCCGGCTCTCTCTCCTCCCGTGCTTTTTAAATCTCCCGGCTTTCTCTCCTCTCGCGCTGTTTTCAATGTCCCGGCTGTCTCTCCTCTCGCGCTGTTTTCAATGTCCCGGCTCTCTCTCCTCCCGTGCTTTTTAAATCTCCCGGCTTTCTCTCCTCTCGCGCTGTTTTCAATGTCCCGGCTCTCTCTCCTCCCGCGCTGTTTTCAATCTCCCGGCTTTCTCTCCTCTCGCGCTGTTTTCACTCTCCCGGCTTTCTCTCCTCTCGCGCTGTTTTCAATCTCCCGGCTTTCTCTCTTCCCGCGCTGTTTTCAATGTCCCGGCTCTCTCTCCTCCCGTGCTTTTTAAATCTCCCGGCTTTCTCTCCTCTCGCGCTGTTTTCAATGTCCCGGCTTTCTCTCCCGCGCTGTTTTCACTGTCCCGGCTCTCTCTCCTCTCGCGCTGTTTTCAATGTCCCGGCTCTCTCTCCTCTCGCGCTGTTTTCAATGTCCCGGCTTTCTCTCCTCTCGCGCTGTTTTCACTGTCCCGGCTTTCTATCCTCTCGCGCTGTTTTCAATCTCCCGGCTTTCTCTCCCGCACTGTTTTCACTGTCCCGGCTCTCTCTCCTCTCGCGCTGTTTTCACTGTCCCGGCACTCTCTCTTCTCGCGCTGTTTTCACTGTCCCGGCTCTCTCTCCTCTCGCGCTGTTTTCAATGTCCCGGCTCTCTCTCCTCTCGCGCTGTTTTCAATGTCCCGGTTTTCTCTCCTCTCGCGCTGTTTTCACTGTCCCGGCTTTCTCTCCTCTCGCGCTGTTTTCAATCTCCCGGCTTTCTCTCCTCTCGCGCTGTTTTCACTGTCCCGGCTCTCCCTCCACTCGCGCTGTTTTCAATCTCCCGGCTTTCTCTCCTCTCGCGCTGTTTTCACTGTCCCGGCTTTCTCTCCTCTCGCGCTGTTTTCAATCTCCCGGCTTTCTCTCCTCTCGCGCTGTTTTCAATGTCCCGGCTCTCTATCCACTCGCGCTGTTTTCACTGTCCCGGCTTTCTCTCCCGTGCTGTTTTCACTGTCCCGGCTCTCTCTCCTCTCGCGCTGTTTTCAATGTCCCGGCTCTCTCTCCTCTCGCGCTGTTTTCAATGTCCCGGCTTTCTCTCCTCTCGCGCTGTTTTCACTGTCCCGGCTTTCTCTCCTCTTGCGCTGTTTTGAATCTCCCGGCTTTCTCTCCTCTCGCGCTGTTTTCACTGTCCCGGCACTCTCTCTTCTCGCGCTGTTTTCAATGTCCCGGCTCTTTCTCCTCTCGCGCTGTTTTCAATGTCCCGGCTTTCTCTCTTCTCGCGCTGTTTTCAATCTCCCGGCTCTCTCTCCTCTCGCGCTGTTTTCACTGTCCCGGCTCTCTCTCCTCTCGCGCTGTTTTCAATGTCCCGGCTTTCTCTCCTCTCACGCTGTTTTCAATGTCCCGGCTTTCTCTCCTCCCGCGCTGTTTTCAATCTCCCGGCTTTCTCTCCGCTCACGCTGTTTTCAATGTCCCGGCTCTCTCTCCACTCGCGCTGTTTTCACTGTCCCGGCTCTCTCTCATCTCGCGCTGTTTTCAATCTCCCGGCTTTCTCTCCTCTCGCGCTGTTTTCAATCTCCCGGCTTTCTCTCCTCTCGCGCTGTTTTCAATGTCCTGGCTCTCTCTCCTCTCGCGCTGTTTTCAATGTCCCGGCTTTCTCTCCTCTCGCGCTGTTTTCAATCTCCCGGCTCTCTCTCCTCTCGCGCTGTTTTCACTGTCCTTGCTCTCTCTCCTCTCGCGCTGTTTTCAATGTCCCGGCTCTCTCTCCTCCCGCGCTGTTTTCACTGTCCCGGCTTTCTCTCCTCTCGCGCTGTTTTCAATCTCCCGGCTTTCTCTCCTCTCGCGCTGTTTTCAATGTCCCGGCTCTCTATCTTCTCGCGCTGTTTTCAATGTCCTGGCTTTCTCTCCTCTCGCGCTGTTTTCACTGTCCCCGCTTTTTCTCCTCTCGCGCTGTTTTAAATCTCCCGGCTTTCTCTCCTCTCGCGCTGTTTTCACTGTCCCGGCTTTCTCTCCACTCGCGCTGTTTTCAATGTCCCGGCTTTCTCTCCACTCGCGCTGTTTTCACTGTCCCGGCTTTCTCTCCTCTCGCGCTGTTTTCACTGTCCCGGCTTTCTCTCCACTCGCGCTGTTTTCCATGTCCCGGCTTTCTCTCCACTCGCGCTGTTTTCACTGTCCTGGCTCTCTCTCCTCTCGCGCTGTTTTCAATGTCCCGGCTCTCTCTCCTCCCGCGCTGTTTTCACTGTCCCGGCTTTCTCTACTCTCGCGCTGTTTTCAATCTCCCGGCTTTCTCTCCTCTCGCGCTGTTTTCAATGTCCCGGCTCTCTATCCTCTCGCGCTGTTTTCAATGTCCCGGCTCTCTCTCCACTCGCGCTGTTTTCACTGTCCCGGCTCACTCTCCACTCGCGCTGTTTTCAATGTCCCGGCTCTCTCTCCACTCGCGCTGTTTTCAATGTCCCGGCTTTCTCTCCTCTCGCGCTGTTTTCAATTTCCCGGCTTTTTCTCCTCTCGCGCTGTTTTAAATCTCCCGGCTTTCTCTCCTCTCGCGCTGTTTTCACTGTCCCGGCTCTCTCTCCTCTCGCGCTGTTTTCAATGTCCCGGCTCTCTCTCCTCTCGCGCTGTTTTCAATGTCCCGGCTTTCTCTCCACTCGCGCTGTTTTCAATGTCCCGGCTTTCTCTCCTCTCGCGCTGTTTTCAATGTCCCGGCTTTCTCTCCTCTCGCGCTGTTTTCACTGTCCCGGCTTTCTCTCCTCTCGCGCTGTTTTCACTGTCCCGGCTTTCTCTCCACTCGCGCTGTTTTCAATGTCCCGGCTTTCTCTCCTCTCGCGCTGTCTTCAATGTCCCGGCTTTCTCCCCACTCGCGCTGTTTTCAATGTCCCGGCTTTCTCTCCTCCCGCGCTGTTTTCAATCTCCCGGCTTTCTCTCCTCTCGCGCTGTTTTCAATGTCCCGGCTCTCTCTCCTCTCGCGTTGTTTTCAATGTCCCGGCTTTCTCTCCTCTCGCGCTGTTTTCAATGTCCCGGCTCTCTCTCCTCTCGCGTTGTTTTCAATGTCCCGGCTTTCTCTCCACTCGCGCTGTTTTCACTGTCCCGGCTTTCTCTCCTCCCGCGCTGTTTTCAATGTCCCGGCTCTCTCTCCTCTCGCGTTGTTTTCAATGTCCCGGCTTTCTCTCCTCTCGCGCTGTTTTCAATGTCCCGGCTCTCTCTCCTCTCGCGTTGTTTTCAATGACCCCGCTCTCTCTCCTCTCGCGCTGTTTTAAATCTCCCGGCTTTCTCTCCTGTCGCGCTGTTTTCAATGTCCCGGCTTTCTCTCCTCCCGCGCTGTTTTCAATCTCCCGGCTTTCTCTCCTCTCACGCTGTTTTCAATGTCCCGGCTCTCTCTCCCTCGCGCTGTTTTCACTGTCCCGGCTTTCTCTCCTCTCGCGCTGTTTTCACTGTCCCGGCTCACTCTCCACTCGCGCTGTTTTCAATCTCCCGGCTTTCTCTCCTCTCGCGCTGTTTTCAATGTCCCGGCTTTCTCTCCTCTCGCGCTGTTTTCAATGTCCCGGCTTTCTCTCCACTCGCGCTGTTTTCAATGTCCCGGCTTTCTCGCCTCTCGCGCTGTTTTCAATGTCCCGGCTCTCTCTCCTCTCGCGCTGTTTTCACTGTCCCGGCTTTCTCTCCTCTCACGCTGTTTTCAATCTCCCGGCTTTCTCTCCTCTCGTGCTGTTTTCACTGTCCCGGCTCTCTCTCCCCTCGCGCTGTTTTCACTGTCCCGGCTTTCTCTCCTCTCGCGCTGTTTTCACTGTCCCGGCTCTCTCTCCTCTCGCGCTGTTTTCAATGTCCCGGCTTTCTCTCCTCTCGTGCTGTTTTCACTGTCCCGGCTTTCTCTCCTCTCGTGCTGTTTTCACTGTCCCGGCTTTCTCTCCTCCCGCGCTGTTTTCACTGTCCCGGCTCTCTCTCCTCTCGCGCTGTTTTCAATCTCCCGGCTTTCTCTCCTCTCGCGCTGTTTTCAATGTCCCGGCTCACTCTCCTCTCGCGCTGTTTTCAATCTCCCGGCTTTCTCTCCTCTCGCGCTGTTTTCAATGTCCCGGCTCTCTCTCCACTCTAGCTGTTTTCACTGTCCCGGCTCTCTCTCCACTCGCGCTGTTTTCACTGTCCCGGCTCTCTCTCCTCTCGCGCTGTTTTCAATCTCCCGGCTTTCTCTCCTCTCGCGCTGTTTTCAATCTCCCGGCTTTCTCTCCTCTCGCGCTGTTTTCACTGTCCCGGCTTTCTCTCCTCTCGCGATGTTTTCAATGTCCCGGCTTTCTCTCCTATCGCGCTGTTTTCAATGTCCCGGCTTTCTCTCCTCCCGCGCTGTTTTCAATCTCCCGGCTTTCTCTCCTCTCACGCTGTTTTCAATGTCCCGGCTCTCTCTCCACTCGCGCTGTTTTCACTGTCCCGGCTCTCTCTCCTCTCGCGCTGTTTTCAATCTCCCGGCTTTCCCTCCGCTAGCGCTGTTTTCAATCTCCCGGCTCTCTCTCCTCCCGCGCTGTTTTCAATGACCCGGCTTTCTCTCCTCCCGCGCTGTTTTCAATCTCCCGGCTTTCTCTCCACTCGCTCTGTTTTCAATGTCCCGGCTCTCTCTCCTCCCGTGCTTTTTAAATCTCCCGGCTTTCTCTCCTCTCGCGCTGTTTTCACTCTCCCGGCTTTCTCTCCTCTCGCGCTGTTTTCAATGTCCCGGCTGTCTCTCCTCTCGCGCTGTTTTCAATGTCCCGGCTCTCTCTCCTCCCGTGCTTTTTAAATCTCCCGGCTCTCTCTCCTCCCGCGCTGTTTTCAATCTCCCGGCTTTCTCTCCTCTCGCGCTGTTTTCACTCTCCCGGCTTTCTCTCCTCTCGCGCTGTTTTCAATCTCCCGGCTTTCTTTCTTCCCGCGCTGTTTTCAATGTCCCGGCTGTCTCTCCTCTCGCGCTGTTTTCAATGTCCCGGCTCTCTCTCCTCCCGTGCTTTTTAAATCTCCCGGCTTTCTCTCCTCTCGCGCTGTTTTCAATGTCCCGGCTCTCTCTCCTCCCGCGCTGTTTTCAATCTCCCGGCTTTCTCTCCTCTCGCGCTGTTTTCACTCTCCCGGCTTTCTCTCCTCTCGCGCTGTTTTCAATGTCCCGGCTTTCTCTCCTCTCGCGCTGTTTTCAATGTCCCGGCTCTCTCTCCACTCGCGCTGTTTTCACTGTCCCGGCTCTCTCTCCACTCGCGCTGTTTTCACTGTCCCGGCTCTCTCTCCTCTCGCGCTGTTTTCAATCTCCCGCCTTTCTCTCCTCTCGCGCTGTTTTCAATGTCCCGGCTCTCTCTCCACTCGCGCTGTTTTCACTGTCCCGGCTCTCTCTCCACTCGCGCTGTTTTCACTGTCCCGGCTCTCTCTCCTCTCGCGCTGTTTTCAATCTCCCGGCTTTCTCTCCTCTCGCGCTGTTTTCAATCTCCCGGCTTTCTCTCCTCTCGCGCTGTTTTCACTGTCCCGGCTTTCTCTCCTCCCGCGCTGTTTTCAATCTCCCGGCTTTCTCTCCTCCCGCGCTGTTTTCAATGTCCCGGCTTTCTCTCCTATCGCGCTGTTTTCAATGTCCCGGCTTTCTCTCCTCCCGCGCTGTTTTCAATCTCCCGGCTTTCTCTCCTCTCACGCTGTTTTCAATGTCCCGGCTCTCTCTCCACTCGCGCTGTTTTCACTGTCCCGGCTCTCTCTCCTCTCGCGCTGTTTTCAATCTCCCGGCTTTCCCTCCGCTAGCGCTGTTTTCAATCTCCCGGCTCTCTCTCCTCCCGCGCTGTTTTCAATGTCCCGGCTTTCTCTCCTCCCGCGCTGTTTTCAATCTCCCGGCTTTCTCTCCACTCGCTCTGTTTTCAATGTCCCGGCTCTCTCTCCTCCCGTGCTTTTTAAATCTCCCGGCTTTCTCTCCTCTCGCGCTGTTTTCACTCTCCCGGCTTTCTCTCCTCTCGCGCTGTTTTCAATGTCCCAGCTCTCTCTCCTCCCGCGCTGTTTTCAATCTCCCGGCTTTCTCTCCTCTCGTGCTGTTTTCACTCTCCCGGCTTTCTCTCCTCTCGCGCTGTTTTCAATCTCCCGGCTTTCTCTCTTGCCGCGCTGTTTTCAATGTCCCGGCTGTCTCTCCTCTCGCGCTGTTTTCAATGTCCCGGCTCTCTCTCCTCCCGTGCTTTTTAAATCTCCCGGCTTTCTCTCCTCTCGCGCTGTTTTCAATGTCCCGGCTGTCTCTCCTCTCGCGCTGTTTTCAATGTCCCGGCTCTCTCTCCTCCCGTGCTTTTTAAATCTCCCGGCTTTCTCTCCTCTCGCGCTGTTTTCAATGTCCCGGCTCTCTCTCCTCCCGCGCTGTTTTCAATCTCCCGGCTTTCTCTCCTCTCGCGCTGTATTCAATGTCCCGGCTCTCTCTCCTCCCGCGCTGTTTTCAATGTCCCGGCTCACTCTCCACTCGCACTGTTTTCAATCTCCCGGCTCTCTCCTCTCGCGCTGTTTTCAATCTCCCGGCTTTCTCTCCACTCGCGCTGTTTTCAATCTCCCGGCTTTCTCTCCTCTCGCTCTGTTTTCAATCTCCCGCTTTCTCTCCTCTCGCTCTGTTTTCAATCTCCCGGCTTTCTCTCCTCTCGCGCTGTTTTCACTGTCCCGGCTTTCTCTCCTCTCGCGTTGTTTTCAATCTCCCGGCTTTCTCTCCTCTCGCGCTGTTTTCAATGTCCCGGCTTTCTCTCTTCCCGCGCTGTTTTCAATCTCCCGGCTCTCTCTCCTCTCGCGCTGTTTTCACTGTCCCGGCTTTCTCTCCTCCCGCGCTGTTTTCACTGTCCCGGCTTTCTCTCCTCTCGCGCTGTTTTCAATGTCCCGGCCCTCTCTCCTCTCGCGCTGTTTTCAATTTCCCGGCTTTCTCTCCTCTCGCGCTGTTTTCACTGTCCCGGCTTTCTCTCCTCTCGCGCTGTTTTCAATCTCCCGGCTCGCTCTCCTCTCGCGCTGTTTTCAATCTCCCGGCTTTCTCTCCTCTCGCGCTGTTTTCAATGTCCCGGCTCTCTCTCCTCCCGCGCTGTTTTCAATCTCCCGGCTTTCTCTCCTCTCGCGCTGTTTTCAATGTCCCGGCTTTCTCTCCCGCGCTGTTTTCACTGTCCCGGCTCTCTCTCCTCTCGCGCTGTTTTCAATGTCCCGGCTCTCTCTCCTCTCGCGCTGTTTTCAATGTCCCGGCTTTCTCTCCTCGCGCGCTGTTTTCAATGTCCCGGCTTTCTCTCCTCCCGCGCTGTTTTCAATGTCCCGGCTCACTCTCCTCTCGCGCTGTTTTGAATCTCCCGGCTTTCTCTCCTCTCGCGCTGTTTTCAATGTCCCGGCTTTCTCTCCTCGCGCGCTGTTTTGAATCTCCCGGCTTTCTCTCTTCTCGCGCTGTTTTAACTGTCCCGGCTTTCTCTCCTCTCGCGCTGTTTTCAATGTCCCGGCATTCTCTCCTCGCGCGCTGTTTTGAATCTCCCGGCTTTCTCTCCTCTCGCGCTGTTTTCACTGTCCCGGCACTCTCTCTTCTCGCGCTGTTTTAACTGTCCCGGCTTTCTCTCCTCTCGCGCTGTTTTCAATCTCCCGGCTTTCTCTCCTCTCGCGCTGTTTTCAATGTCCCGGCTTTCTCTCCTCTCGCGCTGTTTTCAATCTCCCGGCTTTCTCTCCTCTCGCGCTGTTTTCAATGTCCCGGCTCTCTCTCCACTCGCGCTGTTTTCACTGTCCCGGCTCTCTCTCCACTCGCGCTGTTTTCACTGTCCCGGCTCTCTCTCCTCTCGCGCTGTTTTCAATCTCCCGGCTTTCTCTCCTCTCGCGCTGTTTTCAATCTCCCGGCTTTCTCTCCTCTCGCGCTGTTTTCACTGTCCCGGCTTTCTCTCCTCCCGCGCTGTTTTCAATCTCCCGGCTTTCTCTCCTCCCGCGCTGTTTTCAATGTCCCGGCTTTCTCTCCTATCGCGCTGTTTTCAATGTCCCGGCTTTCTCTCCTCCCGCGCTGTTTTCAATCTCCCGGCTTTCTCTCCTCTCACGCTGTTTTCAATGTCCCGGCTCTCTCTCCACTCGCGCTGTTTTCACTGTCCCGGCTCTCTCTCCTCTCGCGCTGTTTTCAATCTCCCGGCTTTCCCTCCGCTAGCGCTGTTTTCAATCTCCCGGCTTTCTCTCCTATCGCGCTGTTTTCAATGTCCCGGCTTTCTCTCCTCCCGCGCTGTTTTCAATCTCCCGGCTTTCTCTCCTCTCACGCTGTTTTCAATGTCCCGGCTCTCTCTCCACTCGCGCTGTTTTCACTGTCCCGGCTCTCTCTCCACTCGCGCTGTTTTCAATCTCCCGGCTTTCTCTCCACTCGCTCTGTTTTCAATGTCCCGGCTCTCTCTCCTCCCGTGCTTTTTAAATCTCCCGGCTTTCTCTCCTCTCGCGCTGTTTTCACTCTCCCGGCTTTCTCTCCTCTCGCGCTGTTTTCAATGTCCCGGCTCTCTCTCCACTCGCGCTGTTTTCACTGTCCCGGCTCTCTCTCCTCTCGCGCTGTTTTCAATCTCCCGGCTTTCCCTCCGCTAGCGCTGTTTTCACTCTCCCGGCTTTCTCTCCTCTCGCGCTGTTTTCAATGTCCCGGCTCACTCTCCACTCGCGCTGTTTTCACTGTCCCGGCTCTCTCTCCTCCCGCGCTGTTTTCAATCTCCCGGCTTTCTCTCCACTCGCTCTGTTTTCAATGTCCCGGCTCTCTCTCCTCCCGTGCTTTTTAAATCTCCCGGCTTTCTCTCCTCTCGCGCTGTTTTCACTCTCCCGGCTTTCTCTCCTCTCGCGCTGTTTTCAATGTCCCGGCTGTCTCTCCTCTCGCGCTGTTTTCAATGTCCCGGCTCTCTCTCCTCCCGTGCTTTTTAAATCTCCCGGCTTTCTCTCCTCTCGCGCTGTTTTCAATGTCCCAGCTCTCTCTCCTCCCGCGCTGTTTTCAATCTCCCGGCTTTCTGTCCTCTCGCGCTGTTTTCACTCTCCCGGCTTTCTCTCCTCTCGCGCTGTTTTCAATCTCCCGGCTTTCTCTCTTCCCGCGCTGTTTTCAATGTCCCGGCTGTCTCTCCTCTCGCGCTGTTTTCAATGTCCCGGCTCTCTCTCCTCCCGTGCTTTTTAAATCTCCCGGCTTTCTCTCCTCTCGCGCTGTTTTCAATGTCCCGGCTGTCTCTCCTCTCGCGCTGTTTTCAATGTCCCGGCTCTCTCTCCTCCCGTGCTTTTTAAATCTCCCGGCTTTCTCTCCTCTCGCGCTGTTTTCAATGTCCCGGCTTTCTCTCCTCTCGCGCTGTTTTCAATCTCCCGGCTTTCTCTCCTCTCGCGCTGTTTTCAATCTCCCGGCTTTCTCTCTTCCCGCGCTGTTTTCAATGTCCTGGCTCTCTCTCCTCCCGTGCTTTTTAAATCTCCCGGCTTTCTCTCCTCTCGCGCTGTTTTCAATCTCCCGGCTTTCTCTCCACTCGCGCTGTTTTCAATCTCCCGGCTTTCTCTCCTCTCGCTCTGTTTTCAATCTCCCGCTTTCTCTCCTCTCGCTCTGTTTTCAATCTCCCGGCTTTCTCTCCTCTCGCGCTGTTTTCACTGTCCCGGCTTTCTCTCCTCTCGCGTTGTTTTCAATCTCCCGGCTTTCTCTCCTCTCGCGCTGTTTTCAATGTCCCGGCTTTCTCTCTTCCCGCGCTGTTTTCAATCTCCCGGCTCTCTCTCCTCTCGCGCTGTTTTCACTGTCCCGGCTTTCTCTCCTCCCGCGCTGTTTTCACTGTCCCGGCTTTCTCTCCTCTCGCGCTGTTTTCAATGTCCCGGCCCTCTCTCCTCTCGCGCTGTTTTCAATTTCCCGGCTTTCTCTCCTCTCGCGCTGTTTTCACTGTCCCGGCTTTCTCTCCTCTCGCGCTGTTTTCAATCTCCCGGCTCGCTCTCCTCTCGCGCTGTTTTCAATCTCCCGGCTTTCTCTCCTCTCGCGCTGTTTTCAATGTCCCGGCTCTCTCTCCTCCCGCGCTGTTTTCAATCTCCCGGCTTTCTCTCCTCTCGCGCTGTTTTCAATGTCCCGGCTTTCTCTCCCGCGCTGTTTTCACTGTCCCGGCTCTCTCTCCTCTCGCGCTGTTTTCAATGTCCCGGCTCTCTCTCCTCTCGCGCTGTTTTCAATGTCCCGGCTTTCTCTCCTCGCGCGCTGTTTTCAATGTCCCGGCTTTCTCTCCTCCCGCGCTGTTTTCAATGTCCCGGCTCACTCTCCTCTCGCGCTGTTTTGAATCTCCCGGCTTTCTCTCCTCTCGCGCTGTTTTCAATGTCCCGGCTTTCTCTCCTCGCGCGCTGTTTTGAATCTCCCGGCTTTCTCTCTTCTCGCGCTGTTTTAACTGTCCCGGCTTTCTCTCCTCTCGCGCTGTTTTCAATGTCCCGGCATTCTCTCCTCGCGCGCTGTTTTGAATCTCCCGGCTTTCTCTCCTCTCGCGCTGTTTTCACTGTCCCGGCACTCTCTCTTCTCGCGCTGTTTTAACTGTCCCGGCTTTCTCTCCTCTCGCGCTGTTTTCAATCTCCCGGCTTTCTCTCCTCTCGCGCTGTTTTCAATGTCCCGGCTTTCTCTCCTCTCGCGCTGTTTTCAATCTCCCGGCTTTCTCTCCTCTCGCGCTGTTTTCAATGTCCCGGCTCTCTCTCCACTCGCGCTGTTTTCACTGTCCCGGCTCTCTCTCCACTCGCGCTGTTTTCACTGTCCCGGCTCTCTCTCCTCTCGCGCTGTTTTCAATCTCCCGGCTTTCTCTCCTCTCGCGCTGTTTTCAATCTCCCGGCTTTCTCTCCTCTCGCGCTGTTTTCACTGTCCCGGCTTTCTCTCCTCCCGCGCTGTTTTCAATGTCCCGGCTTTCTCTCCTATCGCGCTGTTTTCAATGTCCCGGCTTTCTCTCCTCCCGCGCTGTTTTCAATCTCCCGGCTTTCTCTCCTCTCACGCTGTTTTCAATGTCCCGGCTCTCTCTCCACTCGCGCTGTTTTCACTGTCCCGGCTCTCTCTCCTCTCGCGCTGTTTTCAATCTCCCGGCTTTCCCTCCGCTAGCGCTGTTTTCAATCTCCCGGCTTTCTCTCCTATCGCGCTGTTTTCAATGTCCCGGCTTTCTCTCCTCCCGCGCTGTTTTCAATCTCCCGGCTTTCTCTCCTCTCACGCTGTTTTCAATGTCCCGGCTCTCTCTCCACTCGCGCTGTTTTCACTGTCCCGGCTCTCTCTCCACTCGCGCTGTTTTCAATCTCCCGGCTTTCTCTCCACTCGCTCTGTTTTCAATGTCCCGGCTCTCTCTCCTCCCGTGCTTTTTAAATCTCCCGGCTTTCTCTCCTCTCGCGCTGTTTTCACTCTCCCGGCTTTCTCTCCTCTCGCGCTGTTTTCAATGTCCCGGCTCTCTCTCCACTCGCGCTGTTTTCACTGTCCCGGCTCTCTCTCCTCTCGCGCTGTTTTCAATCTCCCGGCTTTCCCTCCGCTAGCGCTGTTTTCAATCTCCCGGCTTTCTCTCCTCTCGCGCTGTTTTCAATGTCCCGGCTCACTCTCCACTCGCGCTGTTTTCACTGTCCCGGCTCTCTCTCCTCCCGCGCTGTTTTCAATCTCCCGGCTTTCTCTCCACTCGCTCTGTTTTCAATGTCCCGGCTCTCTCTCCTCCCGTGCTTTTTAAATCTCCCGGCTTTCTCTCCTCTCGCGCTGTTTTCACTCTCCCGGCTTTCTCTCCTCTCGCGCTGTTTTCAATGTCCCGGCTGTCTCTCCTCTCGCGCTGTTTTCAATGTCCCGGCTCTCTCTCCTCCCGTGCTTTTTAAATCTCCCGGCTTTCTCTCCTCTCGCGCTGTTTTCAATGTCCCAGCTCTCTCTCCTCCCGCGCTGTTTTCAATCTCCCGGCTTTCTGTCCTCTCGCGCTGTTTTCACTCTCCCGGCTTTCTCTCCTCTCGCGCTGTTTTCAATCTCCCGGCTTTCTCTCTTCCCGCGCTGTTTTCAATGTCCCGGCTGTCTCTCCTCTCGCGCTGTTTTCAATGTCCCGGCTCTCTCTCCTCCCGTGCTTTTTAAATCTCCCGGCTTTCTCTCCTCTCGCGCTGTTTTCAATGTCCCGGCTGTCTCTCCTCTCGCGCTGTTTTCAATGTCCCGGCTCTCTCTCCTCCCGTGCTTTTTAAATCTCCCGGCTTTCTCTCCTCTCGCGCTGTTTTCAATGTCCCGGCTTTCTCTCCTCTCGCGCTGTTTTCAATCTCCCGGCTTTCTCTCCTCTCGCGCTGTTTTCACTCTCCCGGCTTTCTCTCCTCTCGCGCTGTTTTCAATCTCCCGGCTTTCTCTCTTCCCGCGCTGTTTTCAATGTCCTGGCTCTCTCTCCTCCCGTGCTTTTTAAATCTCCCGGCTTTCTCTCCTCTCGCGCTGTTTTCAATGTCCCGGCTTTCTCTCCCGCGCTGTTTTCACTGTCCCGGCTCTCTCTCCTCTCGCGCTGTTTTCAATGTCCCGGCTCTCTCTCCTCTCGCGCTGTTTTCAATGTCCCGGCTTTCTCTCCTCTCGCGCTGTTTTCACTGTCCCGGCTTTCTATCCTCTCGCGCTGTTTTCAATCTCCCGGCTTTCTCTCCCGCGCTGTTTTCACTGTCCCGGCTCTCTCTCCTCTCGCGCTGTTTTCAATCTCCCGGCTTTCTCTCCCGCGCTGTTTTCACTGTCCCGGCACTCTCTCTTCTCGCGCTGTTTTCACTGTCCCGGCTCTCTCTCCTCTCGCGCTGTTTTCAATGTCCCGGCTCTCTCTCCTCTCGCGCTGTTTTCAATGTCCCGGTTTTCTCTCCTCTCGCGCTGTTTTCACTGTCCCGGCTTTCTCTCCTCTCGCGCTGTTTTCAATCTCCCGGCTTTCTCTCCTCTCGCGCTGTTTTCACTGTCCCGGCTCTCCCTCCACTCGCGCTGTTTTCAATCTCCCGGCTTTCTCTCCTCTCGCGCTGTTTTCACTGTCCCGGCTTTCTCTCCTCTCGCGCTGTTTTCAATCTCCCGGCTTTCTCTCCTCTCGCGCTGTTTTCAATGTCCCGGCTCTCTATCCACTCGCGCTGTTTTCACTGTCCCGGCTTTCTCTCCCGTGCTGTTTTCACTGTCCCGGCTCTCTCTCCTCTCGCGCTGTTTTCAATGTCCCGGCTCTCTCTCCTCTCGCGCTGTTTTCAATGTCCCGGCTTTCTCTCCTCTCGCGCTGTTTTCACTGTCCCGGCTTTCTCTCCTCTTGCGCTGTTTTGAATCTCCCGGCTTTCTCTCCTCTCGCGCTGTTTTCACTGTCCCGGCACTCTCTCTTCTCGCGCTGTTTTCAATGTCCCGGCTCTCTCTCCTCTCGCGCTGTTTTCAATGTCCCGGCTTTCTCTCTTCTCGCGCTGTTTTCAATCTCCCGGCTCTCTCTCCTCTCGCGCTGTTTTCACTGTCCCGGCTCTCTCTCCTCTCGCGCTGTTTTCAATGTCCCGGCTCTCTCTCCTCTCGCGCTGTTTTCAATGTCCCGGCTCTCTCTCCTCTCGCGCTGTTTTCACTGTCCCGGCTTTCTCTCCTCTCGCGCTGTTTTCAATCTCCCGGCTTTCTCTCCTCTCGCACTGTTTTCACTGTCCCGGCTCTCTCTCCACTCGCGCTGTTTTCAATCTCCCGGCTTTCTCTCCTCTCGCGCTGTTTTCACTGTCCCGGCTTTCTCTCCTCTCGCGCCTTTTTCAATCTCCCTGCTTTCTCTCCTCTCGCGCTGTTTTCAATGTCCCGGCTCTCTATCCACTCGCGCTGTTTTCACTGTCCCGGCTCTCTCTCCTCTCGCGCTGTTTTCAATCTCCCGGCTTTCTCTCCTCTCACGCTGTTTTCAATGTCCCGGCTTTCTCTCCTCCCGCGCTGTTTTCAATCTCCCGGCTTTCTCTCCGCTCACGCTGTTTTCAATGTCCCGGCTCTCTCTCCACTCGCGCTGTTTTCACTGTCCCGGCTCTCTCTCATCTCGCGCTGTTTTCAATGTCCCGGCTTTCTCTCCTCTCGCGCTGTTTTCAATCTCCCGGCTTTCTCTCCTCTCACGCTGTTTTCAATGTCCCGGCTTTCTCTCCTCCCGCGCTGTTTTCAATCTCCCGGCTTTCTCTCCGCTCACGCTGTTTTCAATGTCCCGGCTCTCTCTCCACTCCCGCTGTTTTCACTGTCCCGGCTCTCTCTCATCTCGCGCTGTTTTCAATCTCCCGGCTTTCTCTCCTCTCGCGCTGTTTTCAATCTCCCGGCTCTCTCTCCTCTCGCGCTGTTTTCACTGTCCTGGCTCTCTCTCCTCTCGCGCTGTTTTCAATGTCCCGGCTCTCTCTCCTCCCGCGCTGTTTTCACTGTCCCGGCTTTCTCTCCTCTCGCGCTGTTTTCAATCTCCCGGCTTTCTCTCCTCTCGCGCTGTTTTCAATGTCCCGGCTCTCTATCTTCTCGCGTTGTTTTCAATGTCCTGGCTTTCTCTCCTCTCGCGCTGTTTTCACTGTCCCCGCTTTTTCTCCTCTCGCGCTGTTTTAAATCTCCCGGCTTTCTCTCCTCTCGCGCTGTTTTCACTGTCCCGGCTTTCTCTCCACTCGCGCTGTTTTCAATGTCCCGGCTTTCTGTCCACTCGCGCTGTTTTCACTGTCCCGGCTTTCTCTCCTCTCGCGCTGTTTTCACTGTCCCGGCTTTCTCTCCACTCGCGCTGTTTTCCATGTCCCGGCTTTCTCTCCACTCGCGCTGTTTTCACTGTCCTGGCTCTCTCTCCTCTCGCGCTGTTTTCAATGTCCCGGCTCTCTCTCCTCCCGCGCTGTTTTCACTGTCCCGGCTTTCTCTACTCTCGCGCTGTTTTCAATCTCCCGGCTTTCTCTCCTCTCGCGCTGTTTTCAATGTCCCGGCTCTCTATCCTCTCGCGCTGTTTTCAATGTCCCGGCTCTCTCTCCACTCGCGCTGTTTTCACTGTCCCGGCTCACTCTCCACTCGCGCTGTTTTCAATGTCCCGGCTCTCTCTCCACTCGCGCTGTTTTCAATGTCCCGGCTTTCTCTCCTCTCGCGCTGTTTTCAATTTCCCGGCTTTTTCTCCTCTCGCGCTGTTTTAAATCTCCCGGCTTTCTCTCCTCTCGCGCTGTTTTCACTGTCCCGGCTCTCTCTCCTCTCGCGCTGTTTTCAATGTCCCGGCTCTCTCTCCTCTCGCGCTGTTTTCAGTGTCCCGGCTTTCTCTCCACTCGCGCTGTTTTCAATGTCCCGGCTTTCTCTCCTCTCGCGCTGTTTTCAATGTCCCGGCTTTCTCTCCTCTCGCGCTGTTTTCACTGTCCCGGCTTTCTCTCCTCTCGCGCTGTTTTCACTGTCCCGGCTTTCTCTCCACTCGCGCTGTTTTCAATGTCCCGGCTTTCTCTCCTCTCGCGCTGTCTTCAATGTCCCGGCTTTCTCCCCACTCGCGCTGTTTTCAATGTCCCGGCTTTCTCTCCTCCCGCGCTGTTTTCAATCTCCCGGCTTTCTCTCCTCTCGCGCTGTTTTCAATGTCCCGGCTCTCTCTCCTCTCGCGTTGTTTTCAATGTCCCGGCTTTCTCTCCTCTCGTGCTGTTTTCAATGTCCCGGCTCTCTCTCCTCTCGCGTTGTTTTCAATGTCCCGGCTTTCTCTCCACTCGCGCTGTTTTCACTGTCCCGGCTTTCTCTCCTCCCGCGCTGTTTTCAATGTCCCGGCTCTCTCTCCTCTCGCGTTGTTTTCAATGTCCCGGCTTTCTCTCCTCTCGCGCTGTTTTCAATGTCCCGGCTCTCTCTCCTCTCGCGTTGTTTTCAATGACCCCGCTCTCTCTCCTCTCGCGCTGTTTTAAATCTCCCGGCTTTCTCTCCTGTCGCGCTGTTTTCAATGTCCCGGCTTTCTCTCCTCCCGCGCTGTTTTCAATCTCCCGGCTTTCTCTCCTCTCACGCTGTTTTCAATGTCCCGGCTCTCTCTCCCTCGCGCTGTTTTCACTGTCCCGGCTTTCTCTCCTCTCGCGCTGTTTTCACTGTCCCGGCTCACTCTCCACTCGCGCTGTTTTCAATCTCCCGGCTTTCTCTCCTCTCGCGCTGTTTTCAATGTCCCGGCTTTCTCTCCTCTCGCGCTGTTTTCAATGTCCCGGCTTTCTCTCCACTCGCGCTGTTTTCAATGTCCCGGCTTTCTCTCCTCTCGCGCTGTTTTCAATGTCCCGGCTCTCTCTCCTCTCGCGCTGTTTTCACTGTCCCGGCTTTCTCTCCTCTCACGCTGTTTTCAATCTCCCGGCTTTCTCTCCTCTCGTGCTGTTTTCACTGTCCCGGCTCTCTCTCCCCTCGCGCTGTTTTCACTGTCCCGGCTTTCTCTCCTCTCGCGCTGTTTTCACTGTCCCGGCTCTCTCTCCTCTCGCGCTGTTTTCAATGTCCCGGCTTTCTCTCCTCTCGTGCTGTTTTCACTGTCCCGGCTTTCTCTCCTCTCGTGCTGTTTTCACTGTCCCGGCTTTCTCTCCTCCCGCGCTGTTTTCACTGTCCCGGCTCTCTCTCCTCTCGCGCTGTTTTCAATCTCCCGGCTTTCTCTCCTCTCGCGCTGTTTTCAATGTCCCGGCTCACTCTCCTCTCGCGCTGTTTTCAATGTCCCGGCTTTCTCTCCTCTCGCGCTGTTTTCAATCTCCCGGCTTTCTCTCCTCTCGCGCTGTTTTCAATGTCCCGGCTCTCTCTCCACTCTAGCTGTTTTCACTGTCCCGGCTCTCTCTCCACTCGCGCTGTTTTCACTGTCCCGGCTCTCTCTCCTCTCGCGCTGTTTTCAATCTCCCGGCTTTCTCTCCTCTCGCGCTGTTTTCAATCTCCCGGCTTTCTCTCCTCTCGCGCTGTTTTCACTGTCCCGGCTTTCTCTCCTCCCGCGCTGTTTTCAATCTCCCGGCTTTCTCTCCTCCCGCGCTGTTTTCAATGTCCCGGCTTTCTCTCCTATCGCGCTGTTTTCAATGTCCCGGCTTTCTCTCCTCCCGCGCTGTTTTCAATCTCCCGGCTTTCTCTCCTCTCACGCTGTTTTCAATGTCCCGGCTCTCTCTCCACTCGCGCTGTTTTCACTGTCCCGGCTCTCTCTCCTCTCGCGCTGTTTTCAATCTCCCGGCTTTCCCTCCGCTAGCGCTGTTTTCAATCTCCCGGCTCTCTCTCCTCCCGCGCTGTTTTCAATGTCCCGGCTTTCTCTCCTCCCGCGCTGTTTTCAATCTCCCGGCTTTCTCTCCACTCGCTCTGTTTTCAATGTCCCGGCTCTCTCTCCTCCCGTGCTTTTTAAATCTCCCGGCTTTCTCTCCTCTCGCGCTGTTTTCACTCTCCCGGCTTTCTCTCCTCTCGCGCTGTTTTCAATGTCCCGGCTGTCTCTCCTCTCGCGCTGTTTTCAATCTCCCGGCTCTCTCTCCTCCCGTGCTTTTTAAATCTCCCTGCTTTCTCTCCTCTCGCGCTGTTTTCAATGTCCCAGCTCTCTCTCCTCCCGCGCTGTTTTCAATCTCCCGGCTTTCTCTCCTCTCGCGCTGTTTTCACTCTCCCGGCTTTCTCTCCTCTCGCGCTGTTTTCAATCTCCCGGCTTTCTCTCTTCCCGCGCTGTTTTCAATGTCCCGGCTGTCTGTCCTCTCGCGCTGTTTTCAATGTCCCGGCTCTCTCTCCTCCCGTGCTTTTTAAATCTCCCGGCTTTCTCTCCTCTCGCGCTGTTTTCAATGTTCCGGCTGTCTCTCCTCTCGCGCTGTTTTCAATGTCCCGGCTCTCTCTCCTCCCGTGCTTTTTAAATCTCCCGGCTTTCTCTCCTCTCGCGCTGTTTTCAATGTCCCGGCTCTCTCTCCTCCCGCGCTGTTTTCAATCTCCCGGCTTTCTCTCCTCTCGCGCTGTTTTCACTCTCCCGGCTTTCTCTCCTCTCGCGCTGTTTTCAATCTCCCGGCTTTCTCTCTTGCCGCGCTGTTTTCAATGTCCCGGCTGTCTCTCCTCTCGCGCTGTTTTCAATGTCCCGGCTCTCTCTCCTCCCGTGCTTTTTAAATCTCCCGGCTTTCTCTCCTCTCGCGCTATTTTCAATGTCCCGGCTTTCTCTCCCGCGCTGTTTTCACTGTCCCGGCTCTCTCTCCTCTCGCGCTGTTTTCAATGTCCCGGCTCTCTCTCCGCTCGCGCTGTTTTCAATGTCCCGGCTTTCTCTCCTCTCGCGCTGTTTTCACTGTCCCGGCTTTCTATCCTCTCGCGCTGTTTTCAATCTCCCGGCTTTCTCTCCCGCGCTGTTTTCACTGTCCCGGCTCTCTCTCCTCTCGCGCTGTTTTCACTGTCCCGGCACTCTCTCTTCTCGCGCTGTTTTCACTGTCCCGGCTCTCTCTCCTCTCGCGCTGTTTTCAATGTCCCGGCTCTCTCTCCTCTCGCGCTGTTTTCAATGTCCCGGTTTTCTCTCCTCTCGCGCTGTTTTCACTGTCCCGGCTTTCTCTCCTCTCGCGCTGTTTTCAATCTCCCGGCTTTCTCTCCTCTCGCGCTGTTTTCACTGTCCCGGCTCTCCCTCCACTCGCGCTGTTTTCAATCTCCCGGCTTTCTCTCCTCTCGCGCTGTTTTCACTGTCCCGGCTTTCTCTCCTCTCGCGCTGTTTTCAATCTCCCTGCTTTCTCTCCTCTCGCGCTGTTTTCAATGTCCCGGCTCTCTATCCACTCGCGCTGTTTTCACTGTCCCGGCTTTCTCTCCCGTGCTGTTTTCACTGTCCCGGCTTTCTCTCCACTCGCGCTGTTTTCAATGTCCCGGCTTTCTCTCCTCTCGCGCTGTTTTCAATGTCCCGGCTCTCTCTCCTCTCGCGCTGTTTTCACTGTCCCGGCTTTCTCTCCTCTCACGCTGTTTTCAATCTCCCGGCTTTCTCTCCTCTCGTGCTGTTTTCACTGTCCCGGCTCTCTCTCCCCTCGCGCTGTTTTCACTGTCCCGGCTTTCTCTCCTCTCGCGCTGTTTTCACTGTCCCGGCTCTCTCTCCTCTCGCGCTGTTTTCAATGTCCCGGCTTTCTCTCCTCTCGTGCTGTTTTCACTGTCCCGGCTTTCTCTCCTCTCGTGCTGTTTTCACTGTCCCGGCTTTCTCTCCTCCCGCGCTGTTTTCACTGTCCCGGCTCTCTCTCCTCTCGCGCTGTTTTCAATCTCCCGGCTTTCTCTCCTCTCGCGCTGTTTTCAATGTCCCGGCTCACTCTCCTCTCGCGCTGTTTTCAATGTCCCGGCTTTCTCTCCTCTCGCGCTGTTTTCAATCTCCCGGCTTTCTCTCCTCTCGCGCTGTTTTCAATGTCCCGGCTCTCTCTCCACTCTAGCTGTTTTCACTGTCCCGGCTCTCTCTCCACTTGCGCTGTTTTCACTGTCCCGGCTCTCTCTCCTCTCGCGCTGTTTTCAATCTCCCGGCTTTCTCTCCTCTCGCGCTGTTTTCAATCTCCCGGCTTTCTCTCCTCTCGCGCTGTTTTCACTGTCCCGGCTTTCTCTCCTCCCGCGCTGTTTTCAATCTCCCGGCTTTCTCTCCTCCCGCGCTGTTTTCAATGTCCCGGCTTTCTCTCCTATCGCGCTGTTTTCAATGTCCCGGCTTTCTCTCCTCCCGCGCTGTTTTCAATCTCCCGGCTTTCTCTCCTCTCACGCTGTTTTCAATGTCCCGGCTCTCTCTCCACTCGCGCTGTTTTCACTGTCCCGGCTCTCTCTCCTCTCGCGCTGTTTTCAATCTCCCGGCTTTCCCTCCGCTAGCGCTGTTTTCAATCTCCCGGCTCTCTCTCCTCCCGCGCTGTTTTCAATGTCCCGGCTTTCTCTCCTCCCGCGCTGTTTTCAATCTCCCGGCTTTCTCTCCACTCGCTCTGTTTTCAATGTCCCGGCTCTCTCTCCTCCCGTGCTTTTTAAATCTCCCGGCTTTCTCTCCTCTCGCGCTGTTTTCACTCTCCCGGCTTTCTCTCCTCTCGCGCTGTTTTCAATGTCCCGGCTGTCTCTCCTCTCGCGCTGTTTTCAATCTCCCGGCTCTCTCTCCTCCCGTGCTTTTTAAATCTCCCTGCTTTCTCTCCTCTCGCGCTGTTTTCAATGTCCCAGCTCTCTCTCCTCCCGCGCTGTTTTCAATCTCCCGGCTTTCTCTCCTCTCGCGCTGTTTTCACTCTCCCGGCTTTCTCTCCTCTCGCGCTGTTTTCAATCTCCCGGCTTTCTCTCTTCCCGCGCTGTTTTCAATGTCCCGGCTGTCTGTCCTCTCGCGCTGTTTTCAATGTCCCGGCTCTCTCTCCTCCCGTGCTTTTTAAATCTCCCGGCTTTCTCTCCTCTCGCGCTGTTTTCAATGTTCCGGCTGTCTCTCCTCTCGCGCTGTTTTCAATGTCCCGGCTCTCTCTCCTCCCGTGCTTTTTAAATCTCCCGGCTTTCTCTCCTCTCGCGCTGTTTTCAATGTCCCGGCTCTCTCTCCTCCCGCGCTGTTTTCAATCTCCCGGCTTTCTCTCCTCTCGCGCTGTTTTCACTCTCCCGGCTTTCTCTCCTCTCGCGCTGTTTTCAATCTCCCGGCTTTCTCTCTTGCCGCGCTGTTTTCAATGTCCCGGCTGTCTCTCCTCTCGCGCTGTTTTCAATGTCCCGGCTCTCTCTCCTCCCGTGCTTTTTAAATCTCCCGGCTTTCTCTCCTCTCGCGCTATTTTCAATGTCCCGGCTTTCTCTCCCGCGCTGTTTTCACTGTCCCGGCTCTCTCTCCTCTCGCGCTGTTTTCAATGTCCCGGCTCTCTCTCCGCTCGCGCTGTTTTCAATGTCCCGGCTTTCTCTCCTCTCGCGCTGTTTTCACTGTCCCGGCTTTCTATCCTCTCGCGCTGTTTTCAATCTCCCGGCTTTCTCTCCCGCGCTGTTTTCACTGTCCCGGCTCTCTCTCCTCTCGCGCTGTTTTCACTGTCCCGGCACTCTCTCTTCTCGCGCTGTTTTCACTGTCCCGGCTCTCTCTCCTCTCGCGCTGTTTTCAATGTCCCGGCTCTCTCTCCTCTCGCGCTGTTTTCAATGTCCCGGTTTTCTCTCCTCTCGCGCTGTTTTCACTGTCCCGGCTTTCTCTCCTCTCGCGCTGTTTTCAATCTCCCGGCTTTCTCTCCTCTCGCGCTGTTTTCACTGTCCCGGCTCTCCCTCCACTCGCGCTGTTTTCAATCTCCCGGCTTTCTCTCCTCTCGCGCTGTTTTCACTGTCCCGGCTTTCTCTCCTCTCGCGCTGTTTTCAATCTCCCTGCTTTCTCTCCTCTCGCGCTGTTTTCAATGTCCCGGCTCTCTATCCACTCGCGCTGTTTTCACTGTCCCGGCTTTCTCTCCCGTGCTGTTTTCACTGTCCCGGCTTTCTCTCCACTCGCGCTGTTTTCAATGTCCCGGCTCTCTCTCCTCTCGCGCTGTTTTCACTGTCCCGGCTTTCTCTCCCGTGCTGTTTTCAATGTCCCGGCTTTCTCTCCTCTCGCGCTGTTTTCAATGTCCCGGCTCTCTCTCCTCTCGCGCTGTTTTCAATGTCCCGGCTTTCTCTCCTCTCGCGCTGTTTTCAATGTCCCGGCTCTCTCTCCTCTCGCGCTGTTTTGAATCTCCCGGCTTTCTCTCCTCTCGCGCTGTTTTCACTGTCCCGGCACTCTCTCTTCTCGCGCTGTTTTCAATGTCCCGGCTCTCTCTCCTCTCGCGCTGTTTTCAATGTCCCGGCTTTCTCTCTTCTCGCGCTGTTTTCAATCTCCCGGCTCTCTCTCCTCTCGCGCTGTTTTCACTGTCCCGGCTCTCTCTCCTCTCGCGCTGTTTTCAATGTCCCGGCTCTCTCTCCTCTCGCGCTGTTTTCAATGTCCCGGCTCTCTCTCCTCCTGCGCTGTTTTCAATGTCCCGGCTCTCTCTCCTCTCGCGCTGTTTTCAATCTCCCGGCTCTCTCTCCTCTCGCGCTGTTTTCACTGTCCCGGCTCTCTCTCCTCTCGCGCTGTTTTCAATGTCCCGGCTTTCTCTCCTCTCGCGCTGTTTTCAATCTCCCGGCTCTCTCTCCTCTCGCGCTGTTTTCACTGTCCCGGCTTTATCTCCTCTCGCGCTGTTTTCAATCTCCCGGCTTTCTCTCCTCTCGCGCTGTTTTCACTGTCCCGGCTCTCTCTCCACTCGCGCTGTTTTCAATCTCCCGGCTTTCTCTCCTCTCGCGCTGTTTTCACTGTCCCGGCTTTCTCTCCTCTCGCGCCTTTTTCAATCTCCCGGCTTTCTCTCCTCTCGCGCTGTTTTCAATGTCCCGGCTCTCTATCCACTCGCGCTGTTTTCACTGTCCCGGCTCTCTCTCCTCTCGCGCTGTTTTCAATCTCCCGGCTTTCTCTCCTCTCACGCTGTTTTCAATGTCCCGGCTTTCTCTCCTCCCGCGCTGTTTTCAATCTCCCGGCTTTCTCTCCGCTCACGCTGTTTTCAATGTCCCGGCTCTCTCTCCACTCGCGCTGTTTTCACTGTCCCGGCTCTCTCTCCTCTCGCGCTGTTTTCAATCTCCCGGCTTTCTCTCCTCTCGCGCTGTTTTCAATCTCCCGGCTTTCTCTCCTCTCGCGCTGTTTTCAATGTCCTGGCTCTCTCTCCTCTCGCGCTGTTTTAAATGTCCCGGCTTTCTCTCCTCACGCGCTGTTTTCAATCTCCCGGCTCTCTCTCCTCTCGCGCTGTTTTCACTGTCCTGGCTCTCTCTCCTCTCGCGCTGTTTTCAATGTCCCGGCTCTCTCTCCTCCCGCGCTGTTTTCACTGTCCCGGCTTTCTCTCCTCTCGCGCTGTTTTCAATCTCCCGGCTTTCTCTCCTCTCGCGCTGTTTTCAATGTCCCGGCTCTCTATCTTCTCGCGTTGTTTTCAATGTCCCGGCTTTCTCTCCTCTCGCGCTGTTTTCACTGTCCCGGCTTTCTCTCCTCTCGCGCTGTTTTCACTGTCCCCGCTTTTTCTCCTCTCGCGCTGTTTTAAATCTCCCGGCTTTCTCTCCTCTCGCGCTGTTTTCACTGTCCCGGCTTTCTCTCCACTCGCGCTGTTTTCAATGTCCCGGCTTTCTCTCCACTCGCGCTGTTTTCACTGTCCCGGCTTTCTCTCCTCTCGCGCTGTTTTCACTGTCCCGGCTTTCTCTCCACTCGCGCTGTTTTCCATGTCCCGGCTTTCTCTCCACTCGCGCTGTTTTCACTGTCCTGACTCTCTCTCCTCTCGCGCTGTTTTCAATGTCCCGGCTCTCTCTCCTCCCGCGCGGTTTTACTGTCCCGGCTTTCTCTACTCTCGCGCTGTTTTCAATCTCCCGGCTTTCTCTCCTCTCGCGCTGTTTTCAATGTCCCGGCTCTCTATCCTCTCGCGCTGTTTTCAATGTCCCGGCTCTCTCTCCACTCGCGCTGTTTTCACTGTCCCGGCTCACTCTCCACTCGCGCTGTTTTCAATGTCCCGGCTCTCTCTCCACTCGCGCTGTTTTCAATTTCCCGGCTTTTTCTCCTCTCGCGCTGTTTTAAATCTCCCGGCTTTCTCTCCTCTCGCGCTGTTTTCACTGTCCCGGCTCTCTCTCCTCTCGCGCTGTTTTCAATGTCCCGGCTCTCTCTCCTCTCGCGCTGTTTTCAATGTCCCGGCTTTCTCTCCACTCGCGCTGTTTTCAATGTCCCGGCTTTCTCTCCTCTCGCGCTGTTTTCAATGTCCCGGCTTTCTCTCCACTCGCGCTGTTTTCAATGTCCCGGCATTCTCTCCTCTCGCGCTGTTTTCACTGTCCCGGCTTTCTCTCCTCTCGCGCTGTTTTCACTGTCCCGGCTTTCTCTCCACTCGCGCTGTTTTCAATGTCCCGGCTTTCTCTCCTCCCGCGCTGTTTTCAATCTCCCGGCTTTCTCTCCTCTCGCGCTGTTTTCAATGTCCCGGCTCTCTCTCCTCTCGCGTTGTTTTCAATGTCCCGGCTTTCTCTCCTCTCGCGCTGTTTTCAATGTCCCGGCTCTCTCTCCTCTCGCGTTGTTTTCAATGTCCCGGCTTTCTCTCCACTCGCGCTGTTTTCACTGTCCCGGCTTTCTCTCCTCCCGCGCTGTTTTCAATGTCCCGGCTCTCTCTCCTCTCGCGTTGTTTTCAATGTCCCGGCTTTCTCTCCTCTCGCGCTGTTTTCAATGTCCCGGCTCTCTCTCCTCTCGCGTTGTTTTCAATGACCCCGCTCTCTCTCCTCTCGCGCTGTTTTAAATCTCCCGGCTTTCTCTCCTGTCGCGCTGTTTTCAATGTCCCGGCTTTCTCTCCTCCCGCGCTGTTTTCAATCTCCCGGCTTTCTCTCCTCTCACGCTGTTTTCAATGTCCCGGCTCTCTCTCCCTCGCGCTGTTTTCACTGTCCCGGCTTTCTCTCCTCTCGCGCTATTTTCACTGTCCCGGCTCACTCTCCACTCGCGCTGTTTTCAATCTCCCGGCTTTCTCTCCTCTCGCGCTGTTTTCAATGTCCCGGCTTTCTCTCCTCTCGCGCTGTTTTCAATGTCCCGGCTCTCTCTCCTCTCGCGCTGTTTTCAATGTCCCGGCTCTCTCTCCACTCGCGCTGTTTTCAATGTCCCGGCTTTCTCTCCTCTCGCGCTGTTTTCAATGTCCCGGCTCTCTCTCCTCTCGCGCTGTTTTCACTGTCCCGGCTTTCTCTCCTCTCACGCTGTTTTCAATCTCCCGGCTTTCTCTCCTCTCGTGCTGTTTTCACTGTCCCTGCTCTCTCTCCCCTCGCGCTGTTTTCACTGTCCCGGCTTTCTCTCCTCTCGCGCTGTTTTCACTGTCCCGGCTCTCTCTCCTCTCGCGCTGTTTTCAATGTCCCGGCTTTCTCTCCTCTCGTGCTGTTTTCACTGTCCCGGCTTTCTCTCCTCTCGTGCTGTTTTCACTGTCCCGGCTTTCTCTCCTCCCGCGCTGTTTTCACTGTCCCGGCTCTCTCTCCTCTCGCGCTGTTTTCAATCTCCCGGCTTTCTCTCCTCTCGCGCTGTTTTCAATGTCCCGGCTCACTCTCCTCTCGCGCTGTTTTCAATCTCCCGGCTTTCTCTCCTCCCGCGCTGTTTTCAATCTCCCGGCTTTCTCTCCTCTCGTGCTGTTTTCAATCTCCCGGCTTTCTCTCCTCTCGCGCTGTTTTCAATGTCCCGGCTTTCTCTCCTCTCGCGCTGTTTTCACTGTCCCGGCTTTCTCTCCTCTCGCGCTGTTTTCACTGTCCCGGCTTTCTCTCCACTCGCGCTGTTTTCACTGTCCCGGCTCTCTCTCCTCTCGCGCTGTTTTAAATGTCCCGGCTTTCTCTCCTCTCGCGCTGTTTTCAATCTCCCGGCTTTCTCTCCTCCCGCGCTGTTTTCAATCTCCCGGCTTTCTCTCCACTCGCGCTGTTTTCACTCTCCCGGCTCTCTCCCCTCTCGCGCTGTTTTCAATGTCCCGGCTTTCTCTCCTCTCGCGCTGTTTTCAATCTCCCGGCTTTCTCTCCTCTCGCGCTGTTTTCACTGTCCCGGCTTTCTCTCCTCTCGCGCTGTTTTCAATCTCCCGGCTCTCTCTCCACTCGCGCTGTTTTCAATCTCCCGGCTTTCTCTCCTCCCGCGCTGTTCCCAATGTCCCGGCTTTCTCTCCTCTCGCGCTGTTTTCAATCTCCCGGCTTTCTCTCCTCTCGCGCTGTTTTCAATGTCCCGGCTTTCTCTCCTCGCGCGATGTTTTCACTCTCCCGGCTCTCACTCCTCTCGCGCTGTTTTCACTGTCCCGGCTTTCTCTCCTCTCGCGCTGTTTTCACTCTCCCGGCTTTCTCTCCTCTCGCGCTGTTTTCAATCTCCCGGCTTTCTCTCCTCTCGCGCTGTTTTCAATCTCCCGGCTTTCTCTCCCTTCGCGCTGTTTTCACTGTCCCGGCTTTCTCTCCTCTCGCGCTGTTTTCAATGTCCCGGCTTTCTCTCCACTCGCGCTGTTTTCACTGTCCCGGCTCTCTCTCCTCTCGCGCTGTTTTCACTGTCCCGGCTTTCTCTCCTCTCGCGCTGTTTTCACTCTCCCGGCTTTCTCTCCTCTCGCGCTGTTTTCAATCTCCCGGCTTTCTCTCCTCTCGCGCTGTTTTCAATCTCCCGGCTTTCTCTCCCTTCGCGCTGTTTTCACTGTCCCGGCTTTCTCTCCTCCCGCGCTGTTTTCAATGTCCCGGCTGTCTCTCCTCCCGCGCTGTTTTCAATCTCCCGGCTCTCTCTCCTCTCGCGCTGTTTTCACTGTCCCGGCTCTCTCTCCTCTCGCGCTGTTTTCACTGTCCCGGCTCTCTCTCCTCTCGCGCTGTTTTCACTGTCCCGGCTTTCTCTCCTCTCGCGCTGTTTTCAATGTCCCGGCTCTCTCTCCTCTCGCGCTGTTTTCAATCTCCCGGCTTTCTCTCCTCTCGCGCTGTTTTCACTCTCCCGGCTTTCTCTCCTCTCGCGCTGTTTTCAATCTCCCGGCTTTCTCTCCTCTCGCGCTGTTTTCACTGTCCCGGCTTTCTCTCCTCTCGCGCTGTTTTCAATCTCCCGGCTCTCTCTCCTCTCGCGCTGTTTTCAATCTCCCGGCTTTCTCTCCTCTCGCGCTGTTTTCACTGTCCCGGCTTTCTCTCCACTCGCGCTGTTTTCAATGTCCCGGCTCTCTCTCTTCTCGCCCTGTTTTCAATGTCCCGGCTTTCTCTCCTCTCGCGCTGTTTTCAATGTCCCGGCTTTCTCTCCTCTCGCGCTGTTTTCAATCTCCCGGCTTTCTCTCCACTCGCGCTGTTTTCAATGTCCCGGCCCTCTCTCCTCTCGCGCTGTTTTCACTGTCCCGGCTCTCTCTCCTCTCGCGCTGTTTTCAATCTCCCGGCTTTCTCTCCTCTCGCGCTGTTTTCAATGTCCCGGCTTTCTCTCCTCTCACGCTGTTTTCAATCTCCCGGCTTTCTCTCCACTCGCGCTGTTTTCAATGTCCCGGCCCTCTCTCCTCTCGCGCTGTTTTCACTGTCCCGGCTCTCTCTCCTCTCGCGCTGTTTTCAATCTCCCGGCTTTCTCTCCTCTCGCGCTGTTTTCACTGTCCCGGCTCTCTCTCCTCTCGCTCTGTTTTCACTGTCCCGGCTCTCTCTCCTCTCGCGCTGTTTTCAATGTCCCGGCTTTCTCTCCTCTCGCGCTGTTTTCAATCTCCCGGCTCTCTCTCCTCTCGTGCTGTTTTCAACTCCCGGCTGTCTCTCCTCTCGCGCTGTTTTCAATGTCCCGGCTTTCTCTCCACTCACGCTGTTTTCAATGTCCCGGCTGTCTCTCCTCTCGCGCTGTTTTCAATGTCCCGGCTTTCTCTCCTCTCGCACTGTTTTCAATGTCCCGGCTCTCTCTCCTCCCGTGCTTTTTAAATCTCCCGGCTTTCTCTCCTCTCGCGCTGTTTTCAATGTCCCGGCTTTCTCTCCTCTCGCGCTGTTTTCAATCTCCCGGCTTTCTCTCCTCTCGCGCTGTTTTCAACCTCCCGGCTCTCTCTCCACTCGCGCTGTTTTCACTGTCCCGGCTCTCTCTCCTCTCGCGCTGTTTTCAATGTCCCGGCTTTCTCTCCTCTCGCGCTGTTTTCAATGTCCCGGCTTTCTCTCCTCTCGCGCTGTTTTCAATCTCCCGGCTTTCTCTCCTCTCGCGCTGTTTTCAATGTCCCGGCTTTCTCTCCTGTCGCGCTGTTTTCAATGTCCCGGCTCTCTCTCCTCTCGCGCTGTTTTCAATGTCCCGGCTTTCTCTCCTCTCGCGCTGTTTTCAATCTCCCGGCTTTCTCTCCTCTCGCGCTGTTTTCAATCTCCCGGCTGTCTCTCCTCCCACGCTGTTTTCAATCTCCCGGCTTTCTCTCCTCTCGCGCTGTTTTCACTGTCCCGGCTTTCTCTCCTCTCGCGCTGTTTTCAATCTCCCGGCTTTCTCTCCTCTCGCGCTGTTTTCAATCTCCCGGCTGTCTCTCCTCCCGCGCTGTTTTCAGTCTCCCGGCTTTCTCTCCTCTCGCGCTGTTTTCACTGTCCCGGCTTTCTGTCCTCTCGCACTGTTTTCAATGTCCCGTCTCTCTCTCCTCTCGCGCTGTTTTCAATGTCCCGGCTTTCTCTCCACTCGTGCTGTTTTCAATGTCCCGGCTCTCTCTCCTCTCGTGCTGTTTTCAATGTCCCGGCTGTCTCTCCTCTCGCGCTGTTTTCAATGTCCCGGCTTTCTCTCCTCTCGCACTGTTTTCAATGTCCCGGCTCTCTCTCCTCCCGTGCTTTTTAAATCTCCCGGCTTTCTCTCCTCTCGCGCTGTTTTCAATGTCCCGGCTTTCTCTCCTCTCGCGCTGTTTTCAATCTCCCGGCTTTCTCTCCTCTCGCGCTGTTTTCAACCTCCCGGCTCTCTCTCCACTCGCGCTGTTTTCACTGTCCCGGCTCTCTCTCCTCTCGCGCTGTTTTCAATGTCCCGGCTTTCTCTCCTCTCGCGCTGTTTTCAATGTCCCGGCTTTCTCTCCTCTCGCGCTGTTTTCAATCTCCCGGCTTTCTCTCCTCTCGCGCTGTTTTCAATGTCCCGGCTTTCTCTCCTGTCGCGCTGTTTTCAATGTCCCGGCTCTCTCTCCTCTCGCGCTGTTTTCAATGTCCCGGCTTTCTCTCCTCTCGCGCTGTTTTCAATCTCCCGGCTTTCTCTCCTCTCGCGCTGTTTTCAATCTCCCGGCTGTCTCTCCTCCCACGCTGTTTTCAATCTCCCGGCTTTCTCTCCTCTCGCGCTGTTTTCACTGTCCCGGCTTTCTCTCCTCTCGCGCTGTTTTCAATCTCCCTGCTCTCTCTCCTCTCGCGCTGTTTTCAATCTCCCGGCTGTCTCTCCTCCCGCGCTGTTTTCAGTCTCCCGGCTTTCTCTCCTCTCGCGCTGTTTTCACTGTCCCGGCTTTCTGTCCTCTCGCACTGTTTTCAATGTCCCGTCTCTCTCTCCTCTCGCGCTGTTTTCAATCTCCCGGCTTTCTCTCCTCTCGCGCTGTTTTCACTGTCCCGGCTTTCTCTCCTCTCGCGCTGTTTTCAATGTCCCGTCTCTCTCTCCTCTCGCGCTGTTTTCAATCTCCCAGCTTTCTCTCCTCTCGCGCTGTTTTCACTGTCCCGGCTTTCTCTCCTCTCGCGCTGTTTTCAATGTCCTGGCTCTCTCTCCACTCGCGCTGTTTTCAATGTCCCGGCTCTCTCTCCACTCGCGCTGTTTTCACTGTCCCGGCTCTCTCTCCACTCGCGCTGTTTTCAATGTCCCGGCTCTCTCTACACTCGCGCTGTTTTCAATGTCAATAGCTTTAAATTGAGGGGAGATAGATATAAGACAGATGTCTGAGGTCGGTTCTTTACTCAGAGAGTAGAAAGGGCGTGGAATGCCTTGCCTGCAACAGTAGTGGACTTGCCAACACTAAGGGCATTCAAATGGTCATTCGATAGACATATGGACGGTAAGGGAATAGTGTAGATGGGCTTCAGAGTGGTTTCACAGGTCGGCGCAACATCGAGGGCCGAAGGGCCTGTACTGTGCTGTAATGTTCTATGTTCTATGATTTAAAACACACCCTAGGCACAGCCCCCACTTTACAAGTTCCAGACCCAGACTTGCCCTATGCCATAGAAGTAGCAACCACTGACCAAACCCTGTCAGCAGTGCTCCTGCAAGAATGACATGATCACTTAGGACCCGTAGCCTATGCCTCAAGAGTAATGGAGTCCTATGCCTCAAGAGTAAGAGTCCTTGCCCCATGGAGCAAGGATTCTCAGCCTGCGAACGGCACTTGCTTGCAGTCTTTTGGGCAGTACAGTACTTTGCGTACATCACAGGCCTCAACCCAGTGACAATCTTGACCGAGTACACCCCCACGCAACTATTACTAGACGGTAGATTAAAGGACGGTTCAGTCAGCCAAATCAGAGCAGCTCGCTGTACACTATTACTATAAGGCAGGAACATTACGGTAAAACGTACCAAAACCCACACATTTCTGGCCAATAATCTCCAATATGCAGGGATCCTACATGAGTGCCAGATCATAGCAGCCCAACACCACACAGGACCCTTTAACCCAATGTCACTGCACCCACGAGCAGGCAGTAAGACACAGAATTCCCAAACCACAGGGGATACTTCCACAATCAAAAATGGAATTAGAATTACTGGTTGTGAAATTTACGTGGAAGACGCGCAGGGACATCCACTGGAAGAGATCTCTTTAAAATTGCCCGGACACCTAAGTTCACAAGCAGCAGAACTCGCAGCCATAGCCTATGTAAGTCAGCACCCCGACTCTTTTCCAACTCCCGCAGACATACACTCCGACAGCCTGTATGTGTGCAACAGCTTAACAGAATTCCTGCCCCTATGGGAATCTTGAGGTTTTGATTCAGCCAATGGAAGACCCCTACCCTCTGCCCCGTTGTTAAAGAACATTCTCAAAACAGCCTCAGACCGCACATACGGTATTATTAAAGTAAGAAGCCAGCATTGCTCCTCCCCAACCGGTAATGTAAAGGCAGACGCCTTAGCTAAAGCAGGGTCACGCCATGGTCACTTCTGGCAGCCACCCGAAAGCGAACCGATATACTCAGTCCAGGTTTCCCAGACCAATATTGAGGATATATCTCAAGCCCAAAAAGCAGACGACACCCTCAAACAGGTTTTAGACGGCAACTTCCCAGCCCCCTATGATAAATGGAAGGACGCACTGACTGCACAGGACGGCATAGTTTAAAAAAACGGAATTTATGTGGTCCCCACCCAGGACAGAAACCAGCTCATTTACCAACTTCATGACTGACACGGACATCAGGGGACAGACAATACCATTGCCCATTTAAGACCTTTGTGTTGGTGGCCCGATTTAAAAAGCGATGTAACCCATTATGTTGCGAATTGCCTTATCTGTGCTCAGAACAATCCTGAATGTTACTCAAAGAAAGGACAATTAAGACACACCCGACCTGTGAATGGCCCTTGGACAAACTTGCAAATCGATTACATTGGCCCCCTTCCCCCTTGCAGAAACGGTTTCAAGTACGTGCTGGTTGTAATCGACACCTTTACTAAATGGGTAGAATCATTTCCCTCACGGACAAACACAGCAAAGGCCACCACTACGATTTTGACCCAATAGATATTCACACGCTGTGGTCACCCCCGCAGCATTGAGTCAGACCAAGGTTCCCACTTCACCGGCAGAGTCATGCAAAATGTTTTAACAATTTTTGGGATCAGGCAGAAATTCCATATAGCATATCACCCCCAATCCAGTGGCATTGTCGAGAGAATGAATCAAACTTTAAAAGCGACCATTAGGAAGATGGTGCAACAGAACAATACCATGTGGGACACGGTCCTCCCATTTGCTCTCATGTTTATTCGGATCACCGTTTCCAGTTCCACAGGTTTCACCCCCCACACTCTCATGACCGGACGGCCCATGAAGGGTATTAAATATTTATTAGGCCTCAATCTGGCAAGCCCTACAGTAACCGCCCTCACCCATGAAAAAGCAGTCCAACAGGTTACAGATAACATTAAAGCGGCACAACTCGCTGCAGCTGTCCAATTTGGCACTAGAAAGAAGCAGAGTAAAGCCTGCTTTGACAAAACCGTCCACCCCGTGGTGTACACAGTCGGTCAGCAAGTAATGGTTTCACTTTACAACCCCAGTTCTTTCCTCTCCCCCAAATTTGCAGGACCCTACTCCATTTCAGACCAAGTGATCCCCTCCGTGTACAAGACAACATACCCCAATGGTAATACTAGTTGGTTCCACATCAACCAACTCAAAGTCTACGGATCATAATGTAGCCACTCCCACCACATCTCTCTGGCAATAGGAGATGATTACGCCCCGCCCATCGACAACCTAGTCCGACCCCTACGCCAACCCTCCCCCAGCCATGCCGGCATTTATCCCTTGTCCACGCCCACAGACCCTAACTTGTCTCCGCCCACAGGTACAGACATTCACGTTGCACTTGACTCCGACGAACGCGAGACCCTCCCGGATTTGATTACTATCCCTGAACACTGGCGCGATCTCTCTGCCACCAGTCACCCCAGCCCCCGGAACCACGACTTAGATATCTTTGACCCCCTATATGTCCTCCCCCAGCCATCGCCCCATCCACCGCCCGACCACAGTAACTTGCCCTCCACCGCCCCTACGCCTCACAACAAACAAGCCCCTCTTTGGCACCACGACAACTCTTGCAGACTGGTACGGCATGACGATTCGGACCATCCGACGGCCCACGCGGCCAAGGCACAGAAATGGCAGACACGAGTCTGGCAACCAGGAGATGGTGATGATTCAAATACTGAGTCTCGTTTCGGTAATGCTTTTACAACACTATTTGGTACAGAACCCTGAGGTGTCCAGATGATGAGAAAGAGACACCACCTAAGTATTAAGGTGTCCAAAGTTCTGATGGAGCCTGCCCGCCTTTTTCCTTCTTCTTCTTCTACAACATGGTTTTAATTAATGTCGCCCGACACAAAATTACTCTTCTGATTCGAGGGTAAGATGCCCCATGTCAGTTAAAGGCACATGTTTGTTGGGAAACAGATCACTGTTCTCCCAGTCTTTATGACAGGTTTCCACACGACTACAAACTCTTCCCGTTCACCCAGGTAGAGAATCACGGCACTGATCCCCGCCCTACCTGAGGACCCCAAATTCATCCGGTCAGTTAAGCTCGGGTAGTGGAGTAACAGCACTAACCCCCGCCCTACCCGGGGATTCCACCCATTCTTTTCCCACAGCGGCCCACACGCACCTCATGTTCCCTTCACTTCATATGCTCTGGAATGTTCTCTACACTCTGCATTGCCTTTGGCAGGCCTTAGTTTCACCTTCTCTCTTTGGTTGTGGTATAAAGAATGTATTGTGCCACGTTCCGTACGCTCACCCCTTCTTGCCTTTACCCCCCGCGACCCCCTGGTCGTTCCCCACATGCTATTTACACATATGACACAATTGGTTACTGCTCACTGCTGTTGTACACGCTGCACACACAAACTATCTCTGAGCCCTGGGACAAAAATCTATAAAACTGGCTGCCCTGAAATTCGGCTCGTTAAGATAAGTCTCAACCATTGAGGATTGTGTTCCGGACGTTATTGGGGAGGACCAGACGGGGTTTGTTAAGGGTAGGCAGTTGGTGGCCAATGTAAGAAGATTGTTAAATGTGATCAAGATGTCCCCGGAAGGTAGTGAGGTGGAGGTAGTGATCGCAATGGATGCAGAAAAAGCTTTTGATTGGGTAGAATGGCATGATCTGTGGGAGGTACTGGGACGGTTTGGATTTGGGCGGGGCTTTATTGACTGGGTCAGGTTGCTGTATCAGGCTCCTGTGGCAAGTGTACGGACGGACAGGACAACATCGGACTATTTTAGACTGCACCAGGGGACGAGACAGGGATGCCCCCTCTCCCCACTGTTGTTCGCGCTAGCTATGGATACGTTGGCAATTGCTTTGAGAGCCTCAAGGGGCTCGAAGGGGCTGGTCCGGGGGGGGTGGGGGGTAAGCACAGAGTCTCGCTCTATGCAGACGACCTGCTTCTGTATGTATCGGACCCAATAGAGGGGATGGAAGAAATCATGAGGATTCTGGGGGAATTTGGCCGTTTTTCAGGGCATAAGCTAAATATGGGGAAAAGTGAGATGTTTGCGGTCCAGGCGAGGGGACAGGAGAGGCGATTGGGGGAGCTGCCGTTTAGATTAGTAGGGGAAAGCTTTAGGTACTTAGGCATTCAAGTGGTGCGGGAATGGGACCGGTTGCATAAATTAAATCTAGCCCGGCTAGTAGACCAAATGAAGGACGATTTTCGGAGATGGAACGCGCTCCCGTTGTCACTGGCTGGGAGGGTGCAGACGGTGAAGATGACGGTCCTTCCGAGATTCCTGTTCGTGTTTCAATGTCTCCCCATCTTTATTCCGTGGTCCTTTTTTAAACGGGTCAACAAAGTGATCTCTGGCTTTGTTTGGGCGGGCAAGACCTCACGGGTAAGGAAGGTAATGCTTGAGCGGAGTCGGGGAGAGGGCGGGCTGGCGCTGCCAAATTTTAGTAACTATTACAGGGCGGTGAATATAGCCATGATCAACAAGTGGGTGGTGGGGGAGGGGGCGGCATGGGTGCGTGTGGGAGAGGCTTCATGCAAGGGCAGCAGTTTTGGGGCATTGGTAACTGCGCCTCTGCCGTTCCCGCCGGCACGGTACTCCACCAGCCCCGTGGTGGTGGCGGCCCTGAGAGTCTGGGGGCAATGGGGGAGACATGTGGGAGCAGAGGGAGCATCGGTCTGGTCCCCTATCTGTAATAATCACCGTTTGCCCCGGGAAGTATGGATGGGGGGTTCCGGATATGGCGGAGAGCAGGGATTGAGAGGATGGGGGTTATGTTTATAGAGGGGAGCTTTCCGTGAATGAGGGCGCTGGAGGAGAAGTTTGGGTTGGCGAGGGGAAACAAATTCAGGTATCTGCAGGTGCGTGACTTCCTACGACAGCAGGTGTCAACCTTCCCGCTCCTACCGCTAAGGGGGATTCAGGATCGCTAAGGGGGATTCAGGACAGGGTAGTTTCCAGAGGCTGGGTAGGAGAAGCGAGCATCTCGGACATTTACAAGGAACTTATGAGGTCAGAGGAGATGCAGACCGAGGAGCTAAAGCGCAAGTGGGAGGAGGAGCTGGGAGGAGAGATAGAGGATGGTCTATGGGCGAACACGTTGAGTAGAGTCAATGCGACCACAACTTGTGCCAGGCTCAGCCTGATACAATTTAAGGTCGTTCACCGGGCTCACATGTCAGTGGCCCGGATGAGCAGATTCTTTGGGGTGGAAGACAGGTGTGCAAAATGTGCGGGAGGACCAGCGAACCATGTTCACATGTTCTGGGCATGCCCGAAGCTTAGGGGACTTTGGCAGGGGTTTGCAGATGTCATGTCCACGGTGTTAAAAACAAGGGTGGCACCGAGTCCAGAGGTGGCGATTTCCGGGGTGTCGGAAGACCCGGGAATCCAGGAGGAGAAAGAGGCAGACGTTCTGGCCTTTGCTTCCCTGGTAGCCCGGAGACGGATACTATTAGCTTGGAGGGACTCAAAGTCGGAGAGCTGGCTATCGGACATGGCTAGCTTTCTCTGTTTGGAGAAAATCAAGTTCGCTTTGAGAGGGTCACTGTTAAGGTTCATCCGGAGGTGGCAACCGTTCGTCGACTTCTTCGCGGAAAATTAATCATCAGCAGAGTGGGGGGGGGGGGGGGGGAGTTGGGGGGTTAGTTTAGCTTAGAGTAGGGGGTTAATAGTTAATAAAGGTGGGACCTGTATGAGAGGGAGACGGCTTTTGCACTATGTTTATAGTTTCATGTACATTGTTTATTGTGTTGTTGTTACAATACCAAAAATACCTCAATAAATTTTTTTTTATAAAAAAAAGATCAGCCTCAACCACGAATGGTGGTTAGTAAAGAAAGACTGGTCGGAGAAATTGTCCGACAACTCCCCGCATCTACCACAAGCTGCGAGAGTCTCTCTACTTAAAAATGTGCATTTCTTGTCTCTCCAAAATGGTATTTCAAAATAAAAATGAGGGAGTCACACATAGTGACAATCATAACAGGTAATTGGAGTAAGGAGAGAAAGACTAATAAAATTAGATATTAACCAAAGCTAATAACAGATACTATGCTTGCATCCCCAGGATTACACAGAAAACAGAAAACACAGGATAAAGCAAGGACTGCTGACATGCGTTTGGATCATCGCTGGACTTCTGCAACTGCGCGCACAACGGACCTTTGTTACAAACCCCACACCAGCCCCGAACACTACCACCCAACAAACCACCACCAGCCCGGACACTACATCACACATAAAGACAGACATCAAAACCCCCACTTGGTGCGAAAACATTGCCAAATGGAACCCTCTTTCATACATAATAGAGGCCCTTCTAGTAATTGCAATAATCTGCAGTGTCATTCAGACACTTCGACTCCGTAAATGGCGAGAAAAAGCCTCCCGTTCCCCGATATATAGTCCGAGCCCCCTTTGGAATTCAACAAAATTAAACTCATGTAACAAACGCTGCTAAAAATAAACCATGCACCTCTTTAACTTTATTAGGATTAAGTAGAAATGTGATGTTGCTGTTTTAAATTGTGTACTGAATATAAGTTCTTTGATATTCACCAGCAGCATGAGAGTAGCTTAGATAGCGTTGTAGAGATCATCTGTGCGGATAAATTAAATGTTATAGTGACCTAAATTATAGTAACCGTTAGAGATGAATTAATTTATGAATGTATTATGGAATATTAGGTATATGTCCCAAACCATAAGATAGAGTAGAGTAGAACCTTGCCTTGACCAATGGTGACTGGTCCACCAAGGATGAACAGGGATCAATAGTGTGATCCACCATGCTTCGCGTTCAGGATCAAGAGGACGGAATATAGCCATCTAAGATGACCACCTGCAAAGGACCATGGGAATAATGGCCAACCCAGAACTCAGATAGATACAGAGCCTATGTGTATCTGAAACACAGGTAACCAGGCCTGATTGAATCCTCCGCTCGTTTGCATTTCAATGGCCCATTTTCCCAGGACTCCAATAGAACTCCAATCAAGCAACCGGTACAGCCACAGACTGATCGGCGACACTCCCTTGCTCAGAAAACCCAACTGCCAAGGTCAATGACTGCTAAGGACCCACCCAGCTACCAAGGCACCCGTCCCTTTATTGGCCGAAATCGAAGAGAATGATCAGAGCCCTGTCGAACTATTGGGTCCAAGGTTAAGGACCGCCCCAAAGAATGCAAAATCCAAGAGGGATAAAAGAGAGCGCAGCCATGTGTTCTATCTCTCTTGGATCAGGCCTGTGCCTAACCCAATTGCAGCAGGAACAGCCAGCTAAGTTCAAGACCAACGATTGCTACCTGACGGATGAGCCCAGCAGAGACAGAGACACTTTCTTTGAACCAGCCAAATGAAATCCAGATAAAGGCCTTTATCCATTTGCACAGTGCCGGTCACCCTGAAGTTAAGTATAGGTTATTGTAGCTGATAGGTGTAGTTTAACACGTAGTAGATATTGTGTTTGCATGTTGAGATAACTCTTGTGTATGTAAATAAACCATCTTTTGAACTAACTAACTGGTTGTATGGTCATTTGATCAATATAAGGTAAAGGCTTGTGGTTCACCGAGATAAATAAACAGAGCAACAGCGTCTGATATAAATAATATCGGTCAACCTTGGGTTAACATGGTATTGTTCTCCACCTAGCATCTTTGAAGCAGCTCCATTGAGTGTCGCCAAGAACATTAATTAAGTCATTTGGCTGGATTTTTGAGCTGCATTGGGGTTTGATGATTGTGACTATTATTGTCTGTGCTCCTTGCGTTTTCATTAATCATTTCTTGTTTTGTGCAGTTTGAGTGCACAGCTGTTTTGCAGCTGCAAGTTTGAGGGTTCACGTTTTATCTCCTGTCTTTTACAGTCTTCCCGAAGCCGTAGCCCTTCTCCCATCAGACGAAGCATTAGTCCCAGTAAGTGTGAAAGCATTTTTGATGTAACAATATGGAATAGTTTAGAAGTTTATTCTTGAATATACGATTTAACCATCAAAGCGATTTTGCTATTTGTGCCAGTATTATTTGTTGTATTATGTCGGTGCAGCTGTGAACCAATGTGTGCAGTCATCGATCTAGAGAAGGGAGCAAAATGGTCAAGTTAGTAAAAGTGTTGGAGGACTGCTGATGGCCCCCTGAGGAAATATGACCAGGAGGTTGAGAAATCAACGTCTCATTGGCACAAGTCCCTAAAATAGTTGCAGGGTGTTGGTGGAGAAGGTGGAGGGTCAAATGATCAAAATGAAAGCTTGACAGAACTCTCAACGGTTCACTTGCAATTATTTTGGGGGGCTGTAATTAGTTCCTATTTTGCAGTTTGAATTTTTTTGAAGGTATGGTTTATCATGTATGTTCCATAATACTCACTAAAAAGCAGCAAATCAAACTGCATTACACCCCCTTTATCTTTTACACCTTGCATCTGTCCGGTAAATCCAAAGCTTTTTTTGAACTTGACAGATTGGCCTTGAAATTGAAAATTTTTAGCAAACCAACACTTGAATTCAACAGTTTAATATCCATTAAACAACAAGGAAAGCAATTCATATCAATGAGTCAAAGGTCCTTTCAGGGAACATTAGCCGAGTAATTAGGGACTTTGTATAAAGGAACGGAATGAGCACTTACGACTTTATTTCCAGTGTCCTCTGCGAATGTCGCTCCATTAATGTGGGAGCAGTCAACTCTCCACAAAGAATACAGACATTAGTGGCAATATATTTGTAAGGCCACTGGGTCAGAAAGAGGGAAACAAATGGTGACGATAATGGTGAATTTTGTTCCAACTCCCAGTGCTGGAGGCATTAACATAAAGGGAATGGGCATCCACAGCACTCATGGTGTTCCCTATCCTCTGGGAACGCAAGAATATTGGAGCTTGGGGAGGGTGTGGCCTGGTGAGGAGTGGAGATTTAAAAAGGGAAATGCCGCCATTTCTCCCATGCTGTCAGAAAACCAGCATTGGGATCACTTGGTCTCAAAAGTGGGCAGACTATCAACTGACTGCCAAAAACATGGGCCTAGCAGAGTTTTCTTTCAGTGAATGTTGTTCCTTCAATCCTGCCTCCTTCAATGAAGCTAAGATAGAAGAGGCAGGTGCAAGAAATGCCTTTCAACTGGTAAAAGACAAAGAGTGGAGCTCTGGTGAAATTGGTGAAAGACCTTATTCTGCCACCTCCCCATACCACCTGGTATACCTCAGCCTCTTGCCCTCCCAGGTCTCGGAATTTTGGGGTAATAATTCTTTGTCATATGTTTTGAAGGGAGAATGCAGATGATTGAAAGAGCTGCCAAAGTGAATGTAAACTAACTATCAATTTTTCCTGAAATACTCCTGTATCTTTCAGCGCTTTGTGTATTTTTCTTACTGTTAGATTAAAGTGTAATTCCAGACAGTCTCTTGCTATTAGATGTTGCAGCTTTGAGACATTATGTGGGCAGACAAAAGCCCCACGCAGTGCAAATGGAGACCAAAGCATTTGAAACTGTCTTTTGTGTTCTACCACTGGGTTCCAAGGAAACATGTTAATTGAAATAATTGCTAGTTTCTCATAGTTTTGGGCAGAATGTAAACTGGAGCATCAAAGGCAGCAAGGCAGTGGTTCTGTAGATTATTTATTAGTTAATGTTTCCTCACAACATTGTGTTAGGCAGATACAGACTGATCGTCCCTTTGTGTGGAAATGCTTGCTAAGGTGGGCATATCAGACAAAGCTGCTAGAACAGAATTTCCAGTAACAAAATTGACTGAGAGCATCCAATGCCCCCAATGCCAGTATAACGGATTAATAATTTTTTTTTTAAATTTAAGAGTACCCAATTCATTTTTTCCATTTAAGGGGCAATTTAGAGTGGCCATTCCACCTAGCCTGCACATCTTTGGGTTGTGGGGGCGAAACCCACACAAACATGGGGAGAATGTGCAAACTCCACACGGACAGTGACCCAGAGCCGGGATCGAACCTTGGACCTCGGCGCCATGAGGCAGCAGGGCAGTTGTGGAAGGGAAATTAATGAGTTGCCAACTTAGAAGCATGCTGGGGAATGCTTGACTATATAGTTTAACACTGCTTTTACATGTAAATAAGTAGGTCAGGTAACATAAACAAAATACTGCTTAATATTTTGGTCTCGGCCTTATTATGATAACACATTGTCCTCAGAAAGATAACAAAATGTGTACTCGAGTTGTTTTTAGCCAAGGGCAAGAACATGCGTACTACGTTTTTCATCTTGCGTACTTTCCAAGTTCTATTTAATATAAACATGGCTGTTTTCTTCAAGCTGTTACTATAAAGATATGCTTCCTTCAATCGAATCTCAGAGTGCAGTGCATTGGCTAAAAAGCCGGAACACACTCTCTCCGCAAATATATTTGTGTAAATAAATTTCCTTAAATCGACCTCGAGGAATTTGTCTTTATTATAATTTCCACGACAAATTGGCGTAGTCGTTGCAGTTTCCCTAATTTAATGGGACGTGCTTTATTATAATTTCCATGACAGCAGTATAACGGATTAATAATGAGAAACCTGCAGTCAGAATGTAGAGATGACACAAACCAATCCCTTCTGGAGAAGAACACCAAGTCCGCTGATGAACAGACAGTTCAATTCCTTATACTTTGGGCTTGAATCAGCCAATAAAATCTCTGGGCGTGAATCTCCAGCCTCGTTAGCTCTTGCTCGACACAGCTTCAGGGACATGTTCATGGCTGAAGGGTGGGTGAGTGCCACGGGGAGGGGACCAGCGCACGGTCCAGGTGATGTTATGAGCGGGTGTCCGCGGTACAGGGTCTGGAGTCTGGTAAGGGGGGCCCGCTGCAGACTGGTGTGTGGGGGCAGGGTGTTCCGGGCTGGGGGGGGGGGGTCAGTGGGGGAATGGAAGGTCCCGGGGTGGGAACCACCGCTGTTTGTCAGTCTAATACCCTCTCCCAATGCCTTGCAATACTGATCGTTATTGCAGGGATTTTGGATCCAGAACCTGCCTTAGTGATGCTGCTGTTAGGCCAGGTGGCCAGAAGCCGGAAATGGCGGTGGCAGCAGCGTTTGCAGATGGTCAGGGCAATGGACCATGTTCCAGACCCGCCCCAAACCCTGAGGACCTGGCCACCCATCAGGCCAGGGAGGGACCCAGAGGGGGAGTTCCGTGACTGCATAGGGCGTATAAGCGTCGCTGGTTGTTTGAACAGATGATGGACAGTGCGTGTCGCAGGCTCCCCCTCAACAAGGAGACGGTGCGGCACCTGTGCCAGGTCCTCGTGGACTTAACACCTAGTGGAGGAGGAGGACACCCACTTCCGGTGGCCGTTAAAGTCACCTCAGGACCCTTCCAGGGCTCAAGTGGGGACCTGTGTGTTAACTCAGGCCACAGCCCACAGATGCATCCGACAGGCCACGGATGCCCTGTTTGCCCGGGTGGAAAACTACATAATCTTTGACACAGACCAAGCTCAGCAAGATGCCCGGGCAGCAGGTTTCTCTGCCATCACCAGGATGCCCCAGGTCCAGGAGGTAATAGATGCCACACACAACAAGAACCTCGGGAGGACCGTCATATTTACCGTCTGAACCCTCCCCGCCAATGACAACAGGAGCGCATCCCACCTCCTAAGGACCCTTTCATCTGCTCCACCAACCAAGCCAAAATTAATTTGTGCAGCTGCTCCCACCCCCGCGCCACCTGCATGCCCAAATTGCATCTTCCCCAGTCTCCTCTTCTGCCTCCTCGCCTGGATCGGAAACCTATACCCCGAAAACCGACCAAATTCCTCTAAGGTCCCCATAATCCCCCCAGTACCACCCAATAGATCCGAAATATATATCGTCTGCATAAAGCGAGACCCTTTATTCCACCCCCCCCCCCCCCCCTACTATCCCCTGCCAGACCTCCGGCCCTCTCAGCGCCATCGCCAACGGCTCTATAGCCAGGGCAAAGAGCAATGGGGAGAGTGGACATCCCTGCCTTGTCCCTCGGTGCAGCCTGAAATAGTCCAAGCTCACCTGGTTCATCCCACACTTGCCAACCCAATCCACAAAACCCTGCCCAAACCCAAACCGCCCCAGGACCTCCCACAATTAGTCGCACTCCACCCGATTGAAGGTCTTCTCCCTGTCCATGGTGAACAACGCCTCCACCTCTCATCCCTCTGGGTCATCATTATCACATTTAGTAACCTCCTGACATTAGCTGCCAGATGCCTCCCCTTCAGGAACCCCATCTGGTCCTCCCCTGACACATAGTCCTCCATTCTCGAGGCCAAGATCTTGGCCAATAACTTGGCATCCACATTTAACAGTGAGATCGACCTATACGCCCCACACTGCTCTGGATCCTTATCCGCCTTCAAAATCAAGGAGATCAAGACCTGCAAAAGCGTCGGGCGGGGGGGGGGGGGGGGGGGAGCACCCCCTGTTCCCTCGCCTCGTTTAACGCCCTCACCAACAAGGGCCCTTGAAAACATTTTATAGAACTCCACTGGGTATCTGCCCGGGCCCAGGGCCTTGCCCGACTGCATCACCTCCAGTCCCTCCACCACTTCAACCAGCCCAAAAGGGCACCCAGCACCTCCACTTCCACCCTCGGGAACTCCAACCCCTCCAAAAACTGCCACACTCTTCCATCCCAGCCGCGGGTTCTGATTCATATGCCTACTGTAGAAATCCCAGGTTCCAGGTTTGATCCCGCCGACGTCCCAGGTTTGATCCCGGCTCTGGGTCACTGTCCGTGTGGAGTTTGCACATTCTCCCCATGTTTGCGTGGGTTTCGCCCCCACAACCCAAAGATGGGCAGGGTAGGTGGATTGGCCACGCTAAATTGCCCCTGAATTGGAAAAAATGAATTGGGTACTCTAAATTATTTTTTGAAAATAACAACTCCAACCCTATCAACACACTAACCACCAGCTCACCCCTCACTGTGCTTCCATGAACTAGCCCGCCCAACTAGTTTGGTAGCCCCTGCCCATGGCGCCCAGCATCCTACCCCCTACTGATTCTCCCCCTCCCCCCCGCACAAACACTATCCCGGTGCAAACTTAACAACACCCACCCAACATAAAGAAAAGAGCAACTCAACATCCTCCACCAAGCACCTCCACCGCAGAGCAATGGCCCAAAATACAACACAAAAATAACCAAAACAAATTCAAAGGAACAGAAAGGGAACGTCTTCTTCAAAGTTCAGTGTCCTCCTTCTCCTGCCAGTTCATTGTCTCTGACAAAGTCCATTGTCTCCTCAGGCATCCCGAAGTACAGCTCCCTACACTTCTCGGTCACCCACAGGCACGCCGGGTACACCGTGCCAAATTTCACCCCCTTCTTAAAGGGAACCGCCTTCATTTTGTTGAAGCCCACTCTCCTCTTGGCCAACTCCGCACCCAGGTCCTGGCACACACGCAGCTCGTTACCCTCCCAGGTACAGCACCTTGTCTGCCTGGCACACCTCAGTGTTTGCTGCTTGTCTAGGAACCGGTGCAGGTGCACCGCCATTGGCTCATTCCCCTGCAGCTTCCTCATCAGCGCCCTGTGCGCCCGCTCCACTTCCAAGGGTCGTTCAAACGACCCCTCACCCAGCAGCTTCTCGAACATCCGAGCCACATATACGCTGGCGTCCGCTCCCTCGCTGTCCTCCGGCAGTCCCACAATCCTCAAGTTTTGCCTGTTAGACGAGTCTCCAAGTCCTCCACTTTCTCTTGCAGCCGCCTCTGTTGAGCCCGCATCACCCCTTTCTCCGCTGCCATCGAGGTAAGCTGCTCCTTGTTCTCCCCCACGGTCCCCTCCACCTTCTGGATCGACTGGCTCTGGGCCTCCAGGTAATCGATTCCTGCTTTTATCGGGTCCACCACCCTAGCCAGGTCCTCCAAGTTCTCCTTCCTCTGCTGGGTGAACCTCTTGTTAAGGAAGCCCACCAGCTGCTCCGTCGACAATTGAAGTCCATCTGTGGAGATTTTAAGGCCACAATCAATCAGGTACTATGTGCAGATCAATGCTCATTACTGTTGATTGGAGATTTGTTTTCAGGCTTTGAAGGAGGACAGAGGTTGAATAAAATTGACCTATTGTTGGCTTACCTGCAAATTAATGTGGCAGCTGAATTTCAACACCTGCTCACCATCATCACTCACAAAGGCTTATTCTGTGACAAGAGATTGCCTTTTGGAATAAAGGCAGTACCAGCTTTATTTTATCGCTCAATAGACCAGATCCCCAGGGGCTTACATTGTTATCTAGATGATATATTAATCACCAACACAAATGAGCAAGAACATTCACAACACTTGGAAGCTACACTGAAACAACTTCAAATGCATGGGCTTCGTGTCAGGAATGATAAATATGATTTCTTTTAGACATCTATACAATATTTTGGACATGGAATTGATAGTAAGAGTCTGCATAAAGCACCAAAGAAATGGAAGCCATTATGTAGGTTCCAAGACCAATGAACATCACTCGACTTAGGTCATTCTTAGGGTTAACCAACTACTATGGAAAATTCGTCCAGAATCTGACAACCCCATTGATACCCTTACATACACTGTTGTACGCAAAACAGGCATGTCATGGATACCAGAATGTGGAAAAGCATATTAATTTGCAAAAGAAGCACTGAAAAAGTCAGAAGTGTTAGTACAATTCAACCCAAAGTTACCATTACAACTTGCCTATGATGCTTCACCGTACAGAGTTGGATCAGTTATCACATATACTACCCTGCATCTCGTACGTTAACAAGTGCAGAATCTAACTATGCTCAATTGGAGAAGGAATCACTGACTATTATATTTGGTGTATGGAAATTTCACCAATACATGTATGGTCGTCACTTCACATTGCTGAACCACAGGCCCTTAACAGCTATGTTTGGGCCACACAAAGGTATTCCTTCGTTGGCTGCAAGGAGACTCCAACGATGGTGTTCAATATTTTCTGCACATTCCTTCAAGATCAAATACCGTCAATCTGAAAATAATGGCAATACGGACACATTAATCACGTTTACTTTTACCAGCTGGTTAAATACCACCTGGTCATAGAATTTACAGTGCAGAAGGAGGCCATTCGGCCCATCGAGTCTGCACTGGCTCTTAGACAGAGCACCCTACGTAAGCTCACCAAATTTATTCCACCCTATCCCCGTAACCCAGTAACCCCAACTAACCTTTTTGGACACTAAGAGCAATTTATTGTGGCCAATCCACCTAACCTGCACATCTTTGGACCGTGGGAGGAAACTGGAGCACCCGGAGGAAACCTACACAGACACGGGGAAGACGTGCAGACTCCGCACAGACAGTGACCCAAGCCGGGAATCGATCCTGGAGCTGTGAAGCAACTGCTAACCACTATGCTACCGTGCTGCCCACGTGCTACCGTGCTGGTCATGATATTGTTTTACTGATCACAGATTGAGAATGTTCCGGTGACTGCAGCTCAAGTCCAAAGACATACTAGAAATGATCCTGTGATGGGGAAGGTACTGGAAATGGATTAAAGGGGAGGATAGCAGGAAAACATCCTGAATTCAAACCGTACATTTCCAGGAGACTCAAATTAACAGCACAGGGTGGATATCTGTTGTGGGGGATGAGCGTAATTATTCCACCAAATTTATGACAAAAGGTTTTGGGGCAGTTACACAAAGGACACCCAGGCACAGTGCGAATGAAGGAATTAGCACAAAGTTCTTTTAGTTGGCCAGAAATTGATGCCGAAACAGAAGAAAAAACAGGACTGTGCCAGTCATATTTGGGGGTAAGGAAGACACTGCCGTTAACCGCATTGCATCCATGGGAGTGGCCTAAAATTCCATGGCATCAACTGCATGTTGACTTTGCTGGCCCAGATGAAGGGCACATGTTCATGGTCGTTGTAGACGCACACTCAGAGTGACCTGAGATGGTCGTAATGAAGTCAACCACTGCAGAACAAACCATTGAGAAATTCAGTGAGATCTTTGTGAGATTCGGAAAACCAGAGCAGATCGTGAGTGACAATGGGTCACAGTTTACAGCCTGTGTTCGAAGACTACTTAAAGATATGTGGAGTTCAACATATTAAGTCAATACCTTATCACCCATCCATGAATGGTTTAACAGAAAGGTGTGCCTAGTTCTTGAAACATGCACTGAAGGGTTCAAAAGACCAAAGTTTACTTCAGCACCATGTGTACATGTTTCTAGCAACATACCAAAATACAACACATACGACTACACAAAGTTGACCAGCTTTGCTATTGATGAAAAGGAAGCTGAGGACTATCTTTGATTTACCAGAGGAGACATCTGACATAGTAGAGCGAAACCAACAGTCACAGAACTTGAGATAAGAAAATAACTCAAGGAAGTGTGCATTTCAACAAGTAGAACAAGTGTTAGCGTGCAGCTAGTGAGAAGTGGGTTCCTACGACGTTATTGGCTCAGACTGGTTCAATATCCTACATAGTCCAAACGACAGACAAAATCGAGTGGAGATGCCATGCTAATCAATTATTGTCAACACACTCTTGGGTGCCAGTGCCAGAACTAGCTCGAGGTAATGGTCTCTGTTCCGTTTGACTCATCTACAGAAGAAGAGATTGCATCAGAAGAACCTTGTACTACTAGTCTGTCCTCGGAAAAAGAGACTGTAATGCAGTCCAGGGTAGAGATATCTACTGAAGAACCTGAAAGTACACCTAATATCGCGAATAACAAAGTCCCAGGAGTGTTCAGGCAACTAGCAAGAAATAGACGCCCAGCTGATCGTCTACCTTATTGATTGTGGTATTACAATGTAGTAATATGATGTTGCCGCTTGTGTATATTGATGCAAATGACTTTGTTAATATATTAGGTATTAGTTTTGTTTGATCTTAGAAGTAAAGGGGGAGGGATGTTATATATGTGGGTTATTGTAGTTGTCTGCAATGTCTCTTTAAGAGTGGAGTCACGTGACATTTGTGATGTTGTCAGCTTCTTTGCGAACTTTTGGAGACTCTCGTACCAAATCGTGTACAGTTGAACACCTATTCAATAAACCTTTGTTAATCTTGCATCAAACTCACATGCGACAGCAATCTATCCTTTGTACTGTTAGTCTAAAAATACAACCGTGCTGAAACCTGGGAATGAATCAGGGACCTTTAGAATGGGTTGAAATTGAGGTCCCTCTATCTAAAAGATGTATCACACTAGGTTCTTATTAATTACAAAGCTATACATTGTAGACCAGCATGAAAAATCACTGCAGTTTTAAGCACATTTCTGACAGACTGTTTACACCGTGTATTTTCTTTTTTTCCCCAAATTCTATTTCAGGATTTTATGAGCTTTATAATGAATAAAGCTAGATGTTACATATATAATAATAAACATTTTCTCTTTCAAATGTATTTTAAAAAAAACACTATTTAGTGGCCAACTATTGCAACAACTATTATTTAAAATCCACAAAAATGTACATTATTACCATATATTGCTATTCATTTTGTACCTGAATTAAATTCAAAACTGTAATACTTTAATGAGTTCCAGTCAGGACTATGCAATTCTCAACAGCTGGTTTAACTTTAATTTACAAAAGGTTTATGGCAGCTAAGTTGACCACTTAAATAACTTCTAAGATTTAGAACATAGAACATAGAAAATACAGCACAGAACAGGCCCTTCGGCCCACGATGTTGTGCCGAACCTTTGTCCTAGATTAATCATAGATTATCATTGAATTTACAGTGCAGAAGGAGGCCATTCGGCCCTTTGAGTCTGCACCAGCTCTTGGAAAGAGCACCCTACCCAAACTCAACACCTCCACCCAACACCAAGGGCAATTTGGACATTAAGGGCAATTTATCATTGGCCAATTCACCTAACCCGCACATCTCTGGACTGTGGGAGGAAACCGGAGCACCCGGAGGAAACCCACGCAGACACGGGGAGGACGTGCAGACTCCGCACAGACAATGACCCAAGCCGGAATCGAACCTGGGACCATGGATCTGTGAAGCAATTGTGCTATCCACAATGCTACCGTGCTGCCCTTAAGAACAAATAAATCTACACTATATCATTTTACCGTAATCCATGTACCTATCCAATAGCTGCTTGAAGGTCCCTAATGTTTCTGACTCAACTACTTCCACAGGCAGTGCATTCCATGCCCCCACTACTCTCTGGGTAAAGAACCTACCTCTGATATCCCTCCTATATCTTCCACCTTTCACCTTAAATTTATGTCCCCTTGAAATGGTGTGTTCCACCTGGGGAAAAAGTCTCTGACTGTCTATCTATTCCCCTGATCATCTTATAAACCTCTATCAAGTCGCCCCTCATCCTTCTCCGCTCTAATGAGAAAAGGCCTAGCACCCTCAACCTTTCCTCGTAAGACCTACTCTCCATTCCAGGCAACATCCTGGTAAATCTTCTTTGCACCTTTTCCAGAGCTTCCACATCCTTCCTAAAATGAGGCGACCAGAACTGTACACAGTACTCCAAATGTGGCCTTACCAAAGTTTTGTACAGCTGCATCATCACCTCACGGCTCTTAAATTCAATCCCTCTGTTAATGAACGCGAGCACACCATAGGCCTTCTTCACAGCTCTATCCACTTGAGTGGCAACTTTCAAAGATGTATGAACATAGACCCCAAGGTCTCTCTGCTCCTCCACAATGCCAAGAACTCTACCGTTAACCCTGTATTCCGCATTCATATTTGTCCTTCCAAAATGGACAACCTCACACTTTTCAGGGTTAAACTCCATCTGCCACTTCTCAGCCCAGCTCTGCATCCTATCTATGTCTCTTTGCAGCCGACAACAGCCCTCCTTACTATCCACAACTCCACCAATCTTCGTATCGTCTGCAAATTTACTGACCCACCCTTCAACTCCCTCATCCAAGTCATTAATGAAAATCACAAACAGCAGAGGACCCAGAACTGATCCCTGCGGTACACCACTGGTAACGGGGATCCAGGCTGAATATTTGCCATCCACCACCACTCTCTGACTTCTATCGGTTAGCCAGTTCGTTATCCAACTGGCCAAATTTCCCACTATCCCATGCCTCCTTACTTTCTGCAGAAGCCTACCATGGGGAACTTTATCAAATGCCTTACTAAAATCCATGTACACTACATCCACTGCTTTACCTTCATCCACATGCTTGGTCACCTCCTCAAAGAATTCAATAAGATTTGTAAGGCAAGACCTACCCCTCACAAATCCGTGCTGACTATCCCGAATCAAGCAGTGTCTTTCCAGATGCTCAGAAATCCTATCCTTCAGTACCCTTTCCATTACTTTGCCTACCACCGAAGTAAGACTAACTGGCCTGTAATTCCCAGGGTTATCCCTAGTTCCTTTTTTGAACAGGGGCACGACATTCGCCACTCTCCAATCCCCTGGTACCACCCCTGTTGACAGTGAGGACGAAAAGATAATTGCCAACGGCTCTGCAATTTCATCTCTTGCTTACCATAGAATCCTTGGATATATCCCGTCAGGCCTGGGGGACTTGTCTATCCTCAAGTTTTTCAAAATGCCCAACACATCTTCCTTCCTAACAAGTATTTCCTCGAGCTTACCAATCTGTTTCACACTGTCCTCTCCAACAATATCGCCCCTCTCATTTGTAAATACAGAAGAAAAGTACTCATTCAAGACGTCTCCTATCTCTTCAGACTCAATACACAATCTCCCGCTACTATCCTTAATCGGACCTACCCTCGCTCTAGTCATTCTCATATTTCTCACATATGTGTAAAAGGCCTTGGGGTTTTCCTTGATCCTACCCGCCAAAGATTGTTCATGCCCTCTCTTAGCTCTCCTAATCCCTTTCTTCAGTTCCCTCCTGGCTATCTTGTATCCCTCCAATGCCCTGTCTGAACCTTGTTTCTTCAGCCTTACATAAGTCACCTTTTTTCTCTTAACAAGACATTCAACCTCTCTTGTCAACCATGGTTCCCTCACTCGACCATCTCTTCCCTGCCTGACAGGGACATACATATCAAGGACACGTAGCACCTGTTCCTTGAACAAGTTCCACATTTCACTTGTGTCCTTCCCTGCCAGCCTATGTTCCCAACTTATGCACTTCAATTCTTGTCTGACAACATCGTATTTACCCTTCCCCCAATTGTAAACCTTGCCCTGTTGCACGTACCTATCCCTCTCCATTACTAAAGTATTTACTAGCAAAGCAGAGATCCTAACCCAGATAAATTAACACTTGATTTTTATTTTCTGCTTCATCAGGACACTGAAGGAATCCAGTTCAAGAATTAACAGATTGATGGACTTCTGAAATCATCCCAAGTGATACCAGGAATGCAATCGGCAGAATTAAATTAATGTGAATAATCTGCATGTTTTCATCTTCTGAGAAAGGAATACAATCATCTGTTGTTTTTTGTTCTTGTGCGTGATTCTTAATACTTATGAGTTATCAAATACATCCCTTGTACAGTTCGGAAGCCTTACCTTATGGGTCATATTTATTCAACAAGACCTATGGGTGCATATTCAGGTGGCAGGGAAAGTGATAAAGCAGTTAAAATTGTATGGAATATTTGGCTTGGCATTGAATACAAAAACAAAGAAGTTATATTAAATCTTTACAAATTTCTGGTTAGACCTCAGCTCGAGTTTTGTGTACAATACTGTTTCCTCTCGCAAATAGGTCGTTAGCCAGAAATTATAGATTTAAAATAACTGTGGAAAAAATTCCTATTTCATCTCTAGTTCTGTTATCAAGAGGGTTGTTAAAAGCTGGAACACACTACCTGAAACGGTGACGGGATCAGGTTCCTTAGGTACTTTCAACGGGTAATTAGACATATATTTGAAGGACTGTGTGGGGGTAAAAAGTAGGAACGTGAGACAAAATTGAATCGTTTTTGGAAGTACTGGCACAGCACAATGGGCCAAATGGCGTCCTTGTGTACTGTAAGATTCAGTGATTCTATGACAAAATGCAGGCAATGCATTCCTGACTTTGTGGTCGCTGTGATCATGAAATACATTAATATGCATGGAAGGAATTCAGCTGAAAGAATAAAGCATAAACAAGTTAATCTCCCCTCTAATTGTAGGAATAACAAAGTGTTCTTTCAAAATCCTGAGATTTTTTTAAAGTCTTAAACACTGCAAACCGAACACAATATTAAACTGAAAGCAAAATACTGCAGATGCTGGAAATCTGAAATAAAAACAGAAAATGCCGGAAACTCCCAGTAGGTCTGGCAGCAACAGCAGAGAGGAGAAGGTACCATTAATATTTCAGTGCAAACATCCTTTGTTAGAAATACTAAAGAATCAGTTCTAATGAAAGGTCATTGACCTCAAATGTTAACAGGACCTCCCTCTCTGCACAGAGGCTTTGTGGCCAGCTGGGTTTTTCCGACAACGTTAAGCAGGTTTTTATACTATTTAAACCAGGGCCCTTGCTGCCCGATTCACGGTGCTGAATGTAACACACAGGTAAAATAGTTTCATTTTTGACTGAAATCTGAAATGTTTCAAATCATTCAAAGTTTTACACTCATGCTAATTTTGGTTGTATAATGGCTCTTTAAAGAATACAAATGTTGTTTTAGTTTCTTTGCATAATATTACAGCTATCTTACATGATGACCTGCGATTAAAAAGGCAGTTACGCACACAGCTTTCTGTGACCCAGCAGGATCGAAAAGAGGAAGCAGGAACACTTCCATATTGTTCTGTAATAGGAAAATGTTTCAAATTGCTGAGATATTTGGTCCTGGCAGCAGGAATAGAATTCAGCAGTTTACTAGATTGTTCCATTATTAACTTTGGTCAGTGGAATGGAATAGCAAACTTTTTTCTAATAATTTCCATATAACATTCCATCCCACATTTCTCTCCTCAAGTTCCTCATTTTACTTTAAGCTCAAAACGTTTCCCTATTTTTTTGCAAATGTTATAATCCCATTTCATAATATGTACCAGCTTTTGCCGTTCTTCTCTGATTTCTACTGGTCTGTTTAAAATGTACTCTAGTACTGTATAATTTTACCAGAAAGACTTGACCAATGCAATAATGTCATGGTACATCAGTGTAAGCAGTATTGAGAAAAGAGCCAGGGATTTCAAATACAGAGTTGTCTATAATACTTTGACCCTCAAGATGTAATAAACGTGTGCTACAGGTGTGTGCCATTGGCATATTCACTTTATGAAACTTCTACACATTTATCCTGCACATAAGCACTTTCTGTCATGATTGTAGGAGATCAAAGTAGTATATCAATATCCAAACAGAATTCCTACCATAGTCTGGTGATTGATTAATGTGGTCAAAGGTAAAGGGCACAGCCCCTGTTTTTCTTTCATTATTCACTCTTTCATTCTGTTAAGTGTATATAATTTAAAGCACTAATATAGTGGAATTGGATGATGCCTTGTCCTTTCCCACTATGTGATCTGGGTTCAAATCCAACTCCAGCAGGTAAGGACAACAGCCTGCAACTCCTTTTGGCTGTACGGGTTCCTTGTCAAAAATTAATTTGAAACCAGTTACTTTGGAGTCGGCCAAATTGGCAGCTTCACGTTGAACTGCTACAGAAAAACTGATGAAAGAAAATAGAAAAAATGTTATTGTTGCAGCAGGGGTGCTCTGCTAAAATTAGTGCTGAGGCACAATGGCTGGGATAGAATAGAAGGAGCTTTACTCTGCAGCTGGATGTGCTTATACCTTGAGCTGTGCTTAATGCCGACACTGAGCGCCTGAAATGAGAAAGTGTTTCATTTCCCTACACTAATCGCCTTTACCTTGAAGAGCACAAAGTTCACCAAAACATTTGAAGGGTAAAAGGGAGCTATGAGAATTGAAATTACACATTCATAGGAAGTAACATGAATTGTAGTTTTATTTGTTTATCCCAAAACAATGACAGCATTTGGGGAAAGAATACCTCCATGGTAAAAATGCAACCTGTACTTGTTACTCTCTTACAGTCACCCTTTTAAGGATCCAACAGCCAAAGGTTTTGAAAGAACTGCATGTATCTAACAGTTGATGGTAATTGTGTCATCCACAGATTGGTTGTGAGAATGCACACCAAAATCTTAGAGAGCATTCTGCTGGTCTACACTGACAATCCTTGGTTTAGAAACATTGTTCGCCTCAAAGGTAGAAGCTTCGTACCAATGATTATAAAATGAAAAAATGCTCTTAATTTTCACTTCGACCTGCTGTTTTAGAAACAAGCATTGCTCTTTGTCCCCCTAAGGGAGGGAAGGAGATAATTTTATGAACCCGGAGTGCGTTGTCGGCACTTGAATTCCCCAACTTATTCTCTTGGCATCAGCCAAGGTGATTGAAGTAACAGGTTTTCTTACAGATTTTCTACTTAGTACCGTCCTTTAACCAGATGCAGATCTCGATTTTATTCAAACGGCATTAATATTACAATTCAAGAATCTTGTGCTCTATTTAAAATGACAAAAGAAATCTCTAATTTAAACTATAGTATCGTGCCTAGTGTTTTGGCTAATGCTTGAAAATGATGCAAAACATTTTTTCATGGTTTGTGCTTTCTTCTTCGCAAAACATTTTAGTAACTTGTGTGTATCAAATACCTTTCTATGAATAATCATTGTGATCATATGTTTTGGTTTATTGTGACCTATGAAGTAAACTATTGTGTGAAGAGTCAATTAATGTGAATGGAAGAATATAAATAAATCCCTCTCAACTGTAAATCTTCATGTGGTGTATGGAAATGATGAGGGTTAGGATGTAAGTTAGTTGCCATTATAAGTGCTGTAGTGCTGAAGTTTCAGCCTCTACAACTCCCCCTGAGTGCTCAAAAATACATCTTGAAGAAACTGTGGTGCACAGAGACTGTGCACTTATCAGCATGATAAGTGAGAGTCACTCCCCTGCAATGTGCCTCAACAAAACGTTAATATATTCATCACCCTTTTAATATGAATGCTGTATAGGAGGCTGCCTTCTTCTGTGGGGGTGGAAATTGGGCCCTTAATCATTTTACAGGTGTAAAGAGGCAAGATAAGATCCATTTTTAGGGACCATAGTTTTATGCCCCAAAGATTACATGGAAACATATCTGGCCTGAAATTAGATTGAGCCAATTCTCAAGCATCCTGGGTGACCATTCTGTTAGCTTTGCTAATTACTTGCTGAACCTGCATACTAAACTTTTGCCATTCACGCACCAGGGGCAAAATTCTCCGGAAACGGCGCGATGTCCGCCGACTGGCGCCCAAAACGGCGCAAATCAGTCGGGCATCGCGCCGCCCCAAAGGTGTGGAATGCTCCGCATCTTTGGGAGCCGAGCCCCAACCTTAAGGGGCTAGTTTGGCGCCGGACAAATTTCCGCCCTGCCAGCTGGCGGAAAAGGCCTTTGGTGCCCCGCCAGCTGGCGCGGAAATGATATCTCCGGGCGGCACATGCTCGGGAGCGTCAGCGGCCGCTGACGGCATTCCCGCGCATGCGCAGTGGAGGGAGTCTCTTCTGCCTCCGTCATGGTGGAGACCGTGTGCCCCCACGGCACAGGCCCGCCCGCGGATCGGTGGGCCCTGATCGCGGGGCCAGGCCACCGTGGGGGCACCCCCCGGGGCCAGATCGCCCCGCGCCCCGCCAGGACCCCGGAGCCCGCCTGCGCCGCCTTGCCCCGCCGGTAAGGTAGGTGGTTTAATCTACGCCGGCGGGACAGACATTTTAGCGGCGGGACTTCGGCCCATCCGGGCCGGAGAATTGCGCGGGGGGGCCCACCAACCGGCGCGGCGCGATACCCGCCCCCACCGAATCTCCGGTGCCGGAGACTTCGGCAACCGGCAGGGGCGGGATTCACGCCAGCCCCCGGCGATTCTCCGACCCGGCGGGGGGTCAGAGAATCTCGCCCCAGATCACCCAGATCCCTCTGCATCTCAGAGCTCTGTAATTTCTCACCAATTGGATAGTATGCTTTTTTATTCATCCAACCAAAATGGACAACCTCACCTTTTCCTACATTATACTCCATTTGCCAGATCTTTGCCAATTCACCTAACCTACCTATGACCTTCTATAGCATCCTTGTGTCCTATAAACAACTTACTTTCCTGCCTAATGTTTGAGTCATCAGCATATTTAGCAACCATACCATCCAAATCATTTACATAAATTGTAAAGAGTTGAGCAACCAGCACTGATCCCTGTGGCACACCACATCCTGCCAACCAGCAAATGACCCATTTATGCCTAATCTCTGTTCCCTGCCAATCTTCTATTCATACCAATATTTTATCCCCTACACCATGAGTTTTTATTTTACGCCTTAACCTTTAATGAGGCGCCTTATTAAATGCCTTCTGAAAATCTATAAGTACAATACATCCACCAGTTCCCCTTTATCCACAGCACCTGTTATTTCTTCAAAGAGCAACAATAAATTAGTTAAACAGGATTTCCCTTCCACAAAACCACATTGACTCCGTATAATCGCCTTGGATTTTTCAAAGTGCCCTACTATAACATCTTTAATAATAACTTATAACATTTTCCCTATGACAAATGTTAAGCTAACTAGCCTATAGTGTCCTGCTTTCTGTCTCTCTCCCTTTTGGAATAAAAGAGTTGCATTTGCTAGTTTCCAATCGAATGGAACCTTCCATGAATCTCGGGAATATTGGAAAATTAAACCAACGCATCAACCATCTCACTAGCCACTTCTTTTGAGACCCTAGGATGAAATCCATCAGGACCCTGGGACATGTCAACCTGCAGTTTCAACAATTTGCTCAGTACCATTTCCCTGGTGATTGTAATTTTCCTGAGCTCCTCCTTCCCTTCCAATTCCAGATTTACAGCTATTTCTGGGATGTTACTTAAAAGACATAGGAGCGGAAATAAGGCCATTCGGCCCATCGAGTCCACTCCACCATTCAATCATGGTTGATTTCAACTCCATTTACCCGCTCTCTCTCCATAGCCCTTAATTCCTCGAGAAATCAAGAATTTACCAACTTCTGTCTTAAAGACACTCAACGTCCCGGCCTCCACCGCCCTCTGTGGCAATGAATTCCACAGACCCACCACTCTCTGGCTGAAGAAATTTCTCCTCATCTCTGTTCTAAAGTGACTCCCTTTTATTCTAAGGCTGTGCCCCCGGGTCCTAGTCTCCCCTGCTAATGGAAACAACTTCCCTACATCCATCCTATCTAAGCCATTCATTATCTTGTAAGTTTCTATTAGATCTCCCCTCAACCTCCTAAACTCCAATGAATATAATCCCAGGATCCTCAGACGTTCATCGTATGTTAGGCCTACCATTCCTGGGATCATCTGTGTGAATCTCCGCTGGACCCGCTCCAGTGCCAGTATGTCCTTCCTGAGGTGTGTGGCCCAAAATTGCTCACAATATTCTAAATGGGGCCTAACTAATGCTTTATAAAGCTTCAGAAGTACATCCCTGCTTTTATATTCCAAGCCTCTTGAGATAAATGACAACATTGCAGTTGCTTTCTTAATTACGGACTCAACCTGCAAGTTTACCATTAGAGAATCCTGGACTAGGACTCCCAAGTCCCTTTGCACTTCAGCATTATGAATTTTGTCACCGTTTAGAAAATAGTCCATGCCTCTATTCTTTTTTCCAAAGTGCAAGACCTCACACTTGCCCACGGTGAATTTCATCAGCCATTTCTTGGACCACTCTCCTAAACTCACTGGCTAGTGAGTTTATATCCTCTATAGTGAAGGCTGATGCAAAATGCCTGTTCAATTTATCTGCCATTTCCTTATTTTTCATTATTAACTCCCCAGACTCTCTTTCTAGAGGACCAACACTCACTTTGTCAACTCTTTTTTTTAAAATATCTATCAAAACTCTCTGTCTTTATATTTCTAGCTCATTTTTTTGTGTACTTTTTTCCTCCCCTGCTTTCGTCATTCTTTGCTGTTTTTTATTTTGTCCAATCTTCTGACCTGCCGCCCATCTTTGCATAATTATATGCTTTTTCTTTTAAGTTGGATACTATCTTTAACTTTTTAAAAGTTGATAATAATAATCATTATTATCACAAGTCGGCTTACATTAACACAACAATGATGTTATTGTGAAAAGCCCCTGGTCACCACATTCAGGCGCCTGTTCGGGTATACAGGGATAATTCAGAATGTCCAAATTACCTAACAGCACATCTTTCGGGACTTGTGGGAGGAAACCGGAGCACCCGGAGGAAATCCACGCAGACACGGGAAGAACGTGCAGACTTCGCACAGACAGTGACCCAAGCCGGGAATCGAAGCTGGGCCCCTGGAGCTGTGAAGCAACGGTGCTAACCACTGTGCTACCGTGCCGCCCACAGGATGGTGGGTAACCACGGATGGTGGGTACTCTTTGGAATTTTTCATTCTCGTTGGAATGTATTTATTCTGTGTATACTGAAATATCCTCTTAAATACCTGCCACACCTGTATTGACCTATCTCTTACCTTAAATTGCCGGTTCACTTTTGCTAGATCTGCTTGCATGTCCTCATAATTGCTCTAATCTAAGTTTAAAATACTGGTCTTAGACCCATTCTTCTCTCGCTCAAACTGAATATAAAATTCAACCATTTGATCACTGCCTAACTATGAGGTAATTAATTAATCTTATCTCATTGTACAATATCAAGTTTAGAAAAGCCCACTTGCTATTTGGCTCCAGAACATGCTAATCTAAGAAATCATCCCCAAAACATTAGACCATTAGAGCATAAGACATGGGAGCAGAATTAGGCCACTCGGCCCATCGAGTCTGCTCTGCCATTCAATCATGGCTGATATTTTTCTCATTCCCATTCTCCCGCCTTCTCCCCATAACCCCTGATCCCCTTATTAATTAAGAACATATCTATCTCTGTCTTAAAGACACTCAGTGATTTGGCCTCTGCAGCCTTCTGCGACAAAGAGTTTCACAGATTCACCACCCTCTGGCTGAAGAAATTCCTCCTAATCTCTGTTTTAAAGGATCATCCCTTTAGTCTGAGATGGTGTCCTCTGGTTATAGTTTTTCCAACAAGTGGAAACATCCTCTCCATGTCCACTCTATCCAGGCCTCACAGTATCCTGTAAGTTTTGATAAGATCCCCCCTCATCCTTCTTAACTCCAATGAGTACAGACCCAGAGTCCTCAACTGTTCCTCATATGACAAGCTATTCAGCAGACGCGGGGAGAATGTGCAGACTCCGCACAGACAGTGAGCCAAGCCGGGAATCGAGCCTGGGACCCTGGAGCTGTGAAGCAACTGTGCTAACCACTGTGCTATGGTGCTGCCCACAATAGAGCAGATCTTGGTATTCCAGCTGCTGCTCATGTAGAAACCAGCAAATGTGTTGTACCCACTGGATAGTTCAGGGATCAGTGAATACAATTTGCACATCTCCAACAAGAATTGTAGAACCATAGAATTTACAGTGCAGAAGGAGCCCATTCAGCTCATCAAGTTTGCACCGGCCCTTAGGAAGAGCACTCTACCTAAGCCCACGCCTCCATCCCATCCCTATAACCAGGCAACCCCACCTAACCTTTGGACACAAAAGGGAAATTTAGCATAGCCAATCCACCTAACCTGCACATCTTTGGACTGGGAGGAAATCGGAGCACCCAGAGGAAGCCCACGCAGACACGGGAAGAAAGTGCAAACTCCACACAGACAGTCACCTGGGCCGGAATTGAACCTAGGACCCTGGAGCTGTGAGGCAGCAGTGCTAACCACTGTGCCACCCCAAGAAGATTGCATTTGGCAGCAAATCTAACATTGGGCTTTAGAATTGGCCATTGAAATGGTTCTTAACAAACAACGATGATAGTTTGACGTTCTCTGTAATTCATTCAGTTACTGATTATATTACACCCATTTTCTTTTCTTTTAATGAATTGCCACTGGAATCCAAGAATTAGAACACTCGTCGAAAAAGTTGCAAAGAGAATTCTCTTGTTTTTTTAAAAATGGACATAAATGTATTTATTGCATAATAGCTCTGTGCTGCACTGGCTAAAAAGCATACACCAAGCACCCAGTCTAAACAAATCTGTAAGTCTTTTCTGTTTCATGTTTTTATTGGCAGTGAGAAACGATGATTAGCAGATAGCTAACATCACAGAGTGTGGAAAGAGAGATATAGATAGACTTGGGCCACTATCAGAATGGAAAAGATTATAATTCATTTAAAAAGCTGTATATATCTCAAAAACCTTCAAGTATAATACTCATTCTGACTGAAAATGAATGATATAGTTATCCCAGTCTATTTAAAAAAGAAAGTAAGGATCGCACCAGGTATGTGTGAGATACAGGGGAGTTGGAGTTTTGATCATCAATTTGGGTTTAGGATCTGAGGTATTTAAATGAACAAATTAAAAATCAATAATTTCACTCAGTCCAAGCAGAATTGTGAACTAAGGAGAGTATTCACTGGTTTTTCTCACTCTCATTGTGTCCTGTTATGTTCTGTGTTGTGGCCGTGGTAAAGATGTACACAGAACATCTAGGGCTGGATGCTCCATTCTGGAGACTGCCCAAGCCAGCGTGAAAACGGTGGTGTTTTACGCCAGGAAAATTGGCGCATAACGGCCACTGATTCCCTACGCCCCGGAGAATTGCTGGATCCGCGGCCATGCCGTGCTTCATGGCGGATGCACCCTGCGGACCCGGCCTGCAAAAATACTCTCCCCCACTCCCCCTTTCGGCCGGCTCGCACGCCCCGGACCGCCCCACCACAGTGCCCCCAGCCCCAAATAATGCTCCCCCCCCCCCACCCGTGGATCGGCTCTCCCTCGACTGTGGCACCGCTGGACAGAGTCCACAGTCGCCACGCTGAGTTCCCGAGGGGTGAGACCAGGAGAGACCCACGCCGTCGGGAACTTGGCCAGTCAGGGACGGAACATCACGGGGCGGGCCTCAGCCAACGTTCAGAGGCCGTGGATACGGCGCGCAGCGTAATCCTAGAGTACGTCGCATTTCTGGGGGCGGAGCATCGCAAAATCGACGCCGCCCCCGATTTCGTCATCATCGGGGAGTCTCTGCCCCGTCTTCAAATGCGATTTTGGCGTTGGGGATTGGAGAATTCAGCCCCTAGTTCTTGACTAGTAAGATAGTTTATTAACAAATGAACACGTGGAAAGATAACTAAAGAAACTATCATACAAACGGTAACAATGAGTGAATTCTCCTGGAGCTACTTCTAATGCCATTGTCCTCTGATACGGTTTACTACCAACTGCTGATCTGAGGAGTTACACGGTGGATCCCTGCCACCACCTGCTGGTCGGAGCTCGTATATCTGACCATATATGTTACCATGCATATGCCGATCACCACATCCCGCTTCCTTTGGAAATGTGAATGTTTTAACAAATATAACTGCTTCACAAAACATGATATGCAACTTTCATCCTTCTTAATATCTCCATCTTCTGTGTGACGTGAATTTTAACCTTCTGGAATGTGGCACTGGCTGTTTTCTTGAACAGTACATGGCACCAGCGGGAGAAGACAGTACACTTTGGAATGGATGTGATGAGACTGATCAACAGAACAAAGACATGCCAGGTAAATAGCACCTGATCCTTGCAAACCTTTGTATTCTTGCTGCTCATTCATGTCAAACCTTTTTATAACTTTGCAACTCTCTCATTGCATTCCATACACACTGACATTTCAGCAGGAGACATAGCCAAGGTACAATGTGCAGTTAAAGCCTTGCCATTTACATTTTCCAAAGATTTCAGATTGGCCTCATAGCAGTAATCAGTGACTCCCATTTTGGGTGTTACATTAAAATCACATTTATTCACCATCATTAGCTTCCCAGAGCAGGTGGAAGTTTTTTCTTTTAAGTGCATTGCTGAACGAATTGAGATTGTATTCTAATACCATAACCACCACACTAATCATTGGTTGTGGAGCATATCTTCATCGTGGTGCATATTTCCAGGGAATGGGTGGAATTTGATGCCCTGCCTAAAGGCAAGTTTGGTGGTCAGGTGGGGGGGGGGCTGTTTAATCTGATGGGAGGGTGGCAGGTGGGCAATTAATGCCTGCTTAAGAGGCTGCACCTCCTGCTGTTGGTATTAACCTAGAAGTGAGCCCGGGACTCATTGTGCTGCTGGTATTAACCCAGCAGTGGGTCGGGGACCCGTTGTGCTGCTGGTATTAACCCAGCAGTGGGCCGGGACTCACCATGCTGCTGGTATTAACCCAGCAGTGGGCCGGGGCCCGCTATGCTGCTGGTATTAACTCAGCAGTAGGTCGGGGGCTCGCTATGCTGCTGGTATTAACCCAGCAGTAGGCCGGGGGCTCGCTATGCTGCTGGTATTAACCCAGCAGTGGGCAAGGACTCACCGTGCTGCTCGTATTAACCCAGTAGTGGGCCGTGGATTCACCATGCGGGAAACATGGCACGTAAAATGTACAGGTAAACGTCGCCCTAGACCCAGAGGATTATTGGCTGCTTCCCCATTTGACAGCTGACTGGTGGTATTTAACCCGAGTGTCACCACACCTCAGGCGAGTAGGCGTGATCTTCCTGAATAACCTCAGCCGGAATGGGAATAGAACCCGTGCTGTTGGCGTCACTCCGCATCACGAACCAATCGTTCAGCAAACTGAGCTAATCGACCACTGACATGACAAGCAGACCTGTGAGGAATTGTATGGGAGTGAGGGGCAGTGCTGGAGTTCCTCATTCACAGTGCTTGGTTGACAGACCTGGCATCGGGAAGGAGGAACCTGCATCCTACACTGCCTACATCTCCTACATTTGCAGATGATACCCTCCACTCATATCCCTTCCTCTTATTCATCTCCTGTGAGACCCCACCACACTATCATTCACCTGTAGCGAGGGCAGCATGATGACGCAATGGTCAGCACTGCTGCCTGACGGCACTGAGGACCCGGGTTCAATCCTGGCCCCGGGCCACTGTCCGTGTGGAGTTTGCACATTCTCGCCGTGTCGGCGTGGGTCCCACCCCCACAACCCAAAAAGATGTACATGGTAGGTTGATTGGCCACACTAAATTGCCCCTTAATTGGAAAAGAAATTGAGTTTTCTAAATTAAATAAAAAATCACTCAAACCTGTAGGGAGGCATCCAATGATGATACTAGGAATCAGGTAGGTGTTGTAACAGCAGCAGCCCCCACCTCCGCATGTGGGACCGTTAATTAGTAGAGCTAGTCAGATCAGGGTTTGGGTGGGGTTCAGGGTGGGTGGGCAGAAGATGTAGTTTGTGATGGAATGTCACCCCCGATGAATCATTTGCACCGTCATTATCTGGTAAAGCATCTTCCAGGTTACACTTAGCCAAATGTCGATTTTAAATGACATTTTGAAATATTAGCATTCAAATATTTGACATGTTTAAAATAAATAGGTTCGCATTTCAGGTAAAGCAGTGAATTGAAGACTATCATTCACTTTTAGCATTTGTATGCTAATATTAACTTCTATGTTTATAAATACCGAGTATCATTTTGAATTTCAGCATCTTTGCCAAAAGATGGCAGTGTTGATTCACAACTGATTTCTATTTAATTTTCTACTCCCTACTCAGCCTCCTAACCGCTGTCCCTCCATGCACCATACACATCATCAACCATCGGCAGCCACTACAGGCTTAACTGAATTTCCAAAACAGTAACATGACCGGTCAGATCTGTGCTAATCATAGCTGCATGTACATGTGCAAGTAAAACAGTTAAAACCGTCTTCACAACAGAGACTCGATAAAGAACGAATTGACAGAAAAACACAAGCTTTGTTTCTAATTACAATTTCCAACCATAAACCATGTTACCATTCGCGATATTAAATTGCAGAAAGGAAAACTGAAAGGAGGAGAAATTATAATGTTCCCCCCCCCCTCCACATCTGTCTTTTTGTCAAAGAAGCCTATGCCACAAATTGAAAACTGCTTTCAAATGATGTGAGATTGTTGCATATTTAATCAACAAAGGATGAAAGAAGTGTAGAATATTTAAAGTGGAGTAAATGAGTACATCAGTTACTGATTGCCTTTCTTTCCGCTACATTGTTCATTCTCTTAGAATGCTGTATTAGAATGGTGTCAGACACCAAATTATGGACAATTTTTAAATGATAGAGTAAATGTACAGAGCTAGATCTGAAAACAACATGATTTACAATGGGGAAGCAATGCAGTACTGTAAATCTATCAATATAAAAACAGATTATTTTACAACAACAATAATAATAATCTTTATTATTGCCACAAGTAGGCTTACATTAACACTGCAATGAAGTTCCTGTGAAAAGCCCCTAGTCGCCACACTCCGGCACCTGTTCGTGGACACGGAGGGAGAATTCAGAATGTCCAATTCACCTAACGAGCACGTCTTTCGGGACTTGTGGGAGGAAACCGGAGCACCCGGAGGAAACCCACGCAGACACGGGGAAGATGTGCAGACTCCGCACAGACAGTGAACCGAGCTGGAATCGAACCTGGGACCCTGGCGCTGTGAAGCAAAAGTGCTAACCACTGTGCCGCCCATAAAAAGGGAGGTAAGGCTTCCTTCGAGCCGGAATTGAACCAGCGACCTAAGGATGTCAAATGTAATCATCTATAGTCCTCTGCACTACCTGCTGAGCTATCGAAGGATAGGCTAGCCATGGGCACAATTCAGTGGTGTTTTCGCACACAGTTTGGTGTCGGGACGAGGCCATAGAATTTCGTGAGAGGCCTTTTGTGAGATTTGCTATGCTCAACACGTTTCGCGAGATTCAATGGATCTCACTGAGCGAGATCCAGATCAGCATATTTAAATTCTCCTCATCTCTATCTTAAATGAGTAACAGTACGAAGTCTTACAACACCAGGTTAAAGTCCAACAGGTTTGTTTCGATGTCACTAGCTTTCGGAGCGCTGCTCCTTCCTCAGGTGAAGGAGGAAGCAGAGGAAAAACTCACCTGAGGAAGGAGCAGCGCTCCGAAAGCTAGTGACATCGAAACAAACCTGTTGGACTTTAACCTGGTGTTGTAAGACTTCGTACTGTTACTCATTTAAGATAGAGATGAGGAGAATTTCTTCTCTCAGAGGGTCGTGAGTCTTTGGCACACTCTTCCTCAAAAGGCAATGGGAGCAGAATCTTTGAATGTTTAAAATTCTAGGCTGGATAGATTCTTAAAAAAAAATTTTTTTTTTATTCTCCACCTTTTTCACATTTTCTCCCACATTTATCTCCATCAACAATAAACAATAATCAGCAAGATATGTCAGTCCCCATAATAACAACAATCCCATCTACCCACCAACCCCCAAACCTCAACCCGCATGTTTACATAAACAAATGACAAAAAGGAATCAGGGATTACCCGTAGTCACCCTTAATCTTACACAGCTGCCCCCCCCCCCCCCCCCCACCCACCCCAGGTCTCCAGCTCCTCCCGTCCACTGCCTCTTGTAAAACTCCTCCTCCCAACCTCGGTTCCTTCCCCCCAACTTTCCACCCCGGCTAGACCCCTCGGACCCTGTTCTGCCAGGCTCCGATGGCCGCAGCCCCTCCCCCCACCTCACTCACGTTCACTGGCCGGCTTAAACCGGCCAGCGTGGAGGCCCCCTCCCGGGTCCCTTTCCCCCTTGCCCGGCCCTAGGAAAGCCCAGAGATCCCCTTTTAGCACACACACCCCGCATATCCACCTACACCCCAAAGAGCCCTCATTTCGAGTGAAAGTCCCATCACTTTCCTTGTCCAAATATATACAACATTGGCTCCTTTAGCCTCTACACCCGCGCGCCGTGATACAAAAAAGAAGAAAATACAGTCATGAGGTTACATCGGCACATGGCCATTCCTCAATTTGTCAGTTCTGCCACAGTCCTTCTGCTTTCGCAAACTCCTCCGCTGCTTCCGCCGTTCCAAAATAAAAGTACCTGAGCTTGTAAGTCACCCTCAGCTTCGCTGGATATACAATGCCGCACCGCACCTTGCTAATGTACAGTGCCCTCTTCACCCGGTTGAAGGCAGCCCGCCTCCTTGCCAGCTCCACCGTAAAGTCCTGGTATATACGTATACCAGCTCCAGCCCACTGCACCACCCGCTTCTGCTTGGCCCAGCTCAGGACCTTCTCCTTCACCCTGTACCTACGGAAGCACAGAGTCACTGCCCTTGGCGGCTCACTCGCCTTTGGTACAGGCCTCCACGACCGATGAGCCCGATCCAGTTCATATCGGGAGGGATCCTCCCCCTTCCCCAATAGTTTTGCCAGCAACACGGCAAAATACTCAGTCGGCTTCGGTCCTTCAACTCCTTCGGCAGCCCCACAATCCTCAAATTCTGTCGCCTGGATCTGTTTTCCAGGTCTTCCATTTTTCCTCGCAGATCCTTGTTAGTATCCATCACCTTCCGCATCTCTTTCCCCATCGAGGCAAGTTGATCACCGTGCTGCAATAACGTCTCCTCCACTTCCTTCAGCGCCTCCCCTTGCTCTCGCACCTCCGCCACTGCGCTCGCCACCTCCGTCCTCACCGGGGAAACCGCCTCCTCCACCAGCACACTCAAAACCTCCCTCATCTCCTTCCTCTCCATGCATACCGTCTCCATGCATTTTGCAATCTGCGCCAAGTGCTTTTCAAATTCCGCAGCCATCACCTTAGTTATTTCTTCAGCCGTAAGCAGTGCGGCCTTCCCTGATGCTCCAGCCTCCATTTTTCCTGGTGACCCCGCGGTGACCTTTCCACTCCCCGACGGACCTCCAGCTGTTTTTTTTCGGCCGTTTTCTTGCTCACCCTCGACATTTTTCTTTGTTCTTTTTTTCCTCCTGTGTCTTCCCTGTGCCTCCTCCGTGCCTTCTCCCTGCTTCTCCCTGCTTCTGCCGCCACCGCAGACCCTGGGGCCGGGCTTAAAGCCCCGAAGATGCCGTTCCCGAACAGGAGCCCTCCATTGTGCGGCCGCCTCCCGCCCGCCGTCACCGGAAGTCGGCTGGATAGATTCTTGATTAATAAGGGGGGCAAAAGGTTATTGGGACCAGGCAGGAATGTGGGGTTGAGATTACAATCAGATCAGCCATGATCTTATTGAATGGCAGAGCAGGCATGAGCGGCCGAGTAGCCTACTCCTGCTCCTTGGTCATATATTCTTTTGAACATGCCACAATCCCTCATCTCCCCCCACAGTAATCATAATACAATTCTGCCAAAACAATAGTCCTTGATGAATAATATGATCAAACATGTTTATTCACAGACTGTCAATCAATTCTTTCTGTTCTATGGCAGAATTAAACAAGCATTTGTCAGTCTTTTCAATTACCATTCTTTCCATAATGAAATCATATAAACCCCACTGTCAATAATGGCTCAGTAAGCTCCCAGAAAAAAATTAGACATTGGGTTTGATTCTCCTGTTTTGATTCCATGTTTACCCACCAGTGGGGAAGCAGAAGTGTTTCCCACTGGCACTGGGAGCACCATTTAATGGCACTTAGAAATTTTTTTGAGAGGGTCAAGTTTTTTGCTGAACATGAGAGGGGCGGGGTCAAAATAAGTGGACACAGCTCAGGGTGCCATTTTTAAAGGGTGTTCCGATCTTAGAATAATCTTGCAGCTCCCCCAATTGCTGGTAAGGTTCCCCCACCAAGTGAGTGGCACCCCTTTATGGGCCCGCCAAATGCCCCCCCCCTTCAGAACCCCCTCCCCCAAGTCTCTGTGTTCTGAAGAGTTTCCTAGAAAGTGCAGGTGTCAGGCAGCACTCAGACAGAGCACCTGCTCTTTCTAGGAAGTTCTTCAAAAGAAGGAGACAGATTTTGAAAAAAAAAGTGTGGTTATAAAGAACACCTGCTCAAAAAAGGAAGCACTTTAGGGTTAATGGACCCCTGCAGAGTTGTAAAACAAATAAGGGTATTCTCTCCTTTGAAATAGCTTGGACCTGTCAATCAAGAGGCTGGCAAAAGGTATTTTACTGTAAAATTAGATGTAAACAATGCAGTTCAAAGCATTTAGGCTTCTAAGCATGCCCAGAGGCTTCGGAAAGTTAAAGGGAATGAATTTGACTGTGAAAAAAGCACTTCAAGGTTTCCAACACGTTAAAGGGAAGAATCGTACCTTCATCTGACATATCATTGTTGTTGACTTCTGGGAGAGACATCAAAAGGATTCAAGGTACAGAGGGGACATGTTCACCTTCTTCTGATAGATCTTTGAACTTGACATGCTGGAAGACATGTCAAAGGGTTCCAACAGAGGGAGGACTTTAAACTAAAACTTTACATGCTTAAGGACAGTTTGATGAATTTCAAAGCTACAGAGTGGAGACCTGCCAAATGACCCCCTTCCCGAGTAAGACCCCTGTGACAACTGGAGGATTTTAGGAAAATTGGATTATAAATGTATTGGGCAATTTAAGGGTTAAAAACCTGGTGTTTTAAGTGTGATTGACTGCAGGATTCTGTTTTTCAGGTCCTGGGAGCTTTTGGCAGCCAGAAGGTGAAATTGACAGAGGAATGTGTTTTTCAGTCTGGGCTAATGCACTTTGGTTTGACTAGGGACAGTCAGTCTTTTCAGTGCTTTCAGTCCCTGAAAAGTTAGTTTTTTTTAGTTTGGCGAGATGGTGCCAGTGCTGGGTGGAGCTAAGGGAGAGAGAGACCTTTTGAAAAAGCTTTTGGGCAAAGAGTTAAAATCTGATTTGGCAACCCTTGTTTTTTTCTGACCCCAAGTAAAGGCAGTTTTCTTTCCCAGTAAGATAGTTTAAAAAAGAGTAATAATATTTTAAAGCAAAGCAGTCTTTTCTGAAGACACGGAAGAGGCTGAAACAACTCAGTTGAAAACAGCTATTTGAAGATATTCAGCCAGAGTCTGCGGAGGTTCTAACAGGGGCACAAATCTGTTCTGCAAAGCAAGTATTACTCTCTGCCCTGCTGTTTTTTCAGCTGGATTGAGAGCAATATGTTTATTTTCCTATTGTTTAATGGAGAATTGAGTGGCAATTCACGCAGGTTGGTGGGGGGTTGGTGTATCCCAGGAGACCGGTGAATCAGGCTTTTTGCCCAATCATGATATTGAAACAAAGTTGAGGTGGGAGCTTGCTTGTTCCCGCCCACTCTGGGTGAGAACCTCGTCGGGGCCAGGGAAGCGGCCCGGGAGATTCACGACGGGTTTGACGCCCGGCGGGAATCCTGCTTTTGCCCTTGCGCCCGATCCAGTGGGCCATAGTGATTACTACCTGGGGCTAGCGGCCCTGAGGGATCCAACCCACTATTTCACTTGAACACCCATTAAAAATATGGGATCATAGAGAGGATTAACCCCATGGTGGTCTTGTTTGATTCAGACACAGGAAACGTGCTGCTACAAATCCTGCATAGATATGCTGAATACACCAGTAATACCTACACACTAATTTATCACTGGGATTAATAGAGGGGATCTGGATGTCAAAATGGATTACTTGTTCACCTCTTTTTGTGGCAGGCTTGACTGGGTAAAGAGAAAAAATTGAAAACCTATCTTACGAAGGTCACATCTGCCAAAAAAAGCTGGAAGCAGGAATAAAGGATATAGAAATAAGAGTGTGATTACATCTAAGAGGAACTTCAAAACAAAACCAACAATAGCCCTTAGTTAGAGTCTGTCTTTAGGCCTCTCATTGTTTTCCATCCAAGTTGTTGCTGGGAAGATCAAAGACATTTAACTGTAATGACATTCAGTCTTCATCGAATTATAATTCTTCTATATGCTGTTGAATTTAATACATTATATCAGAATTGATGACCATAGAAATTAAATGGAATATAACCTCTTTCATTTTCAAATGAATGTCTTGCAAAAGCTATAATTTCCCATAAAGAAGGGTCAGCCTTTTTACTAGCCAGACCTCATAGATTTATTATCTTTTCACAAACTCCTTTATTGCCACACATCCTTCCCAACGGTCTGTCCTATGTAGCCAAGCCTCATAATCTTACTCCAGCATTTCAGCTCAATTATTGCAGTATTGTAGCAATGATTAAAACAAGTCAAGGTCAAAGGAAATGAAAAATGGACACAATTTATACATCCTATCTTTCCCTCAAAAGGTCAATTTGACTGTTGCTGTTCTTCCACCCACCGCCCCCTACCCCACCCCCATAGTCACTCACCACCATGTCTGCTGTATTCACTCACCCCAACCTGTGCTCTTTGCTCAGTGTAATTACTCCATCCGTTCACCATCATCTTTCCGCTGACATATCTGTCCTCACTTGCCCTGGCCATTCCAACTCATGTCAATACCCAGGGCAGTCAGCTGCCTTAGGCATCGTAATCTGTGCTCCATCTTTTCTAACACTTCAGCGTAACCCATTCCAGCCTCCAATTAAATTAATTAGCACCCTGACTATCTCCAGCAGGTAGCAATGGCTCCCCAAATAAAGAAAGAGGACAGTTTCACATAAGCCAGTGGTCACGTTATAAGGTTCAAACTGCTCCTTCACCACGTGAATGCCATAGCCCTACACTATAACCCCTCATTCCCAATGTAAGTTCAAAATGAAGGGACCCATTTATTATTATTCATATTGCTGACAAGAGAGACGTGTTGCTGAAGCTTTTCATTTTGCACTCATCAGAACAAGTATTAGAATGGCAAATTTCAAACAACCATGACAATTTATACCAGAGGAGAAAAGGGTGCTTATTGGTTGATAAGTCGAGTTGATTGGTGGGGCGTTGTCATGGAGAAATGAACTATAGGCAGTCCAAGGCTTGAACATATTCCGTTTGTTTGTACAGAATGGATCCCTGCCTATGAATGTATGTCACTTCAAGCGAGAAGAGTCATACAGACTTGAAACGTTAACTCTGTTTTCTTCTTCACAAATGCTGCCAGATCTGTTTAGTTTTTCAAGCACTTTCTGTTTTTATTTCAGATTTGCAGCATCCACAGTATTTTGCTTTTATTTACATTAGTGTCGTGTGAGAATACCTTTAAAAAATGGGTGTTTATAAATGGGTGTGTATATAAATATCTGTAGGGAGAGTACCTTTAAGAAATGGGTGTTTTTTACTGCAGTGATGTCAGAGAGTGGGTGGAGCTGGGCTTTCAGCTTTTTGGTTTCACTTTGTGAAAAGCTTGGGTGTGTCTGTTTTTTTGGTTTAGTTTTCAGTGTTGGAGCTGAAGCCAGACAAAGCAGGTGTACTGTTGATCTCTCTGCCATGAAAATACTATCTCTTGATCATTTGGTGAATTTGGAATTATAAATGTTTTCAGTAGTGAATGCAAACCTGATGTGCTTCTGTTAAAAGGTGTTTCTTTTGTCTTCTGGATGTTGTTTGGGAAGTTATTAAGGATTACTAAGTGTTGTATTCTTTGGGAGTTGTATTTGAATTGATAGTTGCTAAGATGTTCACTGTATGTTTTAAAAAGATTAACTTGAGTTCATAGAATAAACATTGTTTTGCTTTAAAAAATACGTTTCCATTTCTGCTGTACCACACCTGCAGAGTGGGCCGTGTGCTCCCCATGCCACAATCTATTAAAAGTTGTGGATCAGGTGAACTCCATGCTACACTTTGGGGTTCTCTAAACCCTGGCTCATAGCATTAGGAATTTGACTGATTATCCTAACTTGGTTGCTCGTGCAGTTAGTGTAATTGGTACAGCTTTATTGCTACTTAGGATTGTTCAACAAGTGCTGCCCAATTGCAGAACGCATCCAACAATAGATGTCTTGTCTTGGTTTTTGCAAGCACAGGCTGGTAGGATACTGTCTGTATTCTGTTTAATATGAACAACCAAGCTTCAGCAATGTGTCTCTCTTTTCAGCAATATTCAAGTTCTGTACTACCAAGCAACTTATTATTAATGTAACCAGCTAACTTTTATAAACACTTGCTATGGAAAGACATATTAGTGGTTACTCCAAAATTCCAGTTGGTGAAAGATAGATTTGGAATCAATCCTTACACATTTTTATATTTATTGAGTTGCATTTCATTACATTACAAGCATATACCTCCTAACCCAACAACCATAATTTTTGTCAATGTCTATATCTAGGGGCTCAAGTGAATCCCAGTTAATGCCTACCACCTGCACAATTAATATACAATAATAGAAGTGACACAGAAATCTGTCAAGCTGAGAAATCAGATAGAAGCTGTTGCCGCTGAATTTCCACCTTTAAAACAGTTCCCTCTGTTCCTTTGGGTTTTTTCAACAATTCTGTGTTCTGCCCACTGTGCCGTGACTGGACCTCATTTGGTTATGACAAAGTCAGCGTCAGTGGAGTTGCAACTCCGGGTTTTCTGGTTTTACGCTCCTGATATGGTCTGAGTAACTTAAATGAAGATTTAGAAGGAACAGCAACTGCCATGATGTACTGATTCAAGGGAAGGCAAGAATTTCAAATAACGGCTTGGAAGCAACTATATTTTACTCAATTCTTAGCCCGTTTTTTTTTTTGCCATTCTTTTTAAAGTGATATACACATACTCCTCACTGCTTTGACATGGTCACAACAATGCAGAATGTTTATCCCAGCACTATCACCTTCTGACACCCCTCAACCCACCCCTCCCCAAGAACAGATTCAGTATTCCTTGTGGAAATACCCCTTGACTGTCATTATGGAAGAGGAGGAGCATGGGAGATGAATGGCCCTCTTTCGCGGAGAAAACTACATTAAGAAACGGTTTCACGATGACAATACCTACTCTCACCTCTCTTGGTTAATGACCCCAGTGGCAGTGAACAACAGCAAGAGAGGGTTAAAAACAAGCCATGTGCCTTTTCGAGAAGGGTAATCGAGAAGCCATTGGTGTCTGAAAGGCATGTTTTCACAGCCTGGTTAGGTCAGGGCAGCTCTAGGAAGCTTCACAAACTGCTTCACAATTTTACCATTCATAAAGGGTTGGATTTACACTTTGCTACAATCGTCATCAGGATACATCTCATAATTTAAGCCCTACCCTCTGTGTAACAGGGTCAGGTCTGCTTCTGACCATCTACCTATCCCCTGCTCTTGCACTTTCCAATAAAGGTACATTCCCTCAAACCACCACATCAGCCTGGGCCCGTTTGCCCCTTAATGAATGGAGAGGATAAGTCCCCGTAGGCAGCACGGTAGCATTGTGGTTAGCACAGTTGCTTCACAGCTCCAGGGTCCCAGGTTCGATTCCCGGCTTGGGTCACTCACTGTGCGGAGTCTGTACGTTCTCCCCGTGTGTGCGTGGGTTTCCTCCGGGTGCTCCGGTTTCCTCCCACAGTCCAAAGATGTGCAGGTTAGGTGGATTGGCCATGATAAATTGCCCTTAGTGTCCAAAATTGCCCTTAGTGTTGGGTGGGATTACTGAGTTATGGGGATAGGGTGGAGGTGTTGACCTTGGGTAGGGTGCTCTTTCCAAGAGCCGGTGCAGACTCGATGGGCCGAATGGCCTCCTTCTGCACTGTAAATTCTATGATTCCTGCATGACTGCAGCTTCCAATGGGTAATCATGACTTTGTCCATTCTATTTTAGTACAAGTTCAAAGTGAACATAAGCTATTCTTTCTGTGCTTTCCCTGGGTGACTTTGTGCTTTTTTCTCACCTAATCCACTGTTTTTCCTCAATGCTGGCAAACAGGGTGAGTACTGAACTAGGCCAAATTCTATTTTCTAATCTCAGCTTTTTTATTTATATTAGTACAGAGATGGTTAAAAAATTCTAGGCTAATGAGGGAAGCATTCACCTCAATAAACCCAGGAGCTAAAAAACAACTTGGGAAGTGCCCTTCCCATCCTCTGCTGTCCTGAAGATCCTTGTCAGTCCCCACTCAACCCCCTTGCGAAAGACTCTTCAGGTGTCGCCCTCGAGGTTTGCAGAGGTCTGTGGCTCCTCCCTTCACTGCCTTAAATGCTTGGCAGCCTCATTCATGGGTTGCCCAGCTTGTTATTTATGTTCTACAGGCTTATGAATGTGATCCTGGAGGATGACCTGATCTCTCTGGAGCCCAAGTAGGAAAATTATTCTGGGTGTACCATTGTGCCAGATGACCTGGCACAAGATAGCCTGTTGACAGTTTTTTTTAAGGTGCCCTAGTTTCCTCTAAGCTCCTGAGGGCAGTGTGTCACCAATGTCAGACATGCTAATTGTTTTTCATTCGGGAGTGCCACCCTCCTCTTGTCTATGTAACATTACAGAAGCTCCAACAAGTCATCTGCCTAGGTTTAAACAAAGCCCAGGTTGCCAAGGCAGGATTTATTCACCCAGCCACTGTAAAAACTCGGATCAACCTCTCTTCCATTTTAGAAACTTCACAGCAAAACCAACATTCGGAAAACTTTGGAAAGGGGCGAGGATGAACAATTGGAAATCAGCAGCAATATTAATCTTGATACTGGGTCATCTTTGTTTCATGGATTTTATTTTATTTACAATATTGTCTAACCACAAATCAAAATTCAAAGCTGGTATTCCTTGGCGGGAGATCAGTTGCGGCAGACATGTGTACCATGTGCGACATTTGAGAATGATTTGTGGGATTTTTGAAACTGCTTTAGTGACAATTTATTGCTTACAGCACCAGGGTCCTGTTGAGCATCTGTCATGTTGTCCTTAATTGTCTGACTACATATGTTGACGCTTTTCCTGGTTCTACCACCTCCCCCACTCCATCCCATTCCAACAGTGTGGTGCAAATGTTACTTGCCATTTATCAGCCCAAGCCTGGATATTGTATAGGTCTTGCTGCATATGGGCAAGGACTGCTTTCTGCACTCCTTTGTGAAATTAGCCCCAAATCCTCAGTTCCATTTTGCTGAAGTAAATGCAGTGGAACAGATCCGGCTGACTCCTTGAGATAAACCATGGTTAGGCTGGGATTATCTCATTAGAATAGGAGTGCTTGGGCTATTATTACTACAACATGGGAACCTGCTGGAGTAGAAGTGAGGAGAGACGTAGGGCGCGATTCAACGGAAAAATCTCCAAGTGTCACTTTAGGCGTGTATGGTGGGGTGTTTCCTGACAGTCGCATTGGCGAGATCGCGGCCCGTATTCAACAGCACTTAGTGTTGAAAATGAGTCCCCACAAGCTTCTCGCCATAACCGGCTATCTCGCCATCTGATTGGTCAGACTCGCACCTCAGCATCTCGCTGCTAACGAGGGGGAGTTACTTTTAAACCCTCCCTCACCACTCACTCCCAGTCAACACATAAGCATGGCAGCACATAGACCTGCTCCTCGCTTTGGTGATGCCAACCTGGCCAGGTCCTCATGGCGAGGTGCTGGAGTGGCTTGGGGTTGGGCAGGGATTTGTGGACTGGGTTCAGCTGTTGTATGAGGTGCCTGAGGTGAGTATTCGGACTAACAGGGTCAGCTCGGAGTACTTTGCATTGCATTGGGGAACGAGGCATGGGTGTCCGCTCTCCCCGCTGCTCTTTGCCCTGGCGATTGAGCAATGGCACTGAGGGTCTCAAGGACTGGAGGGGCATTGAATGGGAGGGGGGTGGAGAACCAAGATTCTTTGTACACAGATGATTTTGTGCTGTATATTTTGGACCCAGTTGGGAGCTTTGACAGGGTCATGGGGGGTGGGGGGAGGTGGTTAGCGTTGCCGATCTTGCAAAACTACTATTGGGCAGCAAACATTGCAATTGTTAGGAAATGGGCGGTGGAGGAGCGGCCGGCATGGGGGCAGATGGAGGTGGCCTCGTGTAAAGTTTGAGGGCACTATTGTTGGCGTCCTTTCTGTTCTCACCGGCCAGATACTCCATGAGCCCAATGGTGGTATCAGCATTGAGGGTACGGAACCGGTGTAGGCAGCATTTTGGAATGGAAGGCAAATCCCTGTGGGCGCCGATCTGTGACCATCATAGGTTTTCCCTGGTGGTGTTGGTGCAAGATTCCGGGGCAAGTGTGGATAGAGTACTTTAGCGATTTATTTGTTGGAGGGATTTTAGACCTGGAGGAGCTGGGCGGGACATACCAGTTCTTGAAGGGGAATGGGTTCAGATATCTGCAGGTGCGAGACTTTATGAGGAATGAGGTGCCTTTGTTTCCGAAGTTGCCACCCTTGCTGCTGCAGGACAAACTTCAGTCCTTGGAGGAAATAGGAGAGGGAAAGGTCTCTAATCTATATGGGAGCTGTTGAAGAGGGAGTGCGCCCCGGTGGAGGAAGTTAAGCGTAAGTGGGAGGAGGAGCTGGGGGGGGGGGGGGGGGGGACACACGCTGGGGGTTGGAGTTTGGAGTGAGGCTTTGCGGAGGGTTAATATGCCCTCAGTGTGTGAACGACTAGGGCCCACATGGCAGTGTCCAGGATGAGTTGGTTCCTTTCAGGGATGGAGGATAGGTGTGAGCCAGTGAACCATGTCCATATGTTTTGTGCATGTCCGAGATGGAGGGGGTTTTGGATGGGATTTGCAGATTTGATGTCAAAGATTTTGGGGGTAAGAATAGCTACACGTCTGGAAGTGGCAATATTTGGGGTGTCGGATGATTTGGGATTGCAGGTGGGGCGAGGGGCCGATGTATTGGCCTTTCCCTCCCTGATAGCCCGGAGACAGATATTGTTGTGCTGGCGAGACCCAGAGCACAGCAGAAAGGAGAAAGAACTCCTCTTCCCCTTTACCAGCTCTGGCAGCAGGTCAGCTTACATCCCCCTTTCCTTACTGCAGGCCACAAAAGCAAAGAGGCAGCAGCAAAGAAGCTCATAGCCTTCAGGCAGCTGCCGCTGCATTCAGATCGATCCGCCTCTCCCTCCCCCTCCTGCAGCTCCCAGCAGTAAACCCCTCAACAGTGGAAAGTCACACTGGAAAGTCACACTGACGCGGAGCATGCCAAAACAGAGAAAGAGCACCCGTCCCCCAGCACTCGCAGCAGGTAATATTACATCATCGCTTTGCTTACTCCAGGTCACAGAAGGAAAATAGACGGCAGCAAAAAACACAAGGCCTTCAGGCATTTGCACCTATCAGCAGGAGCAATCGGCAAACACAACCTGCAGCACCGCCTGCGAACATTTTGTTTATTAAATGGTCAACAGTAAGAAAGATTTGAAAATCAACTGCCTAACATTCCACATATCATAATAACCATTAAATAACAAGGAATCGGCACCGTTCCATATTAGTACCAATACAAAGCTATATCAGCTCACTTTTGCAAATGAAACCAAATACACGGTATCACCCCTCACAGGTCCCTCAACAGAAACTGAGGATAAGCCTGAGGATGTGTTGTCATGTCCAGAACTTTGTCATAGAAATGATCTATCCATCAATGTGTTACTTGTTCCACGTATCAGTGCCATTGTCCCTCCAGGCCTTCCCCCATTGTCCAATCTCACCGGAACCAAATTCTGGCATCGACATATTCCACCGGCGCTAAAGGTGCAGTTGAACATCTCTGACTTCCAGCGTGTTTAACCCATGGTGATGTACCAGTTACATGCAGCACGCACCACACCAGCAACAAAAGCATCAGCAATTTACAAAAGTATTTCTTCACGGCGTTAACAAGTGGCCCATTTGAAACAATGTCGTGCACCAAGTCCTGCAGTGTTTTCTTGGTTCAAACCGGATTGCCTTCTGGACCCATACGTCCCCGAGCCCATTGTTACAGGTTCAGGTATCTTAGAAAAAAATGTCCTTCTTTCGGGCTACAGAAAAGGAAGGAAACAGCAACAGCAGCCTCCAAGCATTTGCAGCCACCAGCAGAAGCAAGAATCAAACACAGCCTGCAGCTGTGAAGTTCTTTTACAACTAACAAGATCAATTCCTCATTAGCAGCAGCTTTTAGCTCTGAAGCTAGAGGCTGCTCACAGTGAAAGGGAGTGAAATTGACTTTCAGTGTTGAAGCCACAGCAAGGCTGTCCTAGGAAGTGTTTGGTGGGACAGACAGGTGCAGTTGTGGTTGCCCCTGTTATGGGTCACCACAATGTACAAAGATGGCTTGAAGGTCTCACAGACACAAAGCTCCTCACACCCCCTGGCCCAGGGGCGACCCCAACCTGGAATGCTTCAGCCCCCCTACCAAGCCCAACCCGCTGAGGCCCCCCTCCTAGTGCCTTGAGCTGCATGCTGGAAAATGGAAAAGGTTACTCACCTCCTCACTTGCACTCAGCAGCCATTGGGTCAGCTTCACGTTGATTTCTCGTTGGGGAGCAGGTCGTTCCCAGGAGACCACTGCATTCAACTTCAGTCTCGCAAATGAGATTCAAATGAATGCAAATGAGGGTTAATGATATGCTTGCCATTTTTGGGTGAGATCTGGAACTTGCCATCGGGAGAGGGCCGGGTCAATTGCAAGCTGGTTTGCATCCAGCGCGAATCTCAAATTTGGCTTTCCCGCTATTTAGCGGGCGCACCCAGTTCCTCGCCGGGCGCAATGCGATGGTTGGATCGCACCTTGCCAGATGACAACTTGGTAGCGTTGTTGACATTTCCATTCCCAAAGGTTAGCTTTCCATCTGATTGGTCCCCTTCATAAGAGAACAAAACTTAGAAATTATAAGGCAGCATTTCCAGAACCTTCCAGGCACACCTGCTTATGGATTCTACCCCATCCACTGCCACCCCATCCACTGCTGCCTCACATCCTTAAGATGGTCTGATGTTGATTTTGTTCTAGATAACTAGACCGGTGGGAATCAGGGAATTGGAAGACAAGGACATTTTCAACATGGGAAGACCTGCCCTTGACCACGCCTCCTCATGGGCCACACTTGAGCAAATAGAAATCCTGCACAGCTGAGGCTGCTACCAAAATTGGAAACCACAAGTCTTTGGGTTTAAGACCCGGCATTCTCAAGTCATATCCATTTTTTGTCCTCACTGGGTTTCCAGTGCTCCAACATGCAGCATCTTCTTGAACATGGACCTGGGGATTTTGGAACCTGTGATTTTTATTTGTTACAAGATTATTATATTTGAATTTAACAAATCTCAATGCCAACCACTTCTACCTGTTGGAGAACTTTATATTTTGCAGCTGCAGGAAAATTTCTGCCCACCAAAGATGATAGTCTGAATCCAAAGCCTTTCCCCTACCTGGAGAATGTCCACATTGTTCATGTGGAGCCAAATCTGGGCAGACACATGGGCTGAAGAGCCATCAGGTGCAATTCTTACACCACCCCACTTCCAGTTAGACTGACACCCAATCGGTAAATCTCGCTTACTACGTCAATTCAATATCCTGTACAAAGTTGACCATGTGTTCTTATTTCTGTTTATACAAAGCTTAGTACTTTGCTGCAATACTAACAAAGGAAAGTTCATAATTAGTGTTGGCTGGTTGAAGAATGAAACGAGTCTTTTTGCTCAGTGGTCTTTAGCAAACTTGTGCAATAGCACAAATGCATTGCCAAGCGGGTGATAAAATAGAACACAGACCAGCAATTAATTTATCTTTTTTTCCATTCATTTGGTGCCAAAAGTATTCAGCTGCATTCATTCAGGATGTGTTGGAGCTGCCAAGTGAATCCCTGTCACGACTATCATGGAAACTACAACGGAAGTTTGTCTGTGATAAACATATGAAGCAGCTTCCAAAGACTAGTACGAGAAACAGCTTCTATACAGAAACATCTTTGGAAAAGAAAAAATGTGCTTTGGGGGATATGACATCACAACACGAAGGCAGCTGCTGCTCAGCTGATGTTCCCCACTCTGTGCATGATGGAACACTTATGGTTCTTGTACCATCTGGAAGTCATTTCATCTCTTTTACAAATGATTAAAACTACAATTTGAGGCACTTGGTGGATTAAGTGAGAGAGGAGCTGAATTCAAAACTCTAAGTGACCAAACCTTGGGTTAATTCCTTACCTGCATTTTGCCCAGTTGTGCTACTGTGAAGAATAATTGAAAGGGCGCTGTATGTTTACAGAGATGGCAATATCCTCAGGGTGTGGGTTGCTATCTTCTTTATCACAGCATAACCCTCCCTCTGAAGTGGCTGCAATCTGAGGCTGGAGTTAAAACAGTGCCAATTTTTAGATATGTTTCAAATTTTTAAAAATGTTTTATATTACGTTAGTTCACAAAATACTTCTGTATACTTTGTGACCACTATATCGTATGGTATAGTATGGTACATGGTACTCACAGCAATATACATTGACACATTGGGGCTTCTGGTACAGTTATGGAATCATTAAGCCAATGGTTTGGGGATCAATTAACTTGGTTGTGGGTGCTATGTTTCAACTGGGTCAGTTGACATCAAATGCTCTCCTGACTCTAAGAATGACCATGAAGGTCTGGGGCATTGTCCTTTGTAAAGATGAGGGGTTTGATGTTTACTTGCCTCCCATTCTGAATTTAATCTATTTTGATCTTTCCTGAGGTGGTCTGGGTGTGCACAGTTCATTTAATTGGTCCAGTTTTGCTCCTGCGTTCAACAAATTGGGGCAATAATTCTATGGGCCACAGATAGTTTAATGGGTTTTCAGTTCTTACAGACTAATGCAGGACCTGCGATTCACCTACAGGACATTAACTCTCACCTTACAGTGGTCACTGTTAGTTCAAAAAGTTACAATTTTGGAAAAGGCAACGACACTCAACAAATTTGTGAGTTAAATATCTGTTGGACGTATGGCAGTCAGAATGAATAATGTACAAGTTCTGCCTTGTTTTCTGAAAGATAGTCTGCGGGCTTTTTATTATTTCATAGCTATTTGAGGGAACTGTATTTATTGACTGTAGCGCTGGACAGACTGCTTTGGGTGATGGGTTATAATTAATCACTGGTGATATTGTGGTGAACATTGCCTTTTGCTGGAGTTATAGAACAACGATATACTTAAAAAAAAATTTTTTAAGAGTACCCAATTTTTTTTTTTCCAATTAAGGGGGAACTTAGAATGGCCAATCCACCTAATCTGCACATCTTTGGGTTTGTGGGGATGAAACCCACGCAGACACAGGGAGAATGTGCAGACGCCACACGGACAATGACCCGGGGCCGGGATTCGAACCCGGGTCCTCAGCACCATAGGCCCATTGCTAACCACTGCGCCACATGCCGCCCGAACAATGATATACTCTTGATCCTTACGACGACACACAGGCTTGTCAATGTGATGGGATTTTCAGGCCAACTTTCCAAATACCAAACCCTTTCAAAACTGAACAATGAGCTTTTAGCCTTGTGGTCGTGTCATCAGTTTAACAGGATTATTAGCTGGAAAGAGGAAACATTAACTTTTCCCATTACACGGTGCATTTCCTGTGCAGTGATCAAGGTCTTGTCTTGGTAGCATGCATGGCCATGCCTGTGTCCTATTTCACTTTTCTCATGACAGCAACATGTGGGAGGATAATTTGGGAGAGGGAATGAGAGGGTATTCCGAGAAGTGGAAAAACAAAGAAAGAAAAGAAACTCTCTTTTCACCTCAGGGACCCGAGTTTGAATCAAGCCCAAATGAACATGAACATCTTTCTATTTCTCTCTCAAACGGCTATTAGAGGTCCTAAGTGAAATGAATTTGGCTGTCCTCAGTCACACTCCCTGCAGGCATGTGTCCACAGCTGCACACAACTGCTCTTGTAATTGGCACTAATAAGCACTGAAAAGTAGTGAAGTCCCAGCAATCTTCACAAACTACCTGCTTCACATTTCAGACTGACTTTCCTGTTCTGTTTTTGTATTACTTCAAATAAAATGTTATTGCTTTGGCTTTACACTATGGCAGCCTTTGTACTGGAACAAAAAGGGATGTAACTGGGATAAATCAAGAATGGTTTTAAAAATCTTGCTTGGTAGGGCAGACTCCTTCCACTCCAAGCTGCGGCTGGAAGGACTGGTCAAATAAATCCCCTTGATTCGAAAAAAAAAACAATAAGCAAGTGGCAGTCATCTTGTACAAAGAAGAGTATTAAGAGACTGTAATATGAAAGACAAATTGTAAAGAAAAATTCTTTAAGGCATGATTCTCGTTTTATAGCATATCACTTTTCCTGTACAGTACCACATCCTATAGTATCTGCTGAAGTGAGTCAAACAGCAGAGTTTCATAGAGTTTACAGTGCAGAAGGAGGCCATTCGGCCCATCGAGTCTGCACCAGCTCTTGGAAAGAGCACCCTACCCAAGGTCAACACCTCCATCCTATCCCCACAACCCAGTAACCCCACCCAACACTAAGGGCAATTTAGGACCCTAGGGGCAATTTATCACGGCCAATACACCTAACCTGCACATCTTTGGACTGTGGGAGGAAATCGGAGCACCCGGAGGAAACCCACGCACACACGGGGAGGATGTGCTGACTCCGCACAGACAGTGACCCAAGCTGGTATCGAACCTGGGATCCTGGAGCTGTGAAGCAATTGTGCTATCCACAATGCTACCGTGCTGTTGCTGGAGATTCAACTAGGTCTGCTTGAAGATAAGAAACAAAACTGAGTGATAAGGATCACTTGGCAATTGAGGAGAAACAGTTCAGGTCAAACCAAACTTCTCCAAGGTTCTCCCTAATCTTGGCAGTGAGCTCCCATCTTCTTTTGTTTCTCTCCTCTTGTCCCTTCATGTCCTTTCTGAGCTTATTATATCTACTCCTGCTCTCTAGGCCCTATTCCCATTCAACTAATGGCCATCCAACTTCTCTTCCTGGTCCCAATGCGGGTGCTTTTGTTAATGGATCCTTCTCCTCTGGTACTGTCCCACTCCTTTTCAGGTCTGTTGACATCACTGTCCATGCATGCCAGCAAAACCTCAGCAAAGAAGGTTCAGTGATCAGGGCAGCTCAATTTTCCTGAGAGGCCCAGAAGCCGGCATTAGGCTCCTCATTAGCACAGATAAGGGACACTAAAGCCTGTTCCAGGTGACCGTACATCCCAGACATTTTGTGGCTCTTGAACATGTCCTTGGAGATGCACAATATGACTCTGTGAAATAATAAATTTTGTCCCTATTTTCCCACTTGGAAAGGGGCACAATGAGGTGCAATTTTTCCCAGTATATTCTAATTGAGCAAAATGTTTGCGTTATCCTGGAGGGGAAGTCACATGCTGGGATTGCAGCAGCTGCACCTTAATCATATATTCAATGTTTTCTCCTCTAATTCTTGTCACTTGAGTATCCCCTGTTGTAATTGCTTCACCATGACTTCAGCTGCCAAGGATGTGTGCTAGAATTCCATCCTTAAACCTCACCACCTCTCTACCACTCTTTTTTCCTTTAAATTCAACACCTTTGACCAAACGTTTGGTCATCTGACCTAACATTTCTTTATGTGGCTAGATGTCAAAATTTGTTTTGTTACACTTCTACGAAGAACCTTGTGCCGCATTGCACCATTAAAATGGCATATAAAAGCAAACTATTGGTGTTTTTGATAGTTCAGCAGATTATTGTGCCCATTCAGATTGACTGCATGATGCTACAACTAATAATAGAACACACAAATTATTTGGTTCCTTTACATACTTGTGATGTCTTAAAGTAGTGTTCTTCAAACCTTTCATCCCAGGAATGTCCTTGATTGAACTCACCATGCTTAGTCTTCACATGCCTTTGAAGTTTTGAGGGTTTAAATTAATTTTCCTGCATATAACCCACATGGGCTTTGCATCGTGATTTGCATTGGCACAATTAACAAAGCCATACCTCAAGAAATCATCTTTATACTGCTTTGTTCCAGATTACAGTTTCTTCTTAACGTGTTGTTCACCAGAGGCACTGGAGCACCGGATACAGCTCACACCAGCACTGCTTTGTCCTGCCATGGACTCTCATGAGAAGCTCTCTCTAGCAGATTCAGTTGTGAGATCTCGGCCTGTATATGTCTCTGGCCCTCTCTTCCTTATTACAAAATGATCCATCTTCAGTTCTTCACACAGTCATGTTGCTTGCTTGCTCACAGCCACAAAATGGAGGAATCTTTTCTCCGTGATTTTGCGCCTAATGCACAGACATACAGGGCATGTGACCTGCTCTCTGCCACCACGCCTGGCGGGAAGACTCCTTGGTTTGAATTTAAAGGCCAGTGGCGACCGGCATTCTCAACTTAAAGGCTGGTTGCGGCCGGCATTCTTAAAAGGCGGTCATGGCTGTTGGGTGCTTCACCCATGATCAGGAAAGCTGTGACCGATCGCTCCGTGACCCTCCTTCGACCCACCCATGGGTCGCGACTCTGAGTTTGAAAACCCTACCTTAAAGAATAATATTCATCTGAAATCCAATTTTGCACCAGTGGTACAGATACACAGTGACTGAAAATCATAGTGATGGTGATGGGGAGGTACAGAGTTTGGCACTGTCACCTCATGCTAACAAAGAACTATTAATGTGGGTTAATAGAGGTTGCTGGCAGGGTGAATGCTGACTATTCTTCTTGAATCATATGGAATCTTATTGGACCTGCTTTCACAGGAAATTGGTACAACATCAGCTCCATACTTAGGAGCTATATCCACGAGACACTGAATGACGGTCTAGTTACATTGAACAAACAGTTGTCTTGGCAGAGGCAGCACATGGTATTTGCCATGGCAACTTCAGTTACAAAGGCAATAGCAATAGCTATAGCAGCATTTCTGACTGCCAATTAAAAGCCTATAGGTTCTGCAGAGGTTGTCCCAATCTGAACCCCTGAAGAAATGTTGCAAACCACTTTGTAAAATCAGGGTCTATATGGTTGTCATGGTTATGTGCCATCTTGCAGTCATGCAGAAATAACAGATTCACTGTAAAGTTGTGACCCACAGCTATTTCAGTGAAAGTGACTCTTCGCAGTGGTTGCAAATCCATCATGTACTTCATGGGACTTGCCCGCTGTCAATCTCACCACCCACCAAAGCTATTCCAATGGCAGGCAAGCACTTAGCAGGAAAGAACACCTGCACAAGCAATGCAGAAAGCTCACATAGTTCACAGGGAGACGTTTATTTAGCTTTACAATGGCACAGCCATAGAGCCCAGTTGCACATTCATGGGTCCTTACTCCTTTCTCTCGGCTACTACAGAGGCCGACCTATTATACAGATGCTGGTTAATTCCCGATCTAATCAGGATATGGGAACAATTATCCCTTACTGATTAACCTCATGAATGTCACATGCAGGCTATCACAGCTCTCTACATTCAAGGGCAGATACCACCAAAAAACATTAATACATATAACGTGGTGGGCATATGGCTCAGGATGAAGGGGCTACAGAGAGGACCTCAGCCTGCGATGTTTCCCTTGGCCAAAGGTGTCCAAATTAAACATGCCTGCTAGCTTCATTCAACCTTGCCTGAAACTCTTCAGTTGTAACTAATTAGAAAATGTATAACCTTTGCAACATTTACAAAATATTTTTTTCTGTGTCACGGAAATTGGCTGAGAAAATCTTCACCGGTTCAGTTGTGTATAATCCAACCTAAATCTGTTTTTCAACATTTTTGCAGCTGTACCATAAAGACAATCATTTTAGGTTCTTTTGTGGACGATGACCTAGTATTTAACAAAAACGAATGTTTTGCTGTAACAATGAAATTATTAATTAAATCATTATTTAGCTGTTTAGCTGTTTAGCACAGGGCTAAATCGCTGGCTTTGAAAGCAGACCAAGGCAGGCCAGCAGCACGGTTCAATTCCCGTAACAGCCTCCCCGAACAGGCGCCGGAATGTGGCGACTAGGGGCTTTTCACAGTAACTTCATTTGAAGGCTACTTGTGACAATAAGCGATTTTCATTTCATTTTCTTGCACTTTTATATGCTGTTTCAATTTCCCAACACTGACTGAGAGCTTCAGCAGTTTTCTTTGTGAGTTCTGGGACCACTTTCGAGGAGGTGTGGAAGCGTGGCTTGCAGTGACTTATCCTCACTCTGCACTCCTTTTGCGTTTGAAACTGATTGTCAAGTACCTTTACCTGACTCATCAATTGGGACTATATAATAATAATCTTTATTGTCACAAATAGGCTTACATTAACATTGCAATGAAGTTACTGTGAAATGCCCCTAGTCGCCACATTCCGGCACCTGTTCGGATACACAGAGGGATAATTCAGAATGTTCAAATTACCGAACAGCACAACTTTCGGGGACTTGTGGGAGGAAACCCACGCAGACACGGGGAGAACGTAGGACTCCGCACAGTGACCCAAGCCAGGAATCGAACCTGGGATCCTGGTGCTGTGAAGCAACAGTGCTAACCACTGTGTTACCGTGCCGCCCATAGGGATACACTGCTCAGTATCACAGATATATATGTGGGGCTATGCCAGAATATCGCAATGTTCAGGACAACAGCTCTGTCTATGACAGGAGATTTCTAACAACTGCTGAGAATTGTTGTCATCTGTAGAGTTTAAAACCTCAAGTGAAGTACTTAACTGAAAGTGCCAATGTTCCCTTTCCATGATTTCAAATCCCTAGCTCAATTCATAGTTAATCAGTGCTTCGAAAAAGGAGAAGCACACAGGGTTCACCGGGGGGATGAAGGAGGGAAGGAATACAAACTGGTCCTGCCAGCTGTCAGAGATAAAAAAACAAAAGATAACATTGATTTCATCCTTAAAGATGATCCTTTGCAGAATTGTTATAACCGGCTGCTGAGTTTCAAATCTGTCCTTGCCCTACTGTGTTTTGTACAGCTGGACCTAGACAACCGATCAAGGTTGAATGCTCCATATTCCTGATCAAAAAGTTAAACTCTCAAATCCTCTGGAACTGCTTCCCTCAGAATGTGTTATACATTCTCCAACTCCATTCATAATCTTTAGATATTCTCTGGCTCTATTACTAATTCTATATAAGCACCACTGTAGATTTATCATAGCTTCCTAAATTGCTGCCTGCATACTCCAGGTATTGAGTCATTACCAGTCAAGAACAGTTTTATAATCTGTTCTGCACTCTGATCAAAGTAAAAATATCATGAGCACTTCTGCTGCCTCACAGCTCAAGCGTCCCAGGTTCAATTCCGGCCTTGGGTCACTGTCTGTGTGGAGTTTGCACTTTCTCCCCGTGTCTGCGTGGGTTTCCTCCGGGTGCTCCGGTTTCCTCCCACAGTCCAAAGACATGCAGGTTAGGTGGATTGGTCATAATAAATTGCCCCTTAGTTGGGCGGGGTTACAGGGATAGGGTGGAAGCCTGGGCTTAAGACCCAATGGGCCGAATGGCCACCTTCTGCACTGTAAATTCTATGATTATATGAAGCGATGGTATCAATCATTTTACCCAATATTCTTTGTTCCTCGTCAGGTTACAATTTGATGTTAAGCTTAATTTACCAAAATTGGTCCATACCCACCTTCACCTCGAAATGTACCACACATGGCCATGTGAGGCTCCAGGCACTCGGTAAGTGAATTGATTGTACATTGGGTCACACCAAAGCTCAGACTATCAACTATAGACAATCACTCATATGTAAAGTGAAGAGTATTCCACCCAAAGCAGTGGCTCTGAAATTCTGAGTGCTGGGAGATGGATTCTTGGCTCAGGTTTATCAGCAACTCAGCTGGGGGCCAGTATATGAATACCCCAAGTCTGTCCTTCAGTGCCAGTTCCCAGTAAAGCTCAGCAAGGTTGACGGTAGTTTGGGGTGATAATTCTGGCACAGCTTTGGTGAAGGGGTTTCAATTTGGAACTTCGATCTTTTGGATTTATGCCCTTCTTAAGATTGTAAATTGTTCTTTGAATTTGGATGTATGCATGTGTGTGGGAGGCGATGGTGTGAATGTTTTTTTCTGCCTACCCTCAATACTACACTAAGGTTGTACGCATGTCGGAGACTGTTTGTGGGAATTCCACCTGAAGTGTCCCTGTGAGGCCCACTGTGTCCTACATTTGGTAAGATTGGTCTGTGGGGAGCCCTGCATTTGCAAAGGTAAATAGCAACAGATCTTGGAAGTAATAAATGCCGCTTCTGCCCATGGGTCAGATTTTACAGGGCCGCGAGGTTTTAAAAATGATTTACCTTTCTGTTCCAGGCCCTGGGCTGTCATTCCCAGGGGAGCAGGTTGCTGCTCCAAGATCTGCCTCCTCTGTGGGTCCAACACACCTTTTGTGATAGTCCAGGCATGGGCACTGATATACCATCAATTCACTGCGAGACTGTGAGAACGAGTGAACATAAGGCTTTATTATCCAGGAACTTGCCTGCCAGTGTCTGCTGTACAAATGAGTGCCGCCCACAGCTGGCCAGTCTATATATCGCTCGAGGAGGGTGGAGCCAGAGGCGGAGCCCACTGGGGTTCCAGTACAATACCTGGAAGTAGATCGTATTATCATTTCCTGGTCATAGGTCACAGTGCTATACAGACAGTTCATATTCAAGTGAATACATTCACCACAGACACTCACCTGAATATTTAAAAGAAGCCATTCCTGATATTTGGAAGGGGGTCAGTGGCAGGGCAAAGTGGAAGATGGCAGTTACGTTCCTGCCGTACTTATGCAGGTGCAACTACCGCCCTGGTGTAATCTGATTGTGCAAGAGTTACACAAGCTGCAAAGGCAGAGATGACTTAAAATCACTTTTCAGGGGTAAAATTCCATCTCTGAAGCTTCGGAAAGTGCATTGTAGACTTGACTCTTCCTTCAGCCTTTACAACACAACACAGACATTGTGAAATATTTCAATTTGAGACGCATTAAAATATTCCATTGATTTAAGGGTGATTCATTGAATGGGGAACTCAGAGCTGCTATCATGAAATGAGAACTTGAACAAAGAAGACAAAACCACATTTAAACTTTTCATAAAAGATTTTCCCAATCTGTCACAACATGTTTTCTCACATCTGTTCTGCAATTTAAATTTTTGTGGTTACATCTCCTAAGTGTGATTTCTTTTCAGTGAGTCTGAATAATAAATGACGTGGAATCCCGAGAGTAGAGCTTAGGTCCCAGTTTAGAAACTAGCTGATATTTTCTTTGTACTGTGGCGTAATTGGGGGAGGAATTTTATGGAGAGGGCAAGAGGGGAAAAGGCGATGTACGAGGTGACTGAATTAGGCCGGAGCTGAAATTTTAATTTCAAACTTGCAGATTGAGATGCAGACATTAAAAATGGGATTTTCCAGCTCTCCTCCGCCCTCCGCTCCGCTCCCCTCATCCCCCCCACATGGTGTTTTCCAGTGGTGGCAGTAGCTTGCCTTTGGCTGCTGGTAGGATCTTCCAGTGCTAACACAGCCGATGTCTCCAGCTATTTGCTTTGCTCGCTGCCCACACCGCTAGGACTACATATGAAGGGCCGGAAAATCCTGCCGTAAGTCAGCAGTGAGTTTGTGGCATGTGGGCCTCACGCTGTCGTGTGGCAGGTTCCCACCAGTAATCCATTTGCATGCTGTGAATATTCATTAATTGGGAAGCACATCGAATTCAGTCCTACCTTCAAGGTTAAATCAGTGGAGCACAGGTACATTTTCCCTCCAGTTACCTTACAGCTGGAATTGAGGTGAAGTCTTGTCTTTGTCTAACTTTGCAGCACAGAACAAGTTTGCCGGGGAAGATCGTGGAAAGGACCAGCCGAGGGTGGAGAGTGCGATGCTCGGGAACTCAAATGGCCTAATAGTTGGGTTGGTAAGAGGTTGGGGCTTGGGCTTGGGTCCTCAAGCGGAATCACAGCAAGGCACTGACGCCATTTTGGGAGGGAGGAGGCATCTGAACGGAGCCAGATTCTGGCCTATCAGGCCGGCTCCTTCATCGCAGTGATCTCATCTGTGTGTCCAAAGGAGGCAGTCATGGAAGGGTTATCAATCTTAAATCAGGGCAGATCCAGTGGCAGGGCCAGAGTATTAGTGTCCATCGACATGGCTGCTAAGAAACTGCTACCTTGCTGGAGATCAAGGGCGATATTCTCCGGAAATGGCGCGATGTCCGCCGACTGGTGCCCAAAACGGCGCAAATCAGTCGGGCATCGCGCCGCCACAAAGGTGTGGAATACTCCGCATCTTTGGGGGCCGAGCCCCAACCTTAAGGGGCTAGGCCGGCGCTGGACGAATTTCCACCCCGCCAGCTGGCGCGGAAATGACATCTCCGGGCAGCGCATGCGCGGGAGCGTTAGCAGCTGCTGACGGCATTCCCGCGCATGCTCAGTGGAGGGAGTCTCTTCTGCCTCCGCCATGGTGGAGACCGTGGCGGAGGCGGAAGGGAAAGAGTGCCCCACGGCAGAGGCCCGCCCGCGGATCGGTGGGCCCCGATCGCGGGCCAGGCCACCGTGGGGGCACCCCCCCGGGGCCAGATTGCCCCGCGCCCCCCCCCAGGACCCTGGAGCCCGCCCGCGCCGCCTTGTCCCGCCGGTAAGGTAGGTGGTTTAATCTACGCCGACGGGACAGGCATTGTAGCGGCGGGACTTCGGCCCATCCGGGCCGGAGAATCGCGGGGGGGGGGGGGCCCGCCAACCGGTGCGGCGCAATTCTCGCCCCCGCCGAATATCCGGTGCCGGAGAATTCGGCAACCGGCGGGGGCGGGATTCACGCCAGCCCCCAGCGCTCGCCCTAGGTGCTGTTAGAAATTTGTTAGGTTGTTGTGGGAGGAGGCCACAAAGAGATGGGAACAGTTCTGAGTGTCGCCCATGGGAAGGCCAGAGTTGAACAGTAAGTTCACAGATGATTTGATAAATAATGACGAGGATAGTTTTCGATTACAGGAGGATATAGACGGGCTGGTCAGATGGGCTGATCAGTGGCAAATGGAATTCATCCTGGATAAGTGTGAGATGATGCACTTGGGCAAGACAAACAAGGTGAGGTAATACATTTTTAAAAATATTTTTATTGAGGCATTTCTATATATACATCAACCACCACCATACCAAAAAGCAAACAAACAGGAATCCAAATAAGCAAAGCAACTAAATATCTAACACCCCACCGTCCCACCTCCTGCACTCTGCCCCCCGACCTGCTTTTTAACCCCTCAACTCCTCCCTCCACTGCTGACATATTAACTGTTTTTGAAGAAATCGATGAACGGCTGCCATCTCTGGGCAAACGCGTCCACAGTCCCTCTCAAGGTGAACTTATTCTTTTCCAGTCTGAGGAATTCTGCTACGTCGCTCACCCAAATCCCCGGTTTCGGCAGCCCTGAGTCCCGCCATCCCAATAAGATCCGTCTCCAGGCTACCAGGGAGGCAAAGGCCAGCACATCGGACTCTCCCACCCCCTGGACTTCCGGGTCTTCTGATACTCCAAAGATTGTCACTTCTGGACTCGGGACCACCTTCACCCCCAAGACCTCTGTCATAAAGTCAGCAAACCCCAGCCAGAGTCCCTCTAGCTTCGGACAGGCCCAAAACATGTGGACATGGTTCGCGGGCCCCCCACCCACCGCCCACACCTATCCTCTACCCCTTCAAAAAACCTGTTCATTTTGGCCACAGTCATATGGGTCCTGTGGACCACCTTGAACTGAATAACGCTGAGCCTTGAAGGCAAGGGAATACATGATAAACGGCAGGACCTGGGAAGCACCGAGGATCAGAGGGGCCTTGATGTGCATGGGCACCGGTCCCGTAAGGTAGCAGAGCAGGTGGATACAGTGATTAAGAGGACACATGGTATACTAGCCGAGGCATAGATTTTAAGAGCAGGGAGGTTATGCTGGAACTGTATAAAGGTTGGTTAGGCCACAGCTAGAGTATTGTGGGCAGTTCTGGAATCCACATTACAGGAGGGATGTGATAGCACTGGAAAGGGTGCAGAGGAGATTTACCGGGATGTTGCCTGGTCTGGAGAGTGTTAGTTATGAAGAGAGATTTGGTAAACTGGGGTTGTTTTCCTTAGAGCAGAGGAGACTAGGTGGGGGGGGGGGGGGGGGGCTGCGGGGGGGACATGATTGAGATGTATAAAGTTATGAGGGACATGGATAGAGTAGACAGGAAGAAACGTTCCCCCTTGGTGGAGGGATGAATGACCAGAGGGCATAGATTTAAGGTAAGGGGCAGGAGATTTAGAAGGGATGTGAGGAAAAACACTTTTTCACCCAGAGGGTGATGGGAGTCTAGAACTCGCTGCCTGAAAGAGTGGTGGAGGCAGAGACCCTCATAACATTTAAGAAGTATTTAGATATGCACGTGCAATGCCAAGGCATATTAGGCTATGAGCAAAGTGACTGGAAAATGGGATTAAAATAGTTAGGTTTCTGTTTTAGACCAGTGCAGATGCGATGGGCCAAAGGGGCTTTTCTGTGCTGTCGACCTTTATGACTCTCTGGCCCTATAATGGGGAATTAGGGAGCAATGGTAATGATGGGGATGAACCGCATTTCTGTTGCCACTCAGGGATGGCCTGTTGGAGTGAAGGGGTCCTGAAATGCTCCCCCATTTCCTCTTTTTCCTCATCCCCTTCCTCCACCTACACCTCCTCCTGAGATGGACTTCAAATACCAGGTCATAGGGGCTTCATGATAGGCAATGCTGTTGTGGTTGCAGCAGACCTATTCATCTACTCTGGGTGAGAGCTGGAGACCTCCCCAGATCAATGGGCCTTCTTCCTCCTTCTCTTGGAGCCCCAGCAGTGCCCACTAATGTGCTTTTAGAGCTGCCGGCACTGGTGACGAGACGTCCTCTCCAGTGAAAGGCGGGAGTCCCCCTTGGTCCTTGTCTAGACTGCCCACAATGTGTTATGGCTTTGGGGAGGGCTGCCATGGAGCATGTCGACTCCACGTCCTCTTTGCTTCTGGGGGAGTGAGCTAACCACCTCCCCCTCACCCTACCCATGGTATTTTCAGCCCCGTGTTTGTGAGAGTGAATGAATGTGTGTGAGAGAGTGTGAGTTTGTGAGAGTGTGAGTGACTGTGTGTGAGAGTGAGTGTGTGAGAGTGAGGGAGTGAGAGTGGGGGAGTGGGAATTTGAGAGAGAAAGTGAACCCTGAGACTGGAGTGAGCCAGACAGACACACAAAGGCAAAAAAAGGTTTTGTTAGCACTGTTGCCTGGCATGTTTTAATGATCATATTTATTCATTACTCATTTTTAAATGATCAATTTACTGCTTTGACATTGATTTTTGTTTTGTTCCGCACATTGTTTATGTTTTCTTCATACATTACTGTTCTTTTTGAAAGTTATGTTTAATGCTGTGCCAAACCGATCTCAGACAGCTGCTGTTGGATTTCTTGTTGAAGGGGTATGAGAGGTTCACAAGAAGTCTGATTGTTTTTTTGGAGGGTTGGCAAAAGGGGGTATTTTGGCTCCAATAGAAATGGGAAGTGTTGGAAATGTTCAGCATCTCTGGCACCACCGATGCAGTGAGGAACAGAGGTCAGAATTGCTGCCGATTATGGGTGCGAACCATAGAATTCCTACAGTGCAGAGGGAGGTCATCTGGTCCATCGAGTCTGCGCCGACCCTCTGAAAGAGTACCCTACCTAGGGCAACTACCCCATTCTATCCCCGTAACCCCATAACCCCACCTAACCTGCACATCTTTGGACTGTGGGAAGGAACCGGAGCACCCGGAGGAAACCCACGCAGACGCAGGGAGAAAGTGCAAACTCCACATAGACAGTGACCCAAGGCCGGAATTGAACCCGGGTCCCTGGTGCTGTGAGGCAGCAGTGCTAACCACTCTGCCACCGTGCCACCCCAAACACCATTGACATTGAAGCATTGACTGTTTTTCTCTGCATAAATGCTGTCCGGCCTGCTGAGTATTTCTAGCATTTTATGTTTTTATTTCAAACTTCCAGCATCAGCCCTCCTGTTATGCACTTCATGCTGGGCATTAGCAAATGTGGGTAGTTTCAAATTAAAATGCAAAGTTTAGTCTTTTTGTCAATAAGGCCCACTTTTGTTACTAAAATCAGCATATTATTGTAGGTGAATTGGTTGGTAATAATTTACTCTGTGCCAATAGAATGTGTCACTGTTAGTTCTCATTTATACATGGGATTGTTGTTTGAGATGCTTGTGAGGTTCAAGTCCTTTGGATGCTGCTGTCTGGATATTGTTTAGGACCAGGTTCAAAGAGTATGCGAACATAAGAATTAGGAACAAGCGAGGACCATTTGGCCTCTCGTGTCTGCTCTGCCACTTCAATATGATCATAATGTGGTAAACCACTGTGTTCCTATATTAAGGGTTGTACGGTAGAACCTGCACTACAGGTTCACCTGGGCCCCTGCATGCTAGCTCCGCCCAGGAGCCGGGTTATAAATATGCGTGGCCTCCAGCTCGCAGCCATTTCGTCAGCTGCTGTAGGAGGCCACACTTCAGATACTAATAAAGCCTCAGTTTGAATTCAACTTCGTCTCCAGCCAAATTGATCGTGCCTCACATGGCTGATCTGAATGTGTGCATAAGCTCTGCAATGCACCTACTCGCGATAACCTTTTACTCCCTTGTTAGTCTAGAATCTATCTACCTCTACTATAAAAATATTTATTGACCTTGCCTCTGCTGCTTATCAGGGAAAAGAGTTCCTGAGACTCAAGGCCCTCTGAGAGAAAACATTTCTTCTCATCCCTATCTTAAATGGGAGACTGCTTATTTTTAAACTGTGTCTCTTAGTTCTAGTTTCTCTCACAAGGAGAAATGTTCTTTCAGCATCTATCCTGGCAAGTCCCCTCAGGACCTCATATGCTTCAATAGGATCACCTCTCATTATTCTAAAATCCAATGGATACAGGTTTAGCCTGCCCAATGTTTCCTTGTAAGCTCCTTGTCCCTCGTCTCAGGTATCAGTTGGGTGAACCTTCTCTGAAGTGCTTCTAAAGCATTTATCGAAGCCGAGTTGGTTGCATAAAATGAACAACTGAGTTGTGTGTAATTGTCTGACAAGGTAGTTGTAAAGTGTACCATCCTGAAACCTGAGGTTGCTTAATAAGATAAGAGCCCATGGTGGCGGGCGTAGCATATTAGCATGGACAGAGGATTGGCTAATTAATTGAAGAGAGAGAGTTGAGATAAGAGGGACATTTTCAGGATGGCAACCTGTAACTAGTGGAGTACCTGAGGGATCCATTCTGGGGCCACAATTATTTACAATATTTATTAAAGACTTGGATGAGGGAAGTGAATGTAACATTGCCAAGTTTGCGGATGACACAAAAATAGATGCGAAAGCAAATGGTGAGGGTGATACAAAGAGTCTACAGAGGGATGTAGACAGGTTAGATGAATGGGAAAAAACTTGGCAGATGGAATATAATGGAGGAAAATGTGAAGCTATGCACTTTGGTAGGAAGAATAAAGGAGCTGAATGTTATTTACGTGAAGAAAAACTGCAGAAAACAGCAGCACAGAGGAATTGGGGGTCCTTGAATATAAATCACAAAAAACTAACATACACATTCAGCAGGTAATTGGGAAAGTAAATGGAATGTTGGCCTTTATTTCAAAGGGAATGGAGTATAAAAATAGGGAAGTCCTGCTAAAACGATACAAGACACTAGTTAGACCGCATGGGAATACTGTGAACAGTTTTGATCCCCATATCTAAGGAAAAATGGACATGGCATAAGAGGCAGTCCAGAGAAGGTTCACTAGGATTCCCGGTATGGAGGGATTTTCTTAGGAGGAGAGGTTAAATAGGGTGGACATGTACTCATTGGAGTTTAGAAGAATGAGAGGCGACCTTATGTAGACATATAGGGCGGGATTTAATGGAAAAGTTTCTAAGTGTGGTAGCGAGTGGGAACTGCCGTGGTCTCGGCCTAGTGAGGCCGTCATCGCGATAAAATGTTAATTGGATCACTTAACGAGGCCCCCACAGGCTTCATGCCGCAAATGACTGCCCAGTCGGCTGATTCTCCGGGACCAGGCTCGCCAGCCCCCTGCTAACATGGGAGAGCAGCACTTAAACTGCGCCTGCACAGCCAAACACACTCAGCTTGCAGCCATGCCTCCGAGAAGACCAGTCCCACGATTCAGGGATGCCGACCTGGCCGGACTGTTGGACCAGATGCCCTGTTCCCCTGAGGGTCTTGGAGGGTCAGTCACAGGGCAGCCAGTGCCTCCTGGGAGGAAGTGGCAGGGGCTGTCAGCTCGGGGAGAGTCACAAGGAGGACTGGAACCTGGTGCCATAAGAAGGTCAACGACCTCCTTCAGGCCACACGGGTGGGTTGGCACAGGTCTCCTTAATAAGTGTCAGGTGGGCATAGCCGAGGCCCTCCAGAGCACGTCCCAGTCGCTGCGGAACATGTCCCAGTCTCAGGTGGGCATAGCAGGGACACTCCAGAGCACGTCCCAGTCGCTGCGGAACATGTCCCAGTCTCAGGTGGGCATAGCAGGGACACTCCAGAGCACGTCCCAGTCGCTGAGGAGCATCGCCGAGGGTATTGACACAATGCTGCAACATTGGGGAGCCACCAGAGCTGGCAGTGACAGATGACGCAGGGGCATCTGGGGCTCAAACCAGCTGCCCCTCCATCCCGAGGTGATCCCCAGGGTCCTTTGGGCACCAACTGGGAGGAGGGGGCACTGGGTGGCAACCCAGTGGCACCCTATGGAGTGGCAATGATGGCCACCAGCTCCCCTGAGACCCAGCCCCTGACAGCGGCACGTCTTGGAGTCAACACCCAGAACAGGGTGGTACGGTGGGACATGTGCTGCCGGCAAGTGGGCCAGGGCCCTCCGGCCCCAGGGCACCCAGAGTACACCCACCAGGGGCATTGAAGGCCACGGGATGCAGTACGGAGCAGGCTGCCTCCACCTCCGATTTGCTCCCTGAGGACACACCTAGGCACAGTGGTGGAGCATGGAAAGCTAAGCAGGTCATGGATCACTGAGAGGGCACGGGGAGATGGGGATAATGGGGGAGGGTGCGACGACGGGGGGAGGGGCTGGGAGGAGCGGGGAAGGCACGGCAGCATCATCGGTGGATTGGGGCAGTTGGGGACACATATGTAGAGCATTAAAAAGCATTGCACTGGAGAAATATGACGCCTCTGGCACCTTCTGCAATGCAGACTGAGCACTAATCCCCTACCCCAGCTCCCTGAGCATGGAGGCCGTGGATGCCTCCCCCCCTTCCCTCCCCCCACTCCAGGCAGACCATATGCAGGTGATGGGTGTGAGCAAGCACTCAGCAGACAGGCAGACTATGGCATCGATTGAGGAGCACCAGCACTCAGATCTCTGAGGGTTATTATCACCGCCTGCCGTCAACAGTGACTTGCTGACAGCGTCGACACTGTCCCACCGCCCTGGAGTGGTGTTACACAGACCCTGGGAGGGTGGAATAGGGTGGGGGGGGGAAGGGGAGAGGAATGGGGGGAGGGGAGCTGGAAGGGAGAGGGGAGGGAGAAGGGGGAGGGCGGGAGAAAGGGGGGAGGGAGGCTGAGGGGTGGGAAGGGGGGAGGAAGGGCAGAGGAGGAAGGGAATGGGGGGGAATGGCGGACAAGGCCATGCCCTATGTGAAACGGGCAAGGATGAGGGCTTCCCTGGCCCACCAGGCTTGCCGGACCCTCGCTGCTGCTGCCTGCCCTCCATCCTCTGACTGATTCTGAGGGTTCTCCTGGGTCCATCCTATAGCCTCTCCTGGTCCGCAGCCTCCTCATCCTCCTCCTCCTCAGAGATGGCCACATATTCCTCCCCTTTCACCTGCAGCTCGTTGTCCCGCTGCTGTGCCAGGTTGCGGATTGCACAGCAGATCACCATAAAGCGGGCAACCCTCTGATTGGTGTACTGGAGTGTACCACCAGTGCGGTCGAGACATTGGAAATGCAACTTGAGGAGTGCGATGCACCACTCAATGACAATCGAGGTGGCTGAATGGGCCTCATTGTATCGAGTGTTTGCATCGGTCTTCGGCCTCCACACTAGCGTCATTAGCCAGGTCCTAAGTCGGCACCCCTTATCCCCCAAGAGCCAACCTGTCATTCTGGGTTGGTCCTCGAAGATGCCGGGGATCTCCGACTGCTCCAGGATGTAGCTATCGTGCACACTCTCTGGGAAGCCTGCACACACATACGAGGAGCTGGATTCTCTGTCCCTCGCACCAAAATCGCGGCCGGCGCGGATACGGAGAATCGATGTTCCCGCAAGAAATCGGGACTGGCGCCAGGGAGTACGCCGTGCCGCCTGGGACCATTGCCAGAGGTCCGATCAGCAATTCTCCATCCCCGACCAGCTGAAGACCAGACGGCATGGAACTAATGTGTTCCAGCCGGTTGGGATACTCGTGCGGTGGCTGCGGACTCAGTCCACGGCCGCCCTGGTCGGGGGCGGGCGTATCGGAGGCCAGGGGGGGCCGTATAGACGGCCGTGGAGTGATTGTGCGGGGATTGAGGGTTGGGCACGCAGACGATTGGGGGGGTCTCTTTCTTGGGTCTGGCTCCGTGGTCCGAGTCCGCCATGGTGCACGGCACGGGAGCTGGAGGCTGTCATAATATACACCAGTATATCATGGTGCAGACACACACACTGATGGACACACAGTGGGACCAATCAACACACACAACACCGCAGCCAATCACCAGTTAGAGCACACGCACTATAAAGACAGGGGGCATCAGAGTTCCCGCTCATTCGGGGTGCAGCTTCCTTGTAGGACAGAGCTCACAGCCTGCAGCACAGACATTCACCATATGCTGAGTGTATCAACTGGTTAGGACAAGGCAAAGGTCTTTAGTTAAAGCTGGTATCGTGTTAACCCACAGTGGGAGCATGTTAAACTGTTAATGACTCATTAAAATAGTGTTGCACTATTTCAAGTGTTGGTGACCTGTATGTGTTCCATGGATCCAGAGCGCCCAACACAACAAGACTGACAACCAGCGATGTCTTCCACCCCAGGACCCTCCATCCCCCCACTGCTCCCCCCCCCCCACATCCCCTTCCATCCAACATACCCTGTCCATACTGCAGCGGGGACCCCTGTTGTACCCTAGACACCCGCACGTTACCTGGGCTGGGCGCTGGTCCCCTCCCAGTGTACACACCCACTCTGGCCACTGAAGTGCCCCGATGCTGCAGGCCCAGCCCTGGGTGTTCGGGTGTTGGCTGCTGGGTCCGTGGTGTTGCCTCCCGCAGTGTTCAGGCATTACGGTCTGATTGGGATGCAAAGCAACAATTCCCATACGCTACATGGCATTCCTAGGCACAGGGACCCACTGGGAGCCGTGAAGTGCTCACTTAACCACAATTGCCAATTCCTAATTAGCAATAGCTTTTAGCCGCCAGGCCAGTGCCTCCAAAGTCAATGGTAATTATGAGTTGTCGGTGGGGCAAACGGGCAGGGGTTGCCCCTTAACGGGAATACACGATCCAGGGCGTAGCATGGCGGACATGCGGGTGCTGAAACACCCATCTCCCCCCCCACCCCCCTCCACATCCAGGCCATGAGCAGGCACCCCCCCCCCCCCACCCCACCTACCGACTCCACACCC